>NC_140172.1:117792280-117807280 GCF_963971535.1 Notolepis coatsorum
AAGAAAACAGACTCTGGCTCTGGTGAAAATGGAACACGCAGCCAAGGAAAACGAGTGGACGAGGTACTCCACCTGGCCTCACTTGGCCTGGGCACACCGTGTACCAAGGCCCTGAGACCTCCAGGCTCCCACACCGTGGACCAAGGCCCTGAGACCTCCAGGCTCCCACACCGTGTACCAAGGCCCTGAGACCTCCAGGCTCCCACACCGTGTACCAAGGCCCTGAGAGTGACCTCCAGGCTCCCACACCGTGTACCAAGGCCCTGAGAGTGTCCTCCAGGCTCCCACACCGTGTACCAAGGCCCTGAGAGTGACCTCCAGGCTCCCACACCGTGTACCAAGGCCCTGAGAGTGACCTCCAGGCTCCCACACCGTGTACCAAGGCCCTGAGAGTGACCTCCAGGCTCCCACACCGTGTACCAAGGCCCTGAGAGTGTCCTCCAGGCTCCCACACCGTGTACCAAGGCCCTGAGAGTGTCCTCCAGGCTCCCACACCGTGTACCAAGGCCCTGAGAGTGACCTCCAGGCTCCCACACCGTGTACCAAGGCCCTGAGAGTGTCCTCCAGGCTCCCACACCGTGTACCAAGGCCCTGAGAGTGTCCTCCAGGCTCCCACACCGTGTACCAAGGCCCTGAGAGTGACCTCCAGGCTCCCACACCGTGTACCAAGGCCCTGAGAGTGACCTCCAGGCTCCCACACCGTGTACCAAGGCCCTGAGAGTGACCTCCAGGCTCCCACACCGTGTACCAAGGCCCTGGGAGTGACCTCCAGGCTCCCACACCGTGTACCAAGGCCCTGAGAGTGACCTCCAGGCTCCCACACCGTGTACCAAGGCCCTGAGACCTCCAGGCTCCCACACCGTGTACCAAGGCCCTGAGAGTGACCTCCAGGCTCCCACACCGTGTACCAAGGCCCTGAGAGTGACCTCCAGGCTCCACACCGTGTACCAAGGCCCTAAGAGTGACCTCCAGGCTCCCACACTGTGGACCAAGGCCCTGAGAGTGACCTCCAGGCTCCCACACCGTGTACCAAGGCCCTGAGAGTGACCTCCAGGCTCCCACACCGTGTACCAAGGCCCTGAGAGTGACCTCCAGGCTCCCACACCGTGTACCAAGGCCCTGAGAGTGACCTCCAGGCTCCCACACTGTGTACCAAGGCCCTGAGAGTGACCTCCAGGCTCCCACACCGTGTACCAAGGCCCTGAGAGTGACCTCCAGGCTCCCACACCGTGTACCAAGGCCCTGAGAGTGACCTCCAGGCTCCCACACTGTGTACCAAGGCCCTGAGAGTGTCCTCCAGGCTCCCACACCGTGTACCAAGGCCCTGAGACCTCCAGGCTCCCACACTGTGTACCAAGGCCCTGAGAGTGACCTCCAGGCTCCCACACCGTGTACCAAGGCCCTGAGAGTGACCTCCAGGCTCCCACACCGTGTACCAAGGCCCTGAGAGTGACCTCCAGGCTCCCACACCGTGTACCAAGGCCCTAAGAGTGTCCTCCAGGCTCCCACACCGTGTACCAAGGCCCTGAGAGTGTCCTCCAGGCTCCCACACCGTGTACCAAGGCCCTGAGACCTCCAGGCTCCCACACTGTGTACCAAGGCCCTGAGAGTGTCCTCCAGGCTCCCACACCGTGTACCAAGGCCCTGAGACCTCCAGGCTCCCACACCGTGTACCAAGGCCCTGAGAGTGACCTCCAGGCTCCCACACCGTGTACCAAGGCCCTGAGAGTGACCTCCAGGCTCCCACACCGTGTACCAAGGCCCTAAGAGTGTCCTCCAGGCTCCCACACCGTGTACCAAGGCCCTGAGAGTGACCTCCAGGCTCCCACACCGTGTACCAAGGCCCTGAGACCTCCAGGCTCCCACACCGTGTACCAAGGCCCTGAGAGTGACCTCCAGGCTCCCACACTGTGTACCAAGGCCCTGAGAGTGACCTCCAGGCTCCCACACTGTGTACCAAGGCCCTGAGAGTGTCCTCCAGGCTCCCACACCGTGTACCAAGGCCCTGAGACCTCCAGGCTCCCACACTGTGTACCAAGGCCCTGAGAGTGACCTCCAGGCTCCCACACTGTGTACCAAGGCCCTGAGAGTGACCTCCAGGCTCCCACACTGTGTACCAAGGCCCTGAGAGTGTCCTCCAGGCTCCCACACCGTGTACCAAGGCCCTGAGACCTTCAGGCTCCCAGCCTCGCCTCACTTGGCCTGGGCTGCTGCTGTACAATTGGCCCCCACCTCTGAAGGGGGTCCCCAGATACACCCTGGCCTTACCCCTTTACTGTCTGTCTGTCTGTCTGTCTGTCTGTCTGTCTGTCTGTCTGTCTGTCTGTCTGTCTGTCTGTCTGTCTGTCTGTCTGTCTGTCTGTCTGTCTGTCTCTCTCTCTCTCTCTCTCTCTCTCTCTCTCTCTCTCTCTCTCTCTCTCTCTCTCTCTCTCTCTCTCTCTCTCTCTCTCTCTCTCTCTCTCTCACACCATCTTTCTCCATACTGTCCTCTTTTGCTTCGTGTACTTCTCTCTCTTCATCCTCATCCTTTCTTTCTCTCTCTCTTTACTCGTCTTCAACTCTGCTATCTCTCCATCTTCAAGGTCTCACTTTACCTCCGTTCCCTTTTCTCTCCTTTCTCTCTCTTTCAATCCCCTCCCTTCTGTCGCTCTTGCTCGCCATCCCTCAGCTAGTCATTCTCAACCCCCGCCCCCTTCTCCCTCCCTCCCTCCCTCCCTCCCTCCCTCCCTCCACCAAGGCTGTTTCATAAGTGTACTGTTCTGTTGTGATGTGTGGACCTCCTGTGCGGTGCGGTTGACCCGCTGGGCTGGGTGTACTGCCAAGACAGAGAGAGAGAGCGAGAGAGAGAGAGAGAGACAGAGAAAGAGAGAGAGAGATAGAGAGAGAGAGAGGGAGAGAGAGAGAGAGGGGGAGGGGAGAGAGAGAGAGGGAGGGGAGAGAGATAGAGAGAGAGAAAGAGAGAGAGAGAGAAAGGAAGGAAGAGAGCAGAGGGCAGGGCAGCGAAGGGGTTGTCGTGCAATCCGACACTGTGCCAGCCATGGCAAAGTGCACTCATTAAATAATACACACTACCCCAAAGGAGGGAGGGAGGGAGGGAGTGTAGTGTGTGTGTGTGTGTGTGTGTGTGTGTGTGTGTGTGTGTGTGTGTGTGTGTGTGTGTGCGTGTGAAGACCGAAGCGAAACTTTTCAAAGCAGGCGGTGGTAAATGTTAAAACACGTAAGAGTAAGAGGAAATGAGCGAAGAGAAGTCATTATTTGACACCTCTGTTCCCTCAGAGTCCAGCCCTCTCCCCTCAATGGTGTCCGCCTCTGTTCTAGGGCTGCATGATTTTGGGAAAGAATCTAATTTGCGATTTTTCTGACAGATATTGCGATTGCGATAAAATTTTCGATTATAATATATATTTTTTTAAGCAGCCCCACAGAGGTTTATTGTAAAATGCGACTTGCATCTGGCCTACGCACTGGGTCTGTTCGGGACACCAAGCCTGAAAATGTTTCTTTTTACCTGGGAATCGATACCGGTACCCAATGGTACCTTTGTTCTGTACTCTCCCTCTCTGAAGTCTAAACTTCACAACACACAATCTAATGGGCTGTCTACATGAGCGCTGGGTTTAATGTAACCGTGATTGTATGTGCGCAGTTGCACTGTTCGCCCACACATAACCGGGGTTTTGCTACACTGCAACCGCAGTCTTTGAAAACCGGAGTCCAGGGTGAAGTTTTGCGCACATCCCGGTTCCAGTGGGTGCGTGTGGGCATAGCAACCGAGGTTATTCCCAGTGTTTACAGCAGAGCTGTCCCAAGTAGCGTTATATGAAAATTATTGTAACAAACTTTTGTTCGAAACGTATCGTCTGTGTTGAAGAGTGTTGTGATCGACTGATGATGTCTGTTGTCGCATTCCTGACCTGACCAGAGTAAAACCTGTAGCTGTGGCTAAACTAAACTCATGTGTTGTCAAGTTATTGTTATAAGGAACCCAGTCCAGACTGCATCCCCTTAACAATTGTTTGTATTGAGCCGTATTGTATTGTACCCATTCTGCAATGTGTTAAATGACGTTTGCATCCATTCATTCTACTATAGCGTTAACGTTACCACATTATTACGTTAGCATGTAAGCTAACAAAATCGCCTCAGCTAGCCTCAGCTAGCCTCGATGCTAACTATACATGGATAATGCCATTCACATTAGCATGTAGCTAACAACACCGGAGATTTGCATAATTTAAAAAAAAACGGTGTCATTAATACCCGTGATCGTGTGGACAGGGCCTAAAACCCCTTACCTCCCTCTCCCAAACCGTTCCTACAACAATAACAACTTGCAAAGGAGATCTTGTATCTCAATGGGACTTCCTGGTAAAAGAAAAAAAGAAAGAAAAAGAAAGTTAAACAAATAATATTTAGCGATTTTTCTTTTTTTGCGATTTGCTAATTGCATCATTTCAAATCGCGATTTCGATTTAAAATCGATTAATCCCTACTCTGTTCCCTCACAGTCCAGCCCTTTCCCCTCGATGGTGTCCGCCTCTGTTCCCTCACTGGTGTCGGCAGGTCACTGGAGGGCTGCTCTCCGACGGGTGATGCCGTCCGGCAGAGCTCCTGGAGCCATGGGGCCTGGCCCTCGAGGCACGGAACACCTTGGAATGACTGGATCTTGCACAACACGGTCACAGTGCGACGGTACTATCTCCCAACGTGTTGCCCGCTCGACCACTACACCGCTGAAATGAGGGATTTTCTTTTGGAGGTGGTTACCGACAGGCGGCCATACACTTCTTATGTGGAGTCTTCACATTACTCGTATGTATGCACATATGTACAACATACCCCACATTTATATGGTACACAAATCTGAACCGTTCGGCTTGACCACTTTCTGTGCACCTAGAGACCGTTCGGTTCACTTTGGTACTGTGTGGAAGCCTTTGGTGTAGCCTAATGCATCACTCCTGGGGTGTGCGTGGAGTGCTTTTGTTTGTATAACTGGCCTTTGAATAATTCCGTTTACTGT
Organism: Notolepis coatsorum; assembly: GCF_963971535.1. NCBI lineage: Eukaryota > Metazoa > Chordata > Actinopteri > Aulopiformes > Paralepididae > Notolepis > Notolepis coatsorum. Next base: position 117,797,304 of record NC_140172.1, read on the forward strand.
CATAAAACACTAAGAATAAGGGATACTAAGTTAATTTAACATTAGTGATTCATGCCCGCTGCATTTAAATCCAAACCTAGCGAGACCTTTTTAGTGCTGTGACAAACTGTCAAAAAGGGCTTTAGTTTTTGAGATACCCCTACCGGAGGTAGAACAAAACACAACCATGTTTTTCCTCATCTCTAAGGTCTCCCATGTATGAAATGGATTCTTGTATAAAAATATTTTACTGCAAAACTTGTTAAATTGATAGATATTGTTATACACCCCCAAAGGAAAAAACAACTAAAATATAGCCTGGCCGTATGGGAGTTGAGACATATAAACTCATGTAGTTTAATAATACAAGCTCCAAGAGCTTTCAAACTTGACATGCTAGATGTCAGACAGTTGCTTAACCTAATAGAAAAACCTGGATGTGAATATCTTTATGCATGTAGGAAATATCTACCTATGTACACATACTTAAAATAAGCGGAAATGTAAAATTTTTATATCTATGCAGAATGTTCTCATTTACTTTGTAGTAGCTCTGCCATGGATTGTCATAGAAACACAGATGAGGGCTTTCTCGGAAAGGTGTGGTTGTGCTGAATCCAGCAATACCACATGTGTAAATATAGCATGCATGGTCAGGAAGTTACATCAGTAAATGTATGAGGTGTCCTAAATGAAAGAAAATGAAACATTGACATAATGAAGTCTTCAGTCCAAAGCCCATTATCAGTGGTGAGAAGCATGTTGACAAATTCAATGTTACTGCAAAGTAAAGTCACTTGAGGTATTGGTCTATAATGTTAATATATTTATAATACATTTAATAAATTATACATTTCATATGATACATTTTATGATACTTCATATGGAAACAAAGATCCAATTGAATCAGGTTGAAATAGAAATGGAACACCTTTATTTCAATCTACTGCGTTCTGAGCCCCCTGCTGTATTCACTGTACACACATGACTGTGTGGCGAGGTTCAGCTCCAACTCCATAGTGAAGTTTGCGGACGACACAGTGGTGGGGCTGATCTCTAACAATGACGAGAAGGCCTATCGGGAGGAGGTTGATGAACTGGCACGCTGGTGCCGGGATAACAGCCTACTCCTGAACATTGGTAAAACCAAAGAGCTGATCGTGGATTTGAGGAGAATACAGCAGGGGACACACACGTCACTGCGGATAAATGGGGCTATTGTGGACAGGGTGAGCAGTTTCATGTACCTGGGAGTCCACATCACAGAGGACCTGACATGGTCAGATTCTGTCGTGAAAAAGGCGAAACAGTCACCTGAGACAATTAAGTTCAGAGTATCGGGGAAGATACTTCACTCCTTCTATTCCGGGGCTGTAGAGAGCATTCTGACTGGAAACATCACTGCCTGCCTGCCTGGTTTGGAAACAGCACGGCACAGAACAGGAAGGCCCTCCAGAGAGTGGTGCGCTCAGCAGAGCGTACTACGGGTATTGCACTACCACCCCTGCAGGACTTATATAACAGGAGGTGCAAATCCAGAGCCTGCAGAATAATGAAAGACCCCCACCACCCCAACAACAGCCTGTTCAAGCTTCTGCGGTCAGGCAAGCGCCTACGTACATACGCAACAAGAACAGAGAGACTACGGCTCAGCTTTTTCCCCCAGGCCATCAGAACACTGAACACTGAACTCTCCACTCACAAGTACACATGAGCACACACACACACACACACACACACACACACACACACACACACACACACACACACACACACACACACACACACACACACACACACACACACACACACACACACACACACACACACACACACACACACACACACACACACACACACACACACACACACACACACACCACAAAAGGAAATAACAGATGTGGTTCTCGTATAGTATAGTTTAGATATAGTAAGTAAAACATAATGACGGAGTTAAAATTGTACATTATAGTAGTGTACATAGGAACCAGTGCCTTCTCAGGAATTTAGCATGTCTATTTTTATCATGCACATCTTATGTCTTACCTGTTTTTTTTCTATGTGTATTTTATTATTGTATTATTGCACAATCGATGCAGGCATGACCACCCACATTTCACTGTATGCCCTGGTATGTATGTGACAAATAAACCTCTTGATTCTTGATTCTAGCAACACATCACCGTCACTCATCCACATTATCATCAGTGACAAAATGGATCATATTTGGGCAGTCAGGGAAAGAGCAAGAGCGAAACTCAGTGCAAGTCAAGCCCACTGAAAGACATTGGCATTTGCTGGCATCATTGCAGTTTCCATCTTTACAGTACAGGTGGGTGATGTCTCGAACTTCCTTAGGTGCCGGTGCTTTCTGGAACATAACAGGTTCAATGGACCCATCTTCTCTGAGCCTCCACCCTCTACCAACTGCAGGGTTCCAGAGAAGAGGCTTGGCCAGATGGCTGTGACGCCACACTGCTGTTTGGTACAAGGCTCTCCACACATGTTGCTGGAAGGCATCTTCTGTTGGGGGTAGATTTGCAGCTGATGAATCTGTGGTAGATGCTAGTGTGTACCTCAGCTCATCCGGGTTGGTGCAAGGACGTCCATTCTCCATTTTCTTTTGGCCATACAGGAGGAGGGCATACTGTGTTCTCTGAATATATTCTCTGTGGCCCTGTATTGGTTATGTAGTTGCTGACAAAGCTACATAGACCAGCCTTGTTCCCACTGATGCTCAGGTATTTCCTGTAGTTAGGATTGTCCTGTGATAATGTGTTGGTCTGCTGGTTTGGATGGTCCCTCTTCTTTGCCTTTCAAGGTCTTTGATTGAGTGTTGATGGTCATATCTGTCAAACACTATAACAACGCAGTTGATGCCTTCCTTCCCAATTAACCTTGCAATCCTTTTCCAGACACACTCACCCAGATCATTGTATGTCTGAAAGGGCCACAGCGAATATCTTCAGAGAACACAGTCATCTTGGCAGGTGGCTTTGAAAATGGTGAGGAGGTTAAGACGATTAGCAAGTCAGGCGTTGACTGCTTGACAGATCTTTATAGTGACCAGGAGGAGGCTGACACAAGATTGGTGTTACATGCAATACACCTTGCACAGTCACATTCTCGTCTCATTGTCAAATGTGATGATACAGATGCAGGGCTGTACGCTAAGCTTTTTCACTAGGGGCACACTTGCCCCTAAATGAGAAATTTAGGGGCAAAAAATATTTTTTAGGGGCACATTTTTTAATAACAATTTTACCATTATTAAAAAAAATATGTTCCTGCCTCATTACTGTGGTCCTTTTATTTAACATTTAAGTGCGTTTGTTTTCAGGTTTGTATCTTTTATAATGAACCAACCGAGAAAGTGTGTAAATCACTAATAGAACAAAAACAACAAACTGTGTGTGTGTGTGTGCGCGCTTGTGTAGTGCTCCTTGAATGAGATCACCACAACACACACACCATTGCATTAATCAGGAGGACAAGAAACTCTGCATACATTTGTTTCACAATGAAAAGTGCTTTAGAAATCAAATTAATTATTATTGTAAATAACCCCATGAAAGGTTTATTATTTGTATGGGTAATTACCTGCTTCATATTTGTGATGTTACTGGTTTCAGTGTGTGCCTAAAGTGATCAATGTGTTGGGCCGTTTATAGAGATCTATGCCAATTGATGTTTATGTATATCCAGGACTTTTTTTTATGTGACCTTTATTTTGAAAACCGTGTTGCGACGCAACCTTATTTACATTTGCGCTTTTGACAGTGAAATGTTCAGTCCAACTTAGCTCGAAGGAAAGACTAATCAAAAAGGTTTAATTGACCCGTATGAGGCTCTTACGGTAGGACTTTGATTGTTTATAGAAGTGGAATGTAATACTATGCTAAACGAGAAATAAACAGTGATTTTACCAGCAGTAAAGTTGCAAGCCACTTTCATTTCATATACGGGGACACCGTGACAATTATTAGTATTATCTTATTTGCATATTGTCTCATTATTAGATAGATAGATAGGTTGATATTTTATAAATTTAAGTAGACAGTATTTCACGTCCTAATAGTGGGCTACTACTACTCACCAAATCGATGGCTGAACCTGAACGTTAGAAGTGTCCGTGTCCGACTCCCCGTCAATCAATCATAACATCATCACGTCAATCATCATCATCTTATCATCTCTCCACATCGGACGTGGTTGTCATAAGATGGACTTATATCCACTCCGTTGTTCTTGCAGAGCAAAATTTGCGTCTTAAATGTATTGAAATGAGGTGCTTCTTTGGCGATGCAATAGTCCATATTGAAAGGAAGAGAGGCCACATTCAGTTTCGTTTTGCTAGGAATTATGGGATTTGGTGTTGGATGTATAGACTACGCAGATAGGGACATGGTCTTTAATCGCACGATAGACTACAAGTACCAAGTATATAGCGTGACCCAGATTCACTCCACACGCAAATCTTTTTTTTTCACTCAGGCTATCGGTGATCGCAGTAAGTTCATTCATTGCCGACAGATTCTTTCATAGCACCACGACATTGTGTCGCACTGTACAGCCTTGGTTGTAGGCTAATGTTTTTTAAAAAATTTGTCCAATTTGTATGGATTAATTTAGGAGTGAAATGCGAATGAAGGGTTGAAATCACAACTCGCAACGTTGCTCCCAAATAATATTTCCAACTCGCAACGGCCAAATTAAGGGGCAATTTGCGACGAGATCATCGCAGTGTACAGGCCTGAGGTGTAGTGGTTTTGCTTGTGTACTATTCAAGCAAAGGGATGTTTGGATCCTCAACAGTGTTCATGCACTCTGGACATGGCCCAAAGGAAAGATCCATCGATCAATGATGCCAGCAAATGCCAATGTCTTTCAGTGGGCTTGACTTGCACTGAGTTTTGATCTTGCTCTTTCCCTGACTGCCCAAATATGGTCCATTTTGTAACTGATGATAATGTGGATGAGTGACGGTGATGTGTTGCTAGAATCAAGAATCAAGAGGTTTATTTGTCACATACATACCAGGGCATACACAGTGAAATGTGGGTGGTCATGCCCGCATCGATTGTGCAATAATACAATAATAAAATAGACATAGAAAAAAAACAGGTAAGACATAAGATGTGCATGATAAAAATAGACATGCTAAATTCCTGAGAAGGCACTGGTTCCTATGTACACTACTATACAATATACAATTTTAACTCCGTCATTATGTTTTACTTACTATATCTAAACTATACTATACAAGAACCACATCTGGTAAATGGTAAATGGCTGCTTTTTTATATAGCGCTTTTATCCAAAGCGCTTTACAATATGTTACTCACATTTGACCCATTCACTCACACATTCACTCACACATTCACACACCGACGGCGGAGGCAACCATGCACAGTGCCAACCTGCTCATCGGGAGCAATTAGGGGTTAAGTGTCCTGCTCAAGGACACATCGACACGCTGCTCGGGAGGAGCGGGAATCAAACCGGGAACCTCCGGATTGCCAGACGACTGCTCTACCTCCCGAGCCACTGTCGCCCACTGTCGCACATCTGTTCATTCCTTGAGTGATTTTTCAATTTTGTTTAAAGTGACATTTTCTTTAAAGTGATTGTTTAAAGCGGTTGCAGCATGTGTGTGTGTGTGTGTGTGTGTGTGTGTGTGTGTGTGTGTGCGCGTGTGTGTTTGTGTTTATGTGTACTTGTGAGTGGAGAGTTCAGTGTTTAGTGTTCTGATGGGAAGAAGATTAGCTGGAGTCTCTCTGTGCTCGTAGCGTGTACATAGGCGCTTGCCTGACCGCAGCAGCTTGAACAGGCTGTTGTTGGGGTGGTGGGGGTCTTTCATTATTCTGCAGGCTCTGGATTTGCACCTCCTGTTATATAAGTCCTGCAGGGGTGGTAGTGCAATACCCGTAGTACGCTCTGCTGAGCGCACCACTCTCTGGAGGGCCTTCCTGTCCTGTGCTGTTTCCAAACCAGGCAGTGATGTTTCCAGTCAGAATGCTATCTACAGCCCCAGAATAGAAGGAGTGGAGTATCTTCCCTGCTCACCCTGTCCAATGTCCATGATAGCCCCATTTATCCGCAGTGGCGTGTGTGTCACCTGCTGTATTCTCCTCAAATCCACGATCAGCTCTTTGGTTTTACCAATGTTCAGGACTGTTATCCCGGCACCAGCGTGCCAGTTCATCAACCTCCTCCCGATAGGCCTTCTCGTCATTGTTAGAGATCAGCCCCACCACCGTGTCGTCCGCAAACTTCACTATGGAGTTGGAGCTGAACCTCGCCACACAGTCATGTGTGTACAGTGAATACAGTAGGGGGCTCAGAATGCAGTAGATTGAAATAAAGGTGTTCTATTTCAATTTCAACCTGATTCAATTGGATCTTTGTTTCCATATGAAGTATCATAAAATGTCATGTAATATATCATAAATATATTAACATTATAGACCAGAACATTACCTCAAGTGACTTTACTTTGCAGTAACATTGAATTTGTCAACATGCTTCTCACCACTGATAATGGGCTTTGGACTGAAGACTTCATTATGTCAATGTTTCACTTTATTTTATTTAGGACACCTCATACATTTACTGATGTAACTCCCTGACCATGCATGCTATATTTACACATGTGGTATTGCTGGATTCAGCACAACCACACCTTTCCGAAAAAGCCCTCATCTGTGTTTCTATGACAATCCATGGCAGAGCTACTACAAAGTAAATGAGAACATTCTGCATAGATATAAATTGTTTACATGTCGGCTTATTTTAAGTTTGTGTACATAGGTAGATATTTCCTACATGCATAAAGATATTCACATCCAGGTTTTTCTATTAGGTTAAGCAACTGTCTGACTGCTAGCATGTCAAGTTTGAAAGCTCTTGCAGCTTGTATTATTAATCTACATGAGTTTATATGTCTCAACTCTCATACGGCCAGGCTATATTTTGGTTGTTTTTTCCTTTGGGGGTGTATAACAATATCTATCAATTTAACAAGTTTTGCAGTAAAATATTTTTATACAAGAATCCATTTCATATATGGGAGACCTTAGAGATGAGTAAAAACATGGTTGTGTTTTGTTCTACCTACGGTAGGGGTATCTCAACATTTTGGGGTCATTGTCACTAGGCTATTTAGTTTGTGCAGCTGCGTCAGTCAGTTTGTCTGGGAAATGGCTATTATTGCTGGTAAGTGGACAAGACGAGCTATATCACATAATATTGTCCAGCATGGTTTAAATCTGCTGTTTGGTTTTTGCCTATGATAGAGATGGATTAAACAGCGACTGAGTGTGTGTGTATGCAAGCGTCAATACATTTAACGTTATGGTCCAGTTTGCATCGCCCTGGTCCGTTATCAGCCCGAGGAGAGATCTGGGAAGTCAAAAGCAACTCCTTCTCCCCAAGGTATTTACACAAAACAACCTCTGCATTTAGATTCCAACAGGGCAAAATTCATAATCAAATTCTTAACGTTGTTATTTATATTGCAGTTGCGGATAGTTTATTATTTCAGCGCATAACATTAATATTACCTCTCTCATGGTCACTTCAGCAACAGGTAATTTCCAAACATGGAACTAGGGCTGTCAACGAATATTCTATATTCGAATTAATAATCGAATTGTTAAAAAAAACATACATTCGATTGTAAAAATGTATATTCGAATCGTGTTTTATAAAGAAATAAAACAGCCCGGGCGGTCTCCCTTGAACTTGCTGCATGACGGACAGGAGAGACGTGACAGCTACAGTATATACAGTATATCAGGGGATATCACTGCCCTTTACGTGCACCTTACGTTCACACTAATAAAACAAATTGTCTATTGGCTGAGCAGCCTGGCAGCCTATTCCTTAATGACAGGTCAGTAGTGCTGCTTTTGCTTCCGCGTTTTCCCTGATTGGTTGCGCCATGCCCCGCGGCAGGCGCGGCAACCGCAGAGCAGAGCGGCAGAGCGGCGGAGCGGCAGATCGCGAGCGGAATTAGGTAACCGCCGCAGGAATCCGCCATGATTTTCATTCGGCGCTTCAGCTCACCTGGCATAGCAGCGGTCCGCGGTCCTGCGGTTCGTTGTTGACGAGTTCGAATCCCATGATTTTTCTTTTTTTAACGTGATTTTTTTTTTAACGTGTATTCTTTCGCCGGTTAAGGTTAGGCATGGTTAAGGTTAAGGTTAAGGTTAGGCATTGTTTCGGAGTTGGTTAAGGTTAGAACGGTTAAGTTTAGGCGCTGTTAAGGAGCTGGTTAAGGTTAGAGTTTGTCAAAGAGAATGGCAATATTCTTTCTATGGTTAAGGTTAGGCATGGTTAAGGTTAAGGTTAAGGTTAGGCATTGTTTCGGAGTTGGTTAAGGTTAGAACGGTTAAGTTTAGGCGCTGTTAAGGAGCTGGTTAAGGTTAGAGTTTGTCTTAGAGACAGCCTATTTCCGCACTGCCGCTCTCCCGCGTTGCCGCGGTCACATGGTCAAATTGTCACATTCTTGCACTCATGACCTGTCATAAAGCCACACGCAGCCTGGCATTCGTATGACATTGTGTCCGGAATCAACCAGGAAACAGCTAACGGCTAATAGTTGTTGTCGTCGTCGAAGATAATCACCACAAGATACATTCAGTGCTGGATCTAACTAAATGGATTTATGGAAAGTTCAAGACCGGACCACAACGCTTCTGGAAGGGTTAAATAATGACACGCGACAACGCTTCCAATTCGTACGGCAATGGTCTACCGGCAGCTGAACCAGTTAGCATTAAGTCAGCTACGTTACTTGTATCTGTTTGTGTGCTAAGTGCTAACGCTAGCGTTTTGAGAGTTATAGCATCAAGAATTTAAGTACTCTAACTTTTCAGTTTCTTATAGCACTTTATTGTAAATCATCCCTCAGGGCAAAACGACGTTGTTTAGTCACATTTCTAGGAATTGTGTGCCTTAATTTTATTTAAACAAAACATGAAACAAGTATATAGGCTACTGTAGGCTTAATGAACAGATATTAAATAATTAATTGACAGAAGCATCATACGGATCCCCAATGTTTTGATGACTATTTCACGTTTCATGTCAAGGAAAATATATTGTTTGATGTTTATCACGCCTTTTTCGGAGATGCGCTGCTGTGTATAAATGTCCGTTCTATATACCGTGGCGTGAACTTTAATTAATTTTATCTGGCTCCGAGAGACGGACCCTTCTGAGAGATTGAGATTTTACATTATTCTATTTGTATGCTGGTGTAAGTATTGTGGCAGATATCACCCCCCCTCTCATGGATATGTGAAGGACAGGAGATATTACTGCCACGGAAGGAGTGGAAACAATTAGGTAGCTGATTAGTACTAGAAGACACCTGTGCATCATTAGTTCACCCACATCCCACACACCCCAGACATACACACTACAAATACACTAGGATAGAGAGAGGTGAGTTGAGTGGAGGTGAGGTTGGAGTTGTTGTATTGAGATTGTTGTGAGGTGAGAGGTAATGAGAGGAGAGGTGAAGGCGAGAAGGTGTTCATTGTGTACTGGACCCTAGACTGGCTGAGAAACCCCCTTGTGTACTGACCCTGGACCGGACGACTACTCTGAGTATTGAACAATCCCTTTTTTGTACGAGAGCCTGTTTTTGTGTTTTGACCATCGGACTGTATTACGACCATTCTATTTGCCCATCGAACTATATTCTGCCTGTAATCGATAAATATTCATATTGATTGATATTGCACTTGTGTGGACATTTTAATTTGTTTGTTTTTTAACTGTGACGAGTCTGAACACCACCAGGCTTGTCACAGTATGTTGATATTTATTTTGTTTAAATTAATGACCTATAGCCTACTAGTTATGTCTCCCGTTGTATTGATTTGCCCTCTTGTGGACATAATGCGCAACAATAGATATTCGAATGGTTCGAATCTATGTGTGTTTTTTTTTTAAAGGAATACTCGAATATCCTTTTTGGCCCATTTTGA
>NC_140172.1:117809780-117832280 GCF_963971535.1 Notolepis coatsorum
ACTTTCTCAGAAAGCCAGAAACCAGTGAGCAATAATCAAACCTGTGATGTCATCAAGTATGAAGTTTGGAGCTGCTCCATTGAAAGCAGGATCCACAGAATGTTTCTTTGAGTTTAATACATAAACAAGCTTTATTCCATAGTAGTGTACTCAGTTGTGAAACAGAGAATATATCCCTATACTCAGAACATTCCCCTGGGTGCTCTCAGTGTCTGTCACCTTTACCATTTTTCACAATTCATTGTCTATGGAGCCGCTCCAGACTTTATATATATATTAAGGCTGTCAAAATGAATGCTTTAACTTTGGAGATTAATTTAAATGATTTAAAGCATTAAAATAAATGTATCTAGATTAATCTATGGAGTGAAAAATCTTCAATCTTAGAGCCGCGGATATAAGAAAGAGGTCTAGCTAGGGGCGGCTAGGTGGTGTAGTGGGCAAGGCACTCGCCACCAGTGTGGAGACGCTAGGATTCGCGTGTTCGAATCCAGCTCTCCACATTGTTTTCAGTTTAGCTGGTCGTCCGCAGTAATACACATTGGCCGTATTACGGGGAGGGAAACTGAAGGGTGGGGATCGGGCGTTGTGAACAAGCGACTCCTACAAGTCGGTTGGTGCGCCTGCGCAGTAGAATCAGGAAGTGTCGGGGGCAGCGTGAGCCTCCCACGCGTTACTCCTCGACACTGAGAGATCGAGCTGCGCAGGTGAAAAGATGCGACTGCTGTTACCTCAAGTACCGGAGGGGACTTGTGCTATGTATGACTTAGTCCACATTGCAGCCGGCTTGTGGGAGGCAAGAAACAGCGTTCGTGACAGGGGAGGGTTGAATTGGATGATACGAAATTGGGATGGGAGAAAATATAGAAAAATGGGAGAAAAAGTGGATCAAAAAAAAAAAGAAAGAGGTCTAGCTGAGTCAATGTTGATGGTTTTGTTGAACATTTGTATTTCACAGGAGAGAAACTGTATTCAAAGAAAGCTATTAAAATAGTCTTTGAATCTAAATATACTTTCTTTGTGTTGATTTTACATTAATTCCATGATTTTACTCAAGTAAATATCTGTTACAAGCTTCGGTCTTAACACTTTGTCGTTTTTTTTTATTAGCGATCTGAATTCATATTTCATCAACCGAGTCTCCCGTTGGTACAGCAGACCCTCTAGGAGCTCAGATGGGAAAATACCGCCCCCTATCGTCTATCCCTGTGTAACTGCAGGCCATTCGATTATACTGCTGGATCCCTGTGGGGGGAGCCAACTGGCTCCATTATGCTGGCGAGGGATCTGATGATGAGGGAAGTGATCGCGAGTTGGAAAGCAGCGTGGAATATATATTTACAGCAGCAGATCAATAAACGCAATCGATATTTGGAATGGCGATCAGGAATTGGAATAATCTTTTTGGAGAACATCTGATCTAAGGTAAGGAGTCTATGTTACCAGTTTTAGGATAATCAGAGCTGTATTCACTGAGATATCAGCATGTGCCGTGTCTGTGTGTGTGTGTGTGTGTGTGTGATGTTGAGGAAATGAGAGAATAGATTTTTCAGCCCGCTTCTATAGCGTGCATAAGTACACATATACTATCGATAATCTAGCGTTTATTTGAAAAAGATTCATAAATAGGCAGACAAATGACAACGTGTCTAGTGTATTCGAGAATATTCCAATAAATGCCGTTTATGGGGGAATCTTTCTATTTTCCGGAAATTTTCGAGAGAACGATAGCTTCTCGAAATGCTAGAAAAAGGATATGAACCGATTAAAAAACAATCTGTTTCGACAATGCTGACTGCAAACAAGTCATTGATAAGCGGCGGGCAGATTAGACACATAGCCATAATTAAAAAAAATAGATTATGCGTTTTTAACGCTAACATTGAAGTGGGTGGCGGCATTCAAGGGGGTAAAAAGGAAAACACTATTTTTAATCTAGATTAATTACAGAAAATTGTGAGATTAATTAGTAAAACATTTTTTAACTATTGACAGCACTAATATATATATATATATAATATTATACGAGTATTGTATAATTATCAATACTCGTATTTTGGAATATACCTGTACACCCCGCGGTATTACTATTGAATGATGTTTTTGAGTTTGCAGTGAATCCACAACTAAAAAGATTGGTTTTATCGGGTATCACAGTAGCTAAAAAACTGATCGCATCACGTTGGTTTCAACCGGAAAAAATGTGCCGAAAAGTGTGGTTTCTTACATATCTCGATGTGATATATCAAGAAATATCTACAGCAAGAATTCTGGGGCTCAATGAATCCAAAATGTCTATGTGGTTAGAAGTGGTGGAGAGAATAAAAGCTAGCTTATAATGGTAGTGTCTGGTTAGGAGTGAGGGATAATGGAGGTACTATCCAAGAGGGGGTCCGGGAGGGGGGGGGTTTGAGCTGGAGCATATGTGTGTAGGGTTTTAGAAAATAGGTATTAGGGGTATATTATATACTAACATTTATATAATTGTAATTTCGCTGGATATACACTGTATACGGTTAAAATGTTATTATAGACTATTTTTGTTTTATCCTGTTTCTGTACTTGCATATATTATAACCACCTTTACTGAAAGTTTCATTATGCATTGTGTGTTGAGTACTGACTTTTAATAATTTTTTGTTTTGCAATAATAAAAAAAATATAAAAAAAAAATATATAATATTATACATATATCTGATGGCATCACAAGTTTCAACACTCTGGTTTTCAGGTTTTTGGTGAGTTTTAGGTTCTCGGCTCAAAGAGGAAATAAACGAACCGGTGCTACCTTTCCTTACCATAATTATTGAATAAATAATATAATATTATATTATTATAATATATTATTCCCCACATATTTCTTGTCTCTTTTATAAATAAGAACTGAAAATTTGTTGAGAAAAGTTTAATCATTTTACACTCACAACACACATCCACACGCACACTTTAAACAAACAACACACTGCAGCACCCACTCTTCACACTTTAGAACACCTAAACACACTTTATATTTATTGGTAAAGGATTTTCACTACAACCCATACCTCAGTACACCTTACTGTAAATTGTACCTAAATTGTACTTCATCCCATTTCTGCTTTGCACTATATAGTATATTGTATATTAGTATATTGTATATTGTATGGTAACTCAGTTACTTCTATTCTGCATCGAACATTGTACATATGTATATACTGAACACTGTGTCTACGTACGTGACTTCTATTTTTACTTCTATTTTACATGCTATACTATTTTATTTCATACTTATCTTTTGTCTAGCACAGTCTCTGGAGCGTAACAGAAAGAAGCATTTTGTATAAAAGTATTCTGTACTTCTGTATGACAACTATTAAAAAAACTTGAACTTGAAACTTGAACTTGAACGACATCTGTGCAGCCTTGTTTATTCACTGTGCCCATGTAAACTGTGATGAATGCAGTCATCAAGGTGTGGTTTCCTTACACAGAAAAGCCACTCTTTTCTTTTCTGATAACTACCTGTACATCACTGCATAATACATGAATGTTCAGACAGGCTTAACTTTGGCTATTTCTGATTCTCTGTATGCACCTAATTATAGCCGCATTTCCTTTCAAACTAATGTGGTTGCGGATGTCTGAATTTGGTACCGAATGTCATTTTTTAACATTCGAAGCTTCTATTGAAGTATTCAAACAAAGCTTCGAATGTCTGTCGTCACATTTTATGGCGTAAACCAAAATAAATTTAAATAAAAAAAAGTTCTTAAATATCTTTTTTTATATATATATCCTCAAACTAAATCCTCAATTTGAATAAAGTGATGATTAATCTGATTAAATTTGTCTTTTTTCTATTATTAAATCAACTTTCTTTAATGAATGTGACATACAGGCGTAGAGACAGCTCTGCATAGGAGTGGGTCGGAGGACATGAATTCTTTAATGATGTAATCGGGCGGGAATATAAAAAAAAAAAAAACGATACAATTTACACAAAACAGGCATGCTTTGCTTTCTATCTCTTTCACCCTCAGATACACACACACACACACTCCACATCAATAGTACTTAGTCTGTAGGGAGAGGGGTTATTAAGTCTACATCCAGACAGAGAGGACAGCAGGTCAGCCTGGGGTAGACTGATCAATGCTTCCTTCCCACCTCCGTGACCATGCATGCACACACACCACACACACACACACACACACACACACAAATGTGCACAGAATATATTTTTGGCAAAAACAAACAAATATGCACACACACATACGCACACACACACGATCATCAATATATGAAATACCTTTTGAAAAACACGCATACAGACTAGGGATGTCCCGATCCGATCACGTGATCGGAATCGGCGTCGATCACGTGCTTTTCAGAGTATCGGGGATCGGGAAAAAATTATAATAAAAATCGGCAGTCAAAAAAAGAAAATTTTTATTCAACAAACATGACCATGTCCACGTCTTAAACTCATACGGAGGCCTTAGTTTTGGTTTTAAATTACATATAATATATCATCATTAATGTATTTATTGTCACACAGAGCAGAATAATTATCCACAACAAACACATTCCCCTTTAATTTTCACCGTTGCAACAAACATTCCCTTTAATTTAGACGCTACACGCTACACGCGACCACAACAACAACACGTCGCTCCCGAAACACAGTTAATATCCACTGACTTGAGCAGCTAGACTTAATGTCAGAGGTTTGGAACTAAGCATTTTAAAATATAAAGTCAAGCCAGTTGCAATGTTTGCAAGGAGGAGATTCCGCGTGGAGGAAAAATTCATGAAGCAGCAGGCTGGAGGCGAAGTTTTCAGACTAAATTTTCACCTGGAGGATAACGTTACGTGACTGAGGTTTATCGTCGCCGTTTCAGACCAGAATGGACCATTACGTAAGTCGAACACTGAATGTATCCTAATGTGCAAACATATATTGAAACTTTTAATATTTCTCATATGAAGCAGAAGCACATTTCTCAGGGTGAATGTAATAATAAAAGCCTCCGCTCTCGCGCCCCGGACTATTATAGGCAACAGATGGGCTTGTCTCGCTCTAGTTTCTGACAAAAATGCGTCAAAATTGATTACTAATGTGAAAGATCGGATCGGAAACGATCGGATCGATAGATATTTAAAATCACATGCTCGGGATCGGATCGGAAGCAAAAAAAGGCGATCGGGACATCCCTAATACAGACACACACACATGCACACTAATGTATGCATGCACTTGCACACTCGCACACACGCACGCACACACACACGCGCACGCACGCACGCACAGAAGTGTGTAAAATGTGCAACAGAAATCCCTGCTATTCCAGGTGTAAACTACTGTGTCCTACAGCCTATAACTCTAAATAATTAATTCCCTATCGGCAGGGAGAGTGGAGGACGTGGAGCACCCGGCCGGCTCAATAACTCCACTGGTGCAGCTTGAAGAGGAGAAATGAGCTTCTAAAAGCCGGCGAGCCCCCTGAGACTCCAGAGTCCTCCCATCCCCTGCTCCTAATCAAGGCTACGCAGAGCCACTCGGCCTGGCCCAGCCGCTTGGCTTGATGAAGAGATGAATGAGTGAGGAGGAACACAGCCCAGCCGCTTGGCTTGATGAAGAGATGAATGAGTGAGGAGGAACACAGCCCAGCCGCCTGGCTTGATGAAGAGATGAATGAGTGAGGGGGGAACACAGCCCAGCCGCCTGGCTTGATGAAGAGATGAATGAGTGAGGGGGGAACACAGCCCAGCCACCTGGCTTGATGAAGAGATGAAGGAGTGAGGAGGAACACAGCCCAGCCGCCTGGCTTGATGAAGAGATGAATGAGTGAGGAGGGAACACAGCCCAGCCGCCTGGCTTGATGAAGAGATGAATGAGTGAGGAGGAACACAGCCCAGCCGCTTGGCTTGATGAAGAGATGAATGAGTGAGGAGGAACACAGCCCAGCCGCTTGGCTTGATGAAGAGATGAATGAGTGAGGAGGGAACACAGCCCAGCCGCCTGGCTTGATGAAGAGATGAATGAGTGAGGAGGAACACAGCCCAGCCGCCTGGCTTGATGAAGAGATGAATGAGTGAGGAGGAACACAGCCCAGCCGCTTGGCTTGATGAAGAGATGAATGAGTGAGGAGGAACACAGCCCAGCCGCTTGGCTTGATGAAGAGATGAATGAGTGATGGAGGAACACAGCCCAGTCGCCTGGCTTAATGAAGAGATGAATGAGTGAGGGGGGAACACAGCCCAGCCGCCTGGCTTGATGAAGAGATGAAGGAGTGAGGGGGGAACACAGCCCAGCCGCCTGGCTTGATGAAGAGATGAATGAGTGAGGGGGGAACACAGCCCAGCCGCCTGGCTTGATGAAGAGATGAATGAGTGAGGAGGAACACAGCCCAGCCGCCTGGCTTGATGAAGAGATGAAGGAGTGAGGGGGGAACACAGCTCAGCCACTTGGCTTGATGAAGAGATGAAGGAGTGAGGAGGAACACAGCCCAGCCGCCTGGCTTGATGAAGAGATGAATGAGTGAGGAGGAACACAGCCCAGCCGCTTGGCTTGATGAAGAGATGAATGAGTGAGGAGGAACACAGCCCAGCCGCCTGGCTTGATGAAGAGATGAAGGAGTGAGGGGGGAACACAGCCCAGCCGCTTGGCTTGATGAAGAGATGAATGAGTGAGGGGGGAACACAGCCCAGCCGCCTGGCTTGATGAAGAGATGAATGAGTGAAGGGCTCTACATGCTCGAGCAACTGCGACACAACTGCAACACAACATGGTTGCAGATGTCGCAGAGGGTGTTGCAGAGGGTGTTGCGAGGATGTTGCGTGGCATTGATTGGTTGGTTAGTGAATGGGGGCGGGATGTCGTATAATAATATTGGTTCCGCAGGCAGGAATACTATCCTCGATAGTTAACGTAATTTATACAAATGGAAGTATTGATTTCTTCATAACGAATCATTAAAAAAAATATACAGTCAACTGGAATATGTTAGTTTTTTTACACATATGTTGGATTATGTAATTGGTTTGTCATGACAAACCAATAAAAAATCGCGAATTAACCGGTGGTTATCCTATAGCCCTAGTTATATGTACACAGGACACAGGGACAAGTTAAACAGCAATCAATTAATTTAATACAACAGTCAACAGGTAGTTTTGAGCAGCATTTTTGTGCCTACGACCGCGCCACAGGGATATAAGGCTTTGACTCGCTCTCTCTCTCCTGCCGATTAAAATCAGCAGCTCTTCCTCGAGTGCCTGTAGCTGCCTGCATTTGCACAACCGGCGTCCATCCCTGCTGCTAGCTAACGTTAAAACTAACCTAAAGTTAGTTGTTCACCAACAATCTCAACATTTGTATTTAGCGTCAGCTCAAAAACACTGAACCGGCAGCAGCAATAATACTTCCGGTCGGGGGGGTTTCAAAATAAAAGAGCGACGTCTAAATCACCGGAAAGACGTTTATTTTGTACATTCATTTTACATTTATTTGTACAATGTTGCATAAGCTACGCGTGGATGTTGCAGAAGCATAAAGGCAGAGTGTCTGCAACATTGTTGCGTTGTCGATGTTGTGTCGCAGTCGCGTCGCAGTTGCTCGAGCATGTAGAGCCCTCGAGGGGGAACACAGCCCAGCCACTTGGCTTACTTAATGAAGAGCTGGATGAGTGTGTGTTGAGTGTGTACTCAACAGTTTTTGTATGAAAGGTGCTATACAAATAAAGTGTATTATTATAATTATTATTATTATCATTATTATTATTATTATTGGGACCTGAATTGTTTCCATGAAAATCAATGATCACAGAAATATGATCCGTCATCTCTCTATTTTAGGTGAGTGTGGTGGTGTGAGGTCTCCACTGAGGTTAAGGTTAGGGGTTAAGGTACGGGTTAAGTCTATAAACTAACTTCTTAGGGGAATGATGAGTGGAATGATTCCAATTGCGTTAAAGACACATTAGTAAAAGATTCCCAAACCGAATCCTTTCAACAACCAGTGAGCTCTTCATTAGGATGTTTCGGTTCTCAAAAGTCTGACCTGACGAGCGAGGTCGTCCACGTGGCTACACAGAAAATGTAGACACTATGAAGAAACACTTTTTAGAGTGCAGGAAAAAAAACCTAGGCAGCTAAGTAGCAACCCAGTCTCGTATGTATCCTCCCTGCCAAACCAAAGTGAACTGCTGTCTGCCTGACTTCACATCACAGCGAGCGCTGTGGGCTGCCAGCCGCCATTCACATTCAGCAGGCTTCTCTTGAGAGGGCAGGGAGGGTTTAGAAAGCACCACCGCAGTGAATTCAAATAAAAATGGAAGAGCGCCGCCTCTAACGTGAGCCCGCTGGACGGTCATGTTCCTGGGCAGTGGCCTGTGGCTGAAGGGTGACGTTTACGCAACGGCCGGCCAAATGTCAGCGATGATACAAAGAGAGGCAGCGAGGAGGTCCACTAGTCTCCACAGACTCCATATTATACTGTACTGCTGATATACAAAGAGAGGCAGCGAGGAGGTCCACTAGTCTCCACAGACTCCATATTATACTGTACTGCTGATATACAAAGAGAGGCAGCGAGGAGGTCTACTAGTCTCCACAGACTCCATACTGTACTGTATTACTAATATTAGTACGGCAACTGCCGCTACTGTTGCTACTACTACAACTACTGCTATAATTACTTACGCATCATTATAATTACTTAGCCTCACTGTGACATTTAAAAAAACATGAATAATTTAAATTCTTTAAAAATAAATGTATAGCGGAAATTCCCTTTGGGTCCGGGAAGAACCTACGCAGGTTCATGTAGGGTCGGACCAGATTTTCTGGGCCCAATCAAAGCTCTAGTTTGTGTGTGTGTGCGTGTGCGTGTGCGTGTGCGTGTGTGTGTGTGTGTGTGTGTGTGTGTGTGTGTGTAAACAGCCTGGAGGATTCTAATAAATCAACCAGAATCTATCAGTTAGAATCTAGCAATAGCTGCCTCCCTTCATTGCTACATTTCTTACCTATGTCCTCTTTTACTCCTCCTCTTCCCTCCTTTCATGCTCCACCCTCAAACTGATCCGAACTGATCCGAGCACTAAAGTACTTTATTATTACTCCGATCTGAAGTACTAGAGTACTTGGGAGGCGGATGGGCACAGATACTATTGGTGCACCTCTCACACACCCACGCATATGGACAAACCCACATCCATCCAAAATCAGCCTGGCCCCCCGCCCACAACAGCACCCACCCCGCCCCCTCCTCACAACACACACAGGGTTCCAGCGACTCACCCTCTCCAGGTCTTGTCGGAGGTGTGTGAAGAGCGTGAGACGCCTGTAGAGGACGTCCTGCTCCTGCTGAGCCAGGTTGTCCACCTCGTCTCTCTTCAGGGACACCAGGGGACGGTTGAAGTTGGCCTTCCTCCGTAGCTTCCAGAACTGGTACAGGAAGTCCACCTTGGAGACAAAAAAAAAGCAAACAAATAAGCAAAAAATAAACATGCCGATGTTCGATCCGTAAACCAGCCGAACCAAAATGTGCAAACTAAACTAAAGTACGTCATCTGACCAAGAGCCACACGCTCTTCAACCAAAAATAAAAAGTAGTGTTTTGATTTGTAACATTCTGTATGAATAAAGAGTATTATTATCATTCTCAAACGTGTACCGATACAGAATCTCCAGCCTTGCGGACCAACCAAGTACCATATGGTATCCCACCTGTGTGATGGGAAGCCCCAGGCTCCCAGCCACGTCGCGCGGGTCCACCAGCCTGTAGAACCCATCCTCCAGCTCCTGGAGCTTCTGCTTCCGCTGGCTCACCTTCTCCCTCTCCAGCTGCTCCCGCTCGGCCCTCTCCGACGACGGGACCGTCGCCGCCGGTACCAGGACCGGATACATTGGTACCGCTCTCTGTTCCGGCGACGCCGCTGCCGCTGTCGGTGTTGTCGGGCGGCTGCTGTCGTCGCCGTTCGTCTGGTGTTGATCCAGTCTGAGCTCTGAGCCGAGACCGGTCGTGGTGGTGGTGGTCCAGTCGCGTTTGGCAGCGTCGTGGACACCGTTGGCGGTAGCGCTGGCGGCGGTGGCGATGTGGTGGCCGTTGGTGGCGCCGGTGTTGCTGGTGCCGGTGCTGCTGTGCTCCAGGCAGTAGGACTTGAAACGCACCTCGTCGTTCTCTGCCAGGATGGTCCGCATCTCCAGGCCGTGGTCGAACGCGCAGGTCACATGGAAGGCCACGATGCAGGAGGTCATGGAGCACTGTGTGTGGGGGGGGGGGGCAGTAAACAGGAAAGACGGAGTAGGGAAAGAGAGGGGGGGGTAGAGATGTGGATGATAAAGACAGAGATAAAGAGAGACGGTGCAGGACAAATAGAAAGAAAGAAAGAGAGAGAGAGAGAGAGAGAGAGAGAGAGAGATATAGAGAGAGAGAGAGAAGAGAGAGAGAGAGAGAGAGAGACACGCACAGGGGAATAGCAAGAGAGAGATGGGTGAAGAGAAGAAGGGGGTAGTCCAATTTAGTGTGAGCTAAAAAGACATGCAAGTTGAAGCGCTAAGTAGATCCTTTATAACAGAGAAAATAAACAGCCTTGGTTGTTAGCTTGAAGCCACTTTACATCCACACAAAAATGCACAACCACCCACACACGCAATTATTCACACACACACACACACACACACACACACACACACACACACACACACACACACACACACACACACACACACACACACACACACACACACACACACACACACACACACACACACACACACACACACACACACACACACACACACACACACACACACACACACACACACACACACAGTTCCTTATTCTCCTGTAACAATGTCACAACTGTTTGTCTCAAAGCATCCTTCTTTGTTGTAAGCACTTAGCTGCTGTCGAGTGAAAGCATTGCAACTACCACAGGTGTTTTTCATGTATTTTATTCAAATGAAGGTTTAAAGTTTAAATGGCCCTTTATGAGTTAGACTGGTTTAGTTGTACAGGCAGCACAGTCCAGAGGGTCCATACCGATGGTCCCGGACATAGAGCCTGTGTGGGTCAGAACCATAACAGTTGCTCTGGACTGGTCAGCATTGACATGATTGGCTAATGGTTGTTGAGAGCGGGACCTAACAGAGTGCAATAAATAACAACCCCTCCCCTCCCTCTGTGACACACTCTGCTCCACTGACCAGAGGAACGGAAGAAATTGCGAAAGGTGGCAAGTTACGGAATAGAGACCAACCGATTAAGTGGTCTGCCAATTTAATCAGCCGACATTGGCCTATCAGACATATTGGTATCGGCTGATATGTGTCAATATTATATTTTACATATATTTTACAGAACATAAGGCAGAGAAAAAAGCTTGGGGTACTGTATAAATGGTGTCATTACAGTTTGTCCAGCAGAGCGCTTTCCAACTCCATTGTTTACATAATACTCAATCATTGTTTACACTCAGTCATAATTCTCAGTTATTGTTTACCTATAACTCTGTCATAATAATCAGTCATTGTTTAGAATACTCTTAGCAGACTCAGCAGCACTGTCTGCATGAATCTCATAGCTAGCTTGATAGAGTACAGAATATGTGGTTCAAAGTTAGTAGAGACTAGAGAGGACATCAGACGTTTTACCAGTGACTCATTACGTAGTTTTTTTTATATGCCTACTAGGGGTGTAACGGTACACAGAAGCCACGGTTCGGTACGTACCTTGGTATTGCGGTCACGGTTCGGTACGATTTCGGTACAACAGGAAAAACATATTTATAATAATTATTATATATTTATAATAATAATTATTATTATTAAATATAATAATATTCTATAGGCTTGCCGTAGTAGTCAGTGATACTGGTGTACTAGAGAACAGATGACATGTTACACAACAATGGCAGAGGATTATCAATATTTAGATTTAAACACAGTAGCAGCAACTGGAGAGGAGCTCAGATGATCTGGTGGTATGTTGTGCTTTAATTTTTTCTCCGATCAGCTGTGAGACTCCGCGGTCCGCCGGAAAAGGTTGACGTGTGTGTTTCGCGCGTGCGTGTGTGTCTTTTGGTTACCATTATTTGGCGAACAAGAAAACTAAAGAAAACTGCAAAATTGTAATGACCCTGCTGTGTTAAACATTTAATTAATTCATCATGGTTTTGTTTTAGGGACAAATAGGCTGTAGTAAACAGGAGAGGCGGAGGGGAGAGCCGAGTGCAGAGTGTCAGTGCACGTTGTTGTTAATTCTGTCCGCTTGTCATCGTGCCTGAGACGTATTCTTCGTATGGCTGCGCACACCGTGACGGCCGTAAATTCGCGGGACGAATACACGTACCGTTACACCCCTAATACCTACCTATTACCTAAATATAAAGATAAGTTAGTCATTAGTGAAGAATAAGCTATTTAGAATAGACTATAACATTACAAATAAACAATGTAAACAATATAATTAACTGAATATACAAATATGAGATAAATAAACAATATACACAAGGTGCATTAGAACATTATATTAGAGCAGCATTCTATTCATTAGAACAGAGTTAATAGACAGAGTTTTCTATTGTTTCCTATAATCTACAAGCTGAATAGATTTTGAACCTCATAAAAGCTTAGCAAAGTCCATTTTCAACCTCCTTGGATGGACATGCAGTTAGCTTGTTATTACATCTTGAGGGGAGATTGTATAGATCAACCAATTTGAAGCACAGGGGCATGCTTACACACCTCCAATGCACTTTGGTTGTGTTCTACGTCACCCCGTGCTTGTGGCATGCTGGAAGAACCCACGATATACTGTATCCGGGGACCCCTTTTCTCCTACTCTGCTCTACAGCGTATATTTCATCAACTAGTGGCCAAAGCCTCAGTTGGAAATAATTAACTCCAATTCCTAAAAAGCTGACATTGTAGAGATAATGTACAATAAGGTACGACCTCCTGTAAGAGCGTGGTTATAATGAATGATTGTGCTTATGAGGCAAGACAGGGAGACAGATGCTCCAGCACAGTGAGAACAAACACCGCTCCCTCATTCCCATGCACTGCAGAGACATCGCTGGTCTGTTCTGTGCGAGTCTGCGTGACGTGCGTGTGTTTCAAGGTTCTGTTCCTCTGTCCCTATGCATTACACCACAACCAAAGGGGACCAATGGACCACACACATTGACAGTGTTAAGAAGGCACGACAACGCCTCTACTTCCTTAGGCGCATAAGGAAGTTCCAAGTGAGTCAGAAGATCCTCAAGAACTTCTACTCATGCACAATAGAGAGCATCCTGACTGGCAATATCACCTCCTGGTTTGGGAATAGCACTGCACAAGACCGTAGCAGACTACAGAGAGTGGCTCGTTCAGCCGAACGCACAATTGGAGGGGGGCTTCCCACTCTCCAAGACATTTACAACAAGCGCTGCATGGGTAAGGATAAGAGAATAATCAAAGACCCCAGCCACCCAAACAACTGCCTCTTTGAACTGCTGCGGTCAGGCAAGCGATACCGGAGTCTCATGGCAAGCACAGAGAGACTCAGAAGGAGCTTCTATCCCCAGGCCATCAGGATGCTCAATGAACAATGAACAATAACAAACCATCAATACAACTACAGCACACACATCCACACGCACACACTCACTTTAAATAAACAACACACTGTAGCACCCACTTTACCAACTAACACACTTTATATTTATATTTATTGGTAAGGAAATTTGCACATCAATCTCATTCCTTATTGCACCTCATTGCACCTCACCACCACAAGGTGGTACCACAAGCTAAGCTATACCTCACCATTTCTACACTGTACTGTACCTGCACTGTATATAGGCATATTGCTTTTTTTTGTTGTTTACACTTGTTTACGTACTATTTTATACTTATATTATACTTATTTTATACTATCTTATTATCTAGCACACTCTCAGGAGCAAAACAGAAAGAAGCATTTCATGCAAAGTATTCTGTATTTCTGTATGACAACTAATAAAGAAACTTGAAACTTGAAGAAACTTGAGTGACGTAAGTGTGAGGTGATTGGTCCAGACGTCAAGGACATGGTCTCAGACCTAAGTGTGCTCAGCTGTGCTCTGCTTGCATGGGGCTGAAGAGACAGACATGTCAACCTCATAGTAGTTGAAATACCTATGCATTACAAACAGGGCCGGACTGGGGAAATAATTCATACCGGGAGATATAGCGCGAAATATAGCCCCAATCAGGCCACCTTTTAAGCGGGGGGTCTGGGGGTCCCCCACCAGGATTTTTTTTGTTACAAAGACTTAATTTCCTGCATTCTGGTGAATTTTAGTGCATGTGAATCACAAATGTGACAGACTACAAAGGAACCCCCCTCAAACTGAACAGTGACATCTCCTTAGCAAATGATCTCAACTCCTTCTATGCGAGGTTTGAGGCTGTGAATAACAACACCAGCCTACAAACCACGGCAATGGGGGGGGGGGGGGGGTCTGCTGATGGAGACTCAGTGTTCAGGGTAACAGAGCATGAGGTGAGACGGATCTTTAAAAAAGTGGATATCAGGAAGGCAGCAGGACCGGACGGCATCCCCGGCCGCGTCCTAAAAGTCTGTGCCGACCAACTGGCCCCGGTATTCACTGACATCTTCAACCTGTCCTTGGAACAGGCCGTCATCCCCACCTGTCTGAAGAAGTCCACCATCATCCCTGTACCCAAAAAATCTACGCCCGCTTGCCTCAACGACTACCGCCCTGTAGCCCTCACCTCCATAGCCATGAAGTGCTTTGAGAAGCTAGTGAAGGGCTACATCTGTTCCTCCCTCCCTATCAACCTGGACCCTCTGCAATTTGCATATCGCCCCAACAGGTCCACGGAGGACGCCATAGCCCATGTGCTGCACACAGCAGCATCACATCTGGACAAGAGGCAGGGGAACTATGTGAGAATGCTGTTCATCGACTACAGCTCAGCATTCAATACCATAGTCCCCTCCAAACTCATAGCCAAGCTCAGGGACCTGGGCTTGAACTATGACCTGTGCCAGTGGGTCCTGGACTTCCTGACGGGCAGACCCCAGGTGGTAAGAGCCGGCAACTGCACCTCCTCATCCATCACGCTCAACATAGGGGCCCCCCAGGGCTGTGTTCTGAGCCCCCTCCTCTACTCCCTGTACACACAT
The DNA here is from genome assembly GCF_963971535.1 of Notolepis coatsorum. Classification (NCBI taxonomy): domain Eukaryota; kingdom Metazoa; phylum Chordata; class Actinopteri; order Aulopiformes; family Paralepididae; genus Notolepis; species Notolepis coatsorum. The sequence goes on from NC_140172.1 coordinate 117,824,941, forward strand.
GACTGCGTAGCACAGCGGAACAACAACACCATCATCAAATTTGCTGATGACACAGTAGTGGTGGGCCTGATCTCTGCCAACGACGAAAGGGCCTACCTGGAAGAGGTAGAGAACCTGTCACAGTGGTGTCAGGAGAACTGCCTCTCCCTGAACGTCAGCAAAACAAAAGAGATGATTGTGGACTTCAGGAGGTCGGGGGTCAAGGACTACAGCCCCCTCAGCATCGACGGGGCACCAGTTGAGAGAGTGAACAGTTTCAAGTACCTCGGAGCCCAAATATCCGAGGACTTGACATGGACCACACACATTGACAGTGTTGTGAAGAAGGCACGACAACGCCTCTACTTCCTCAGGCGCCTAAGGAAGTTCCAAGTCAGTCAGAAGATCCTTAGGAACTTCTACTCATGTACAATAGAGAGCATCCTGACCGGCAACATCACCTCCTGGTTTGGGAATAGCACTGCACAAGACCGTAGCAGACTACAAAGAGTGACACGTTCAGCCGAACGCACAATTAGAGGGGGGCTTCCCACCCTCCAGAACATTTACAACAAGCGGTGCAAGGGGAAGGCTAAGAGAATTATTAAGGACTCGAGCCACCCGAACAACTGCCTCTTTGAACTGCTGCCGTCAGGCAAGCGATACCGGAGTCTTATGGCGAGCACAGAAAGACTCAGAAGGAGCTTCTATCCCCAGGCCATCAGGCTGCTAAACGAACAATAATCGCTAAACGAACAATAATCACTATGCAACAACCATCAAATGCACACAGCACACACACCCACACGCACACACTCACTCAAACAAACAACACACTGCAGCACCCACTCTCCACACTTTAGATCACACAAACACACTTACACTTTATATTTATTGATAAAGGATTTGCACTACAACTCGTACACCTACTGTGAATTGTACCTAAACTGCACCTCGTCCATTTATGCCTTGCACTATATAGTATTGTATATTAGTACACTGCACAGTATTGTATATTGTATGGTAACTACGTCTACGAACATTGTACATATGTCTAAACTGAACACTGTGACCTCTTTTTTTACTTCTAATTTTTACTATGTTTTTATTTCATACTTACCTTGACATGCACAGTCTCTGGAGCGCAACAGTAAGAAGCATTTTGTACAAAAGTATTCTGTACTTCTGTATGACAACTATTAAAGAAACTTGAACTTGTCTTGAACAAACTAATGAGCCAACAATTGCTTAGTACAATGTACTGTTATGGACCTCAAATAAAACTGTTGTGGCACTAGCAATGCTACTCTCTCCACCTTCAAAAAGAAAAAAGCAAGAGCACAACATATTTTTCTATTTACTATTATAATACAGTTAACCACTCTCTCCTGTAAGGGCCTTTCTTTTTCTTTCTTTTATCCCTCTCTCCTCCACCCTTTCTCTTTCTTCCACTGTCCATCTTGACATCAACGTTAATTGACTTTCGCTCTCTGATCTCTCCCGAGTCCCTCACTACCTGGCTCATTGCCTGGCTGTTATTCTGCATCTGAGTGCCGTCTGCCATTCCATCTCATGTTTATAGGAGGATATGTATTTAAGGTTTGCTATTGGCTTGCTTAATTTTCTTAAATTACTTTTTTCACCAAATCTCTTAGGTATAACACGATTGTATACGTTACGCAGTGTTGTTGTGTTTATAGGTGAGGTAATATTGTTAAAAACGTTCACTATTTGGCCAAACTGGAAAGCAGACAAGCTTTCTCACTACATGCCCGGCCACTGTTCGTCTCCGCTCCATGGGGAGAGAAGGCAGAAGCACGGTCTGCGTATCTATGGCGGTGCGAATGCAAACAGAGAAAAAGCCCTGAAGGTATGTAGTTCTCCAGGGGAGCTCCCCAGTGGCTAGTTCCGCTCAGGGAGTCCCCAGAACTGTCTGATCCGAAAGCACCTACTGTCCCCTGGCTCCATCCAACCTGAGAAACAGCTCCTCTCTGACCTCTACAATAACAACTGTCTCTCTCTCTCTCTCTCTCTCTCTCTCTCTCTCTCTCTCTCTCTCTCTCTCTCTCTCTCTCTCTCTCTCTCTCTCACCTCTACAATAACAACTGTCTCTCTCTCTCTCTCTCTCTCTCTCTCTCTCTCTCTCACCTCTACAATAACAACTGTCTCTCTCTCTATCTATTCCTCTCTCTCTCACCTCTACAATAACAACTCTCTCTCACCTCTACAATAACACCTCTCTCTCTCTCTATCTATTTATCCCTCTCACCTCTACAAGAACAATACTCAAATTCAAATCTTAAAGGTCCACAAAGAAGATTTTCAGTAAGACAAAGGTCCATTTATTAAGGTCAGTCAAACGTTTAAACAATTGCAACAATATTCTTATGTCTTCCTTCCCCCCCTTGTGTGTCCACTGAGCATCGTCAGTGGACTCATCCACAGCCAAGGAAATGCACTGTGCATTTTTTTTATTCCATCACAAAACCGTTTAATCAAATCACCAGGCAGTATTTCAGTTATTCTGGTTGCTGTGCTACCTGAGAGGGGGATTTGCTTGATTTTACTTGTGTCATTTCCTCTTTTAATTTTTTTTCAGTGCAAAGTAAAGATATCCAAATGGTTTATTTGCAAAGTCTCTCTTTACAGAAGTGGTCCTAAATCTACTTTCCTAAATATTCCTGTCAATACTACTACAAGTGGCTCCTACTAGCCACAAGTACTAATACAAGCTACAAGTACTACTACACGGTAAGAAAACTGTATTTTCCCAGTCTCCAAAATTACCGCCGACTCGACACATGAAAATTCCTTCGTAATGTGAAAGCTGTAAATCCACTTGCTGGCTTCTGGCTTCAGTCCATTGTTGAGTCCATCCGTTCAGTCCTGTTCAGTCTGGTCGAAGATGCAACACTCCCGTTCTGAGGAAACACCCGCTTATAGACCCAAAGGTTCTAGAATGTTCGGTTATGACATCATTTACGGTGACATCACGAAGGTTCCATAACTGTCTATCATGACGTCATACTGTGGTTCTAGACTGTTTTATGTTCTAGAAAGTTCTATTATGACATCACCACAAACGTTCTAGAAGGTTTTATGTTCTAGAATGCTCTATTATGATAAATACGACGGTTCAATGACTCTAAATCCAATCAATATTAACCATTCATATAATACAATAACCTAAATAAGATAAGATAAGATATTCCTTTATTGATCCCCTTGGGGAAATTCAGGCATCATAGCAGCATGGGGGAAGGGGGGGGGGGTACAGGTAGTAAAAACAACACAAGCAGTGTAAACAAATAGGTCAATATAATTTACTATCTAACTAACTGAAAAATGTATTCACAGTGTCACATAAATATAACACAAATATATATAGCTTTGGCTCTTACACCGCTCCTTCTAATCTAGAGACAATTACTAACTACCAAAACCCAAGGAGCCAAACCAAACACTATTTCAACTGATAAGTAACCAAACACTATTTCCACAGATAAGGCGGGTCTCCGCTGCGGGATAACCAATACCTGGTGCCAGAGGTCACTAGTACATGGCACCCCGTAGGAGGACGGTCTTTACCACCGCCTCATGCCGCTTCTTCTTCACAAAGATCTCAAGCTCTGATTCCTTTATATTCTCCACAGGGAGGTCGGTCTTCTCCAGGCCTGCCTTGAAGAGCTCCATCGGTGTCTGTACCTCAGACTGTGTGAGCGAAGCATTCATCTCCCTCCTCTGGCGACACAGCCTCAGCAGAGGGCTTCCAAGCTTCAGCATCCAACCGGCTGCCTTCTGGAGACGGTTCCAATTGGAATAACCTCCCGGAACTGCTGAACTACTGTGTCGAACTGCTCTTCAGCGGCAGTAGCGCTGACCACAGCGTTCTTTACCTCTGGGTCCTCCGTGGTTAGGTCCCCCTGGGGTTCTGGGCTCTGAGGCCATTCCTCGTCGGGCTTGGTGAGGAATTCCGACCCCTGTATCCAAGTCTCATTGCGCAGGACCGGCATCCGATGCCTGGCATCCGATGTCCGATGTCTCCCTCCCGTACCTTGCTTCCTCATAGGCAGCTTTGTTATTAATATGTAGAACTGTAGGGTGGGGAAGCTGGCAGACTCGGCAGCTAATCTTCTCTTGGCAGTCCTTGCTCATGTGACCCCGTTTCAGACAGCTGAAACATAGGCCTTTACTCTGTAGAAATTCTATCTTCTCCTTGTGAAGAGACTTCTTCAGCTTGTTGCATTGCTCCAGGGCATGCTGTCCTCCTTGGCAGAAGAGGCAAGGGTTGGAGAAGGCACAGAGGGTATCCCCCTCGTGGCTTGCTTTAGCCTCTGCCGGGTTCTGGACTGCTGTAGCAGCTGTTGTGAAGCTTCCCAGAGTGCCGCTATTTCTGGAGGTCCTCTCATCTTTGTGAGCCTTAGTTTGGCTCTCGTTTCCATCTGTGATGTTGCCGAAGAGAGGGTGTAGGGCTTCTTGGGCTTGTAGGTTGACAAAACCGGCGAGGTCGCTGAACTTGGCGCTGCGCTGATCTTTCTCTAGAAGAGCATAGGCTTTGCTTCTCCACCGCTCTCTCTGCTTGTACGGAAGCTTGGCTGTGATGGCACGCATACTTGATATGCTGTCAAGCTCCTGCATGTGCTCCACATCAGCCATAGCGTTGAGGCATCCAGTGAGATAGAGGCCAAAGGAGTGGAGCGCCTCTCCGTCATTGTACTGGATAGTAGGCCAGTTCAGTGCCTTGTCTATATACGCCATTGAGATCTTGTATCCATTTCAAAAATGTTTTTTCAAGAGCCTCCTTGCCTCGGGATAGCCTTGGTCTGATTCCATGTGAAAACAACTTCTTATCAGCTCTCTTGGCTGCCCCTCCTTGTACTGCTCCAAGAAGTACAGCCGGTCTCTGTTACTATCTGTCTTGTCCTCCACTCCGTGTTCAAAAGCCCTGATGAATAGCCTGTACGCCATAGGTTCTCCCCTGAATATAGGAATCTGTTGAGGGGGCAGCGTAGCATGGCATTGCTGCCTCACTGGGAAACCCCCCCTGGCTCGTTGGGGCTCTTGTTGCGGAGCCTCTTGTTCTTTCTGTGTAGCACCGCCGGGTGCTCTGGAGCTGCCACTGTAGGCAGGTTCTTTCATTTCCGCTACGGCCTCGAGAGCCGGCCTAGCCTGGTGCTGCGACGGAAATCTTTCCATATAGGTAAGAGCTCCTTCCATCCCTACGGGACACTCCGGATGCGGCCCGCTGGCCCTCGTGCACTGCCAGTACTTTGCTCCTAGCCTCTGAGGCAGCTAAAGCAGCCTGGATCTGTAACTCCTCTCTCTCTGCTCTTAGCTTAGCCTCCTGTTCCTCGAGTTGTCGTTTTTGTTCCTCTTTTTGTTTGCCTTCAAACATGGTCTCCATCACTTCAGTCATACATTATTTTATCATTATATCAGAGAATGGCTTCTTGTGTTTAGCCAACACCCATGCCACTCTGAGTGAGGACTCTGTTGCTTTTTCTCGTTGTGACATAGATGTAACAAGAATTCTGCTTGCAGCTTGATATGACGATTTCATTCCATTTATTTTTGTGGTTGTTAGCTCTGAATTTTGAGGAAAGGTTGCCTCAAAATAGCTGTTTCGTTTCATAGTGGCGTTTCAAATTGCCACTCTTCACAAGAGCTACCGTTTCTTGGCATATTAGGCACATTGGTCTGGTGCTCGTTGGAGGGAGGATGAACGCATATGTGTCAGTCCATTCATCTTTGAACGGCCAATTTTCACTGTCGACTTTTCTTTTACTGGCCATCTTTGAACATGCCATTTCTTTCAACTAGCTGCCTGCTGGCAAAACTAGGCTACTAGCTACAGTACCTGCATATGAAACTACCTGTAGATGCGCTGTCAACTCTCGCCTCTGACCTGTTGAAAGAGACGACACGCATTCCTTGAAGACCCGTCCTACTCTGCCTCTGATTCGTAGACTGTGTGTGGGGGGAAAAACGCTGACGGGACGCTGAATGTGATTGAACCAAAGAAGAGTAGACAGACACACACAGAAAGTGGAGCAGTCGGACATGCAGAGCGCTGCTTGCAGTAGAGATAGCGGAGAATTTTGACACGATGCGCTGTGGCGATGTCTCACAGATAATACAGATAATACATATGAGTCCAGAGACAGTTGTGGTTCGGTCCGGATCAGGACTGGAGTCCGGACTTTGAGGATGCCTGCCCTAGGTCTTCACCTGGGCATGTCTTGATAATGGGTGAATCTAGTCATAGTACTCTCATGTCATGTGATGCATTTCCTACCAATATGACACAACGCCATGGTTGTCATGTAAAGATGATCACCTGTCCTTTGCCTACCAAGGTGTCTGATGATGATGATGATGATGATGATGATGATGATGATGATGATGATGATGATGATGATGATGATGATGATGATGATGATGATGTAATGGAATACTATCAATAGAACCCTGTCTGATAATGTGTTGTTATTATCACAATACTGTGTCTATAGGGGCCCGGTCATTAGTTGACCACGATCAATCGTCTGTTTGAAAACGGAGAATATCCGACTCTGTGCTGCTCTGTAAACCTATTTCATCAGCACCTTCCCTAAATGTCAAGAGTACGCCTGCTGCAGCCTCCCTCGCTTGTTGTTTGGTGTCAAACGCTGAAGGTTGAACACAGCTTGACGCCCGTTAAATTGTGCCACCGGCGCCTGCTCAGCCTGGACGAGACGACTCATCGAAACATATCGCTGCTCCCAGGCCAAAAACATTTCATCTCTAAAATGGTAATTTGTTCAGTTGTGAAAAAATAAATAAAAAAAAATCACGTTCAGATAGATTTTCAATTTTTCTACACTGTTCTAGTTCTACACTGGGTTTTGAATGGGTTTTATGGTCCATATGAAACATGCTCACAACATCTTTAATGTGGGATTTTTAAAGTGTAAATTTCTTCTCTTATTTTGTTAAATCTTTGGAAATATAGGTACATGTATGTATGTATTGTATGTATTGTATGTATGTATGTATGTATGTATGTATGTATGTATGTATGTATGTATGTATGTATGTATGTATGTATGTATGTATGTATGTATGTATTTGCTTTATTCTATGTGGACCCCAGGAAGAATGGCTGTTGCCTAGGTGACAGCTAATGGGGATCCCAATAAACAATAAACCATGTAATCTTTCAATACAAGCGAAAACGTGAAAATCACCCAAAATAGGATATACAAGATGTCCGCCCGACGGCTGCAGTAGGATGACATTAGCTTCCGAAGTGCTATGTATCCATTCTGGTAAATACAAATCATAACCTCATGTTCTTTACTCAATATTTTTAAACTGTATAA
>NC_140172.1:117837280-117924780 GCF_963971535.1 Notolepis coatsorum
CTACTACACAACCACACACACTGCTACACAGACACACACACACACACAACCACACACACTACTACACAACCACACACACTACACAGTACATTTTGCAGAGTAAATTTGACTCAAACTGACCACACAACCACAATTACCACATACACTACTACACAACCCTACAAACTACTACACAACCACACACACACTACTACACAGACACACACACCCACACTACTACACAACCACACACACTACTACACAAACACACACACAGGTTGTGCCACATCTCACTCTTCCTTCCTCTCCTTTCTTCCCTCTATTAATTCTTCTCTTGGAGACATATCAAAGATTCTCTAGTCCTCCAAACGGAGCATTGAAGCTTTCTGTGGGTGTGTGTGTGTGTGCATGTGAGAATGCCTGTGTGTCTGTCTGTCTGTCTGTGTCTCTTTATATTGTGTATATTTGTCTTTCTGTCAGTCTTGTCTATGTGCGCGTGTGTGTGTGTGTTTTGTGTGTGATGGGGGTATCAAAGGCCTTAATAATGACTGAGAGTATAGAGGAGCATAATGTGTGTGTGTGTGTGTGTGTGTGTGTGTGTGTGTGTGTGTGTGTGCGTGCGTGTGTGTGTGTGTGTGTGTGTGTGTGTGTGTGTGTGTGTATGTGTGTGTGTGTGTGTGTGTGTGTAAAAATGTGTGTGTGTAAAAATGTGTGTGATGGGTAATGGGAAAGGGGGGATACCAAAGGCCTTAATGACTGAGAGCATAGAGGAGAGTGTGTGTGTGTGTGTGTGTGTGTGTGTGTGTGTGTGTGTGTGTGTGTGTGTGTGAATGTTAACGCATGTATGTGTGTGTGTGTGTGTGTGTGTGTGTGTGTGTGTGTGAATGTTCACGTGTGTGTGTGTGTGTGTGTGTGTGTGTGTGTGTGTGTGTGAATGTTCACGTGTGTGTGTGTGTGTGTGTGTGTATGTGTGTGTGTGTGTGTGTCGTTTCTCCAGGACAGATCAAAGGCTTGCTGTATAAACCCATCCGCCTGCTTCTCTCTCTTCACGCCCTGACGCCTGGAAAATGCTCATCTTCTCTGACTCTTATTAATACATGCCTCTTATTATGGTGACATTCTGTACATGCAGGCCTCTCCCTCCACCTGGGAACCCTTCCATGCTGTGTATCATACTGTAGCACACTGCGTTCCATCACTGGGCATACATGTCTCACTCACCATTGTATTTAATATGAAACAGTGAGATGGCCTTCTTTTAACTAAGAGAAGGGACTTGCATGGCATTTTATTGATCTGTAAGGCCCTGCTTATGAAACGTCCATATTATCTCTGATTTCTCCGATTGCTTTTAAATACAGCACTGGATCAGGTCACAGCATTACATGACTGGTTTTACACAGTATGCCATACAAACGGAATGAACTACAGAAAACCTTGACGTCTGAACAGTTTAATCTATTTGAAAGTTTTGATATTTTAGATGTTGCTTGTTACTTTCATTTGAAATGTGTTGATGTTCGACTGAATCTTTGTCAGAACTGTACTTGTTTTTCCAATGTGTTTTTATATGTTTTATTTGTTTAACCTCTTAATATTGTAAACAGATCTTGGTCTCATAGTGCTTTACCTGTATAGACAAAAGACAAATTAAATATTACCTGTAATAATAATAATAATAATAATAATGGATTCAATTTGTACCGCGCTCTACATTCGTGAGAATCTCAGAGTGCTACAGGAGATATAGACAAAAGAATTAAATGAATAAAACAATTTAAAATGAATAAAAACAATTAAAAGACTAACAACCAGTGAAATGGAAGAACCTAAGAGTAAAATAAAATAAAAAGAATAGTCAAATGAATAGAAGTAAAAATAAAAGTAAAAGAAAATTCAGGCAAAAGCCTTGTTAAAAAGAAATGTTTTTAGGCCCCTTTTAAAAACCTCGACGGATTGTGGTGCTCTCAGGTGGATGGGGAGAGCATTCCAAAGTCTGGGTGCGGCAGAGCAGACAAAAGACAAATCAAATAAAATAAAACACACACACGCACATTACAATCATGCAACTTTTTTTTATAATTCAAGGCATGGGGGGGGGGGGGACAAAACAGAACTTGACAACAAAACAATTAGTCCAATCAAGGGTGACAGAATTAGGCAATTAGAGCTAAAAGGTTTTGGGAACGCCGAAAAGGCACTCCATTACTGGGATCTGCTGGTGCCGTGCCCGGTTGAATGGGCACAAGGCACAAGGCACAGCGGCACGCGGTTTGTATTGTATTGAAGTGTGTCATGTTGACACTCCAGGTAGGAACACCCTGGGTGTTGGTGTGTTGGACAGGCACCCCCCAGGTAAGACTCCACATATTATTCAACAATATTAAAACAATGTTATACGACTTCCTGAAAACTATGAAAGAAGGAAGGGGTCATTGCATCACTGTGTAGTGCGCGAGTGCTAGGGTTGCTACACCGATACTAGAAGAGTATTGCGATACCCAGTTGTTAAAAACAGTTCAATACTCCATTTTATTAGTATCGTTACTTTTAGAATAATAGCCTGATGCGTATTTTCTATGAGTTGAGTGGATGCGTGACCGGAGCTGTGTGTGTGTGTGTGTGTGTCTGTGAGAGAGTGCACGCTTTGCGTAGTGGGTCAACAGTGTCGGCTGACTACACACCAAAGCATAGGGAAAATAGTCACAGACATCCTCAAATGTCTTATTTCATACTACAACATTTCTGAATGGACGTTTGGATTAAACCAAGGTGTATGCCGCGATGAACGGTATTTCCCAGCGGAACACAAGTTAGTTAGTGTTACACAGGTCCCGCTACACACGCTTAGCTTGCTAATGTTAGATAGCAGTGTTGACAGAGTCGTCTGCCAACAAAGATGTTTTAATTAATTCTAATTTGAATTTATCCCCAGTGCCTAACTAATATTTCAGAATCCAAAATCCATACACAGACTAAGCAAAACCATACAAAGACTAGGCAAAACCATACAAATACTAGGCAAAACGATACACAGACTAGGGAAATTCATACAAAGCAAAACCATACAAAGACTAAGCAAAACCATATGAAGACTAAGCAAAACTATACAAAGACTAAGCAACACCATACAACTTTTTCAGTCCCGATACCAATACCTGGCTTTTCTGAAAGGAAATGAAAAAAATATCTAACCTAACTAACCTTACCGTCATGCACTTGTCCTAATATACTAACCTACACTGTAGCACTCAACACTTTGATGAACATTGTTACTCAGCTGATAGAGTTGTGCCCTTCCTGATGACTTGTCATACAGAACTTGTAAGTCGCTTTGGATAAAAGAGTCAGCTAAATGACTAAATGTAAATACCCATTGTTCAATTAATAAACTGTATGCCTCACTGTGTGGAAGAGACTGGGATAATTCTTTTGTGCAAGGCAACATCAGGCTTGACTTAAAACATTACTTTCCTAACTTAGTAGGGGTGTAACGGTACACAGAATCCACGGTTCGGTATGTCCCTCGGTATTGGTGTCACGGTTCGGTACGAATTCGGTACAACAGGAAAAAAATATTTATAATTATTATTATATATTCATAATAATTATTATAATAATTATTATTATTAAATAGAATAATTTTCTATAGGCTTGCCGTGGTAGTCAGTGGTACTGGTGTCATTCTGTGTTCAGGCATCCACTGAGTAAATTAATTGCCTACTGCCCCCTTAACCATTTTGGTTGCCGAAAACGCCAGATCGCTGAGAGCCGGAAACGTAGATCTACGTTTTTCTCACGGTATTTCTTGTATTCGCTATTGCCATTCATAATTCAGCGGGGCACCTTGTGCATGCTGTACTGAGTGTGTCTGAGCTGGCAGACGGTCTTATACCTCCCTCTAACACCTTCGGCCATTATTGCACCCCGTTAGAAACGGGTTTGTTTCTTTTCTCTACCGAGCTGCGGCGTCGGGGCGGGTCCTAAACACTCCGGCAAAACACACGCTTGTAGGGATGGTTTGGACTACTGACCATGCCCGCCCGTTGAAGTGCAATGCCCAACAACGTCGGAGACAGGATCGCTGTGGATAACTGGAATGCCGATGAAATAATTGGATTATTTATTGAATTACACAAAAACGGTATAAAAAGGAAATGTACGGATGAAAAAATTATCCGTTTTTTGCACGTTGACCAGAATGTGTTAACAACTTAGGCTAGTTTTTATTTTTTTTATTTATTAAAAAAAAATTACCATGCATATCTTGTGTCTTATCTATTTTATTTTTTCGATGCCTATTTTATTATTGTATTTTGCACAATCAATGCGGGCAAGACCACCCGCATTTCACTGTATGCCCTGGTATGTATGTGACAAATAAACCTCTTGATTCTTGAGTTTCACTTGTAGAGAGGATTTAACTGCACGTGAAGCCGAGACTGAATACTAAAGAACAGATGACATGTTACACAACAATGGCAGGGGATTTATCAATATTTTGGATTTAAACACAGTAGCAGTTCAACTGGAGAGGAGCTCAGATGATCAGTCCGGAAAATGTATTGCTTTTTTTTTTTTCTTCTATCAGCTGCGAGTCCGCGAGAGAAGGTTGGCGTGTGTGTTGGTGAGTGACACACCAACTTGGTGTGTGTCTGTATGTGTGTGTCTTTCCATTCGTTAACATTATTGGGCGAACAAGAAAACAAAAGAAAACTGTAAAATTGTAATGACCCTGCTGTGTTACAAACATGATATAATTCATTCATGGTTAGGGACACCCGACACCTGTAAGGGGAGGGGAGGGCGGAGGGGAGAAACAGCCTGCAGTGCAGAGGGTCAGTGCACGTTGTTATTTGCTCTGTCCGATTGTCATCGTGCATGCGTTTACAAGCTTCAGTGTTTTATTCATCATCTAAATTTGGCAATACAAGCTTAATATTCAACGTTCAATGTAAGCCAGTGTAAAGTAAAGTAAAGTAAAGATATTGAGCATAGATTTGTAAAATGTGCAACCCTAGTTTCACCAAGTGGTATCAGACGTATTCGTGAGCCACGTACCGTAAATTCGTGGGACGAATACATGTACCGTTACACCCCTATAACTTAGTGAAACTAAATGTATCAAATTAACACAGATATAAATGATACTGAATTGTTATTTCTTATTTAATTTATTATTATAAAAAATTTAAGAAAATCCGATATTTAAAAAAAAAATTACCGGTACCCGATCCAGCTATTTTAGTGATATCGGGGCCGATATCCGATATCAATATCGGATCGGTGCATACATAACAAAGACTAAGCAAAACCATACACAGACTAGGCAAAAACCATAGAAAGCAAAACCATACAAAGACTAAGCAAAACCAGGGGAGGAAACTAACTTTTTGGCTTACCAGCCAACTGGCGAGTATATGATTTTTTTTACCAGCCAAACAGATTTTTTACCAGCCATAAATAAATCGCTAATTGTGATAATTACTTCTTTGTATGTCTTCGTCTAAATTGATTTTCAATCATAGTAATAATCACACCGTGTCTCTACTCTTTAAAATATTTATTACCATAAAACATTAATAAGTGTCTCTACTCTTCACAATATTAGCATAAAACATATATTAATCACACGTCTCTACTCTATTAGGATATCACATATTAACATGAAAGATGCTGGGCTGGACTGGGTTGGGCTGAACTGGGCTGGGCAGTGAAAGAACCAAGCATTTCACTGTAATGTAATAGCTAAATAAAACAACTTGAACTTGACTTGTTACATTTGCACTCTGGTTGGATGCCAATTGTATTCTGGTTGTACTGTACTTGTGCTGTATGATGACAATACATTGGAATTGAATCTCATGTCAACGCTAGGGGTTCAGCAGGTTTATTCTGAATGACAATGGCATATGGGTGAGTGGTGATATGGGGGAAACCCGGTAATAATTCGGTAATAATAAAATGTCGACTCGGCTGCATTTAAGCAAAGCCGCTCACTATAGTCGTCCACTATGTTGAACGCGCGTTATGGTAGCTTGTTACATGCTAGGTAGCTAGCCAGCTAATGCTGGTTGACTTGAGTGGAATCGTTAGCCTCACGCCCACTTGTCATTCTCATCCGACTGGAAGGAGACACGTCGCGTGCTGTTGGTCGCCCCCATGTTAGACCGCACTGATATCCGAAAGCGATGACTCTACAGTACATGCAATTATTTTCATCCACTGATGTGTTTTTGTCTATGTTTGTCTACGTTGTCAAGCCGGTGACAGGAGTCTGTAGGGCCGCACGCAGTGGTCTATCCACTTCCCCTAGATGGGCGGCATCTTCTAGAAAACGAGTGTTCATTGGAGGAGCTTAGAGCGCAACGATGATGTTCATTGGTTATGGATTATTATGAGGCGCAAATGGGAGGAATCATAAGGGGGGAGTCAGAGTTCGGCTTGTGCCAGTGAGCGAATCAGCAGATTGCAGAATGATTTTTTTGTTTTGTTTTGTTTACTACTCGCCAGTGTGGTGAGTGCTCTTCATGAATCACTCGCCAAACATAAAGAATACTCGCATTTGGCGAGTAAAGTGGCCTAATTTCCTCCCCTGAGCAAAACCATACAAGACTAGGCAAAAACCATACAAAGCAAAACCATACAAAGACTAAACAAAACCATACAAAGACTAAACAAAACCATACACAGACTAGGCAAAACCATACAAAGACTAAAGGCGGGATCCACTAAGAATGGATTGCGTGGTGGTAATTGCACCCTTAACCGATTCAGGGCCAACCACGTATATATACGTGATTGGGAGCCAGCGCTTGACGGCCAACCACGTATATATACGTGTTAAGCTTGTTTTTGTTTTTATTCCATTTTAATATCCCGGATGTTGTCACAGAGCTGTATTTTGGCTGGAAAAGGTATATTGGGACTCCGAAAGTGCAGTACCGACCAGATCCTGGTATTGGCACTGTCTCGAGAATGCAGTTTCCCCTGTTGCAGACCGGGTGTCACTTTTTTTTCGCTCCGGGTTAACTTTGCTGTTAGCCTAAAGCTATGGCTTCAAACCAGATCGCCTGGAATACTTTTTGCGACGCCGAATTCAGTATGCAGTAAAGGAATATAGCATCAGCCAATGGACATCAACCCGATGGCGATCAAATAACTGGGAAATAATTTTTGGAATCCAACCGGCCACAGGTAAGAGCGATTTGACGTCAATTTCAGCCTGATCGGGCCTTGTTCTCATAGCCATCCACCCGGTCAGCGTATGATGTTGCAATAACGAATGCCGTTATTGGTAATCAATAATCAGAAACGACTCCCCCCCCCCCCCTTTCATGCATTCATGGTGGAACATGATACCGATCATATGCATTTAGATTTTTAACTCTAGCTTGTGTAGGGCCGAAACGCCAATCGATTTAACGTTATTAGCTTAGCGCCTTATAACTAGCTTTGCAGGAATCACCCCAGACCATTGCGGTATATAGTTCATATTCACAACGCTATAAAACGGGAACGTATTGATGAAACAATTATTTCTTTATGGCATATTGAAGGGAAGGTTTATACTGTCAATTGACAATGGACACATAGCATTAATATAAAATATAGATTTAGCGCTACAAACAACCTCACGCACAGTGAAAACTTGTAATGAAAAGCTGGCCTCAAGCTGGCATCATAGTCTAATCCCAATGGCCCCGAAAGTGTTAACTGTGCGGTATCTGCTCCGTCTTTGCGAGCTATCCACTAAGGACATAGCGCGGATGAGATACCAGTGCAGACACGCCCATTATGTGTGGAGTTTTCCCTGATCTGCTCCAGCGCAGTTGCCTTGCAGCACTGAGAGAGGCAGAGAGAGAGAGCTCGGAGGACGTTCACTTGTTTAAACAAACTGTATAAACGCCATAATACTGTTGATTAAAGTTGGGACTCGGTCCCTTTCAAAGTGGAGCATTGTGCGGTTTGCTATAGGTGTGAACGCAATCGAACTTTATATAGTACCTAATCTAGGAAGCGCAGGGTTTTTGGAAGTTAGTGTGAATGAGAGAGTGTGCGAGCGTGTGTGTGTGTGTGTGTGCGAGCAAGCAAGCGACTGAGAGAGTGTGTTTGCGAGCGAGCATGAGAGAGCGAGTGTGTGAGAGCGTGTGTGTGTGTGTGCGAGCGAGCATGAGAGAGAGCACGTGTGTGTGTGCGAGCGGGATTTTCCCGAAGATTATCTGTCCAATAGAATGAACGACTTGGCGACTGCATGTCCTTTGTTTACAAATTAGGTTCGCTCAAAAAAGGGCAGTGTGAACGCAAACCAAAATCAAACAATGTATCATTCTGACATTTGGTCCACCAGAAAGTCCGGACTATCCGTGGACTTTCAGATGTGAACACGGCCATAGCGTTGAGGGCTTTGTGCCTAGTTACCACGTTGTCTGTGAAGACGGTAGGTACGTATCGTTAACTGCTCGATGCAATTGACGCCGGGATTTGTGGATAGCGAGCATTTTTGAACAAGGCTCATTTGCATAGAAAGGGGACATGTTCCGCCCATATTACCTCATTTTTAAATACGCGCCAAATTGCACCGGACGCAATGCTGACGGAACGCAGTTGCCACCTCATTTCACCCGTTGCACGTCCTCTGTGGATAGCAAACTGAGTTTCAGAGCTTTAAGCACCGGCTTTGCATCGGAAAAAGCCGTGCAAACCCTGTGTGAATCCCGCCCTAAGTGTGTGTGTGTGTGTGTGTGTGTGTGTGTGTGTGTGTGTGTGTGTGTGTGTGTGTGTATTTGTAAGTGTGTGTGTGTGTATTTGTATGTGTGTGTGTGTGTATATGTGTGTATATGTGTGTGTATTTGTGTGTGTGTGTGTGTGTGTGTACATGTGTGTATATGTGTGTGTGTGTGTGTGTGTGTGTGTGTGTGTGTGTGTGTGTGTGTGTGTGTGTGTCTCACTCACCTCTGGTATCCATAAGGCACAGCTGACATGGACCCACTTGGTTCCACTGCGGGTGGGCTTCAGGGCCCCTCCTCTCTTGGGACAGAGCAGGCATTTTGGCTGAACACCCAGAGCACAGGTACGACACAACCAGTTCCCCTTGGGCACCTTCAGGATGCCATAACAAGCCTGGGGGGGGGGGAGAGAGAGAGAGAGAGAGAGAGAGAGAGAAAGAGAGAAAGAGAGAGAGAGAGAGAGAGAGAGAGAGAGAGGGAGTGAGAAAGATGGAAGAGAGGTGAAAGGTAGAGAGAGAAGGAGAGTTAGAGAGGGGGAGAGCAAGGGGGGAAGGATAAGGAGGTAAAGGAGAGAGACATATGGATGAGGGAGAGAGAGGGAAGAGGGAGAGAGAGAAGGAGGGGTAATGGATTACAGTTACTGTATATTGATCTTATATGACAGTGTCGAGAGGACAATAACATTGTGTGAAAAAGCGACAATGCTGTCGACTGGTGGAGTCCGTTCTCAGCACATTCCATGATGTGCTTCATACTGGATACCCAGCACCTCCCGAGTTACTGTAGCCACAAAACGAATGCTATGGCATGGGTAGGTTTCTGTCCCATTGCCCCATTCTGCTTTTTGTTCCATGGCTCTATCCTGCTGAACAGACACATGAGGGAAGCATATAAACAAACAGACGAACACAATACAACTCTGTACACAGGAGTGCGAGCAAGGAGGACACACTGCATTCATGTTCCCTGTGTTAACACTTCCTTTGGTCAATCCTGCTTCCAATTTACTGCTCCCAGCAGTTGGAAACGAGATGCAAAAGGCTTTGAAAATGGACAAATTGATCTCCTCCTTATTGGACAACAACCTATTAGGTACCCTAGCCTAGCCTAGGTGGGAAAAGAAAGGCATCCACACGTTGGGGGATATCTTCGATAACTCTGGTCTCCGCTCTTTCCAGGATCTATCCAACGGATATGATCTCCCCGGTACCTCCTTTTTCTTTTATTTACAAATAAGAGCAGCTCTGAAGGCTCATGGCGTTCCATGGGACGCTCCACTAGTGCATCACCGCTTTCACAAATTCCTTTATGACAAAGAGACATCGAGAGGCTTTGTTTCTGACTTTTATCGCCATTTACTTATGTCCTCGTATAAAGACCTCCCCCTGGATACGATTTGGAGAAAGGATGTCCCGGAGTTGGATGTAGATTTTGATTGGGATGCAGTCTGGGAAAATGTTCGGTTATCCTCACGCAAACCCAGATCACCAACAGATTCATAAAATTTTTGTTCACAGGACCTATTTGACCCCTAGACGATTGCATCTAATGGGTCTCAGACCTGACTCGCGATGTACCTTATGTCCAAACGGTGCCACCGGAACATTTATGCATATGTACTGGGAATGTCCTCCTGTTGAGCTCTTTTGGGAAAATGTTACCTCCCAGCTATCAGATATTTTCTCTCAGACCATACCTGTTCTGCCTGCTGTATTGTTATTGAATGATGTTTCTCAATTACCGACCTCTATACATGTGAAGAGACTCATTCTAGCCGGCCTCACAGCCGCCAACATTTTTATTGCCTCAAGATGGATACACCCAGATAAATTATGCCCGAAGGTATGGATTCTCACTTATCTTGATGTGATTTATCTGGAGATATCCACTGCACGGGTTATAGGGGTTAATGAGTCGAATATCGCGATCTGGTTGGCAGCTGTTGCAAAGATAAAAGAGCGCATATAACTCGATTGCTGAATAATATTTTATGTATTAACTCACGTTGAGTGTTGACAGAGTCTGGCTATGGGGCGACAATAATGTGGTCAAGAGGCATGGTTTCTACCTTCAGCCATTAATCAGCGTGGTTTATTATTTGCATGGTAAAGCAGCAGTACATGAGTTCTCCTCTCCGTGAGAGGCAGGTGGGAAAGAGGTAGAGGGGGAGGTGACATCTCCTTAAATACTCTCCACCTGGTGGTAGCATTAGCGGCTCTGCCTATAGCGCCCTCCAGTGGAAACAGTTAAATACAGTTAGACAGTTACTTGCAATCCTACATAGAACCTCTAACTTTAACATTGAGGTCCTGGGGTGAGTGGGGGGGGGGGGAGAGCGAGCGAGTGCCCATGTCCACTTGTTTTTTTTTAATACATTTACATTTTTTATTATGTATATGTTGTGGGATCACTGCACGGCTCACTGCATGTGAGCCGGACCGTCAAGACCTCCTGATCTTACAGTTGCAGTTTTGTATTCTCTAATCTGCCATGTTGCGGTGCGGTTGGGTTTTTGGGCCCCTCTGGCTGTGGGTCTGGTGGTCGTGGGCTCGGTTCGGGGTCTCTGCGGGTCGAGGTATTAAAGAGGCGTGATGCTTTGGCTCGCGGGGCGCCGGACTGTGGGTCCCCCGGGGTTGGGGTTCATGGCTGCCGGATCTGGAGATGGAGGGGGCTCAGGAGGCTCACTACACAGTAATGGTTTTATTTTTCCTATTATTTTACCTGGTATATTCTGTGGCGACTTATTTTATTTTATTTTATACTGTTTTTATTATTTTTATTATTTCAATTTATTGTCATTATTGTTATTATTATTACTACTGTTATTGTCATGTGAAGTCCTGTCTATTATTGTTTATTATTATTATTATTATTATTATTATTATTATTATTATTATTATTATTATTATTATTATTATTATTATTATTATTATTATTATTACTGTACTGTGTTGTGTCTTGTTATGAAAAAAAGAAAAGCAATAAAAAGATTTGATCAAATTTTTTTATAAAATGGACAAATTGATCCCCCTCACTACATTTAACTCAATCAGCACCACGGGCCTAGCCCATCTTTGTTCCTACTGTACCACCGCTCTAAGAGATAGGGATGCGTGGCGGGGTTTGCATGGCTATATCTATATTCTATGGATATGAATACTATGGCTCATTTGACATCAACTATCCATCGTTCAATATGTGAAAAAGAATACATTTTTTCATCATTAATAGTTTCAGAGTGATCCTGGCTAATTCCAGAAAACGGCGCTATGGAGAAATACGTGCATTTTACTAAAAACGTTGGTGTTGCTCACCTGGACACGCTACTATTTCCAAATCAAATGTATATAATAGGTATTATGTTTCAGCATGAATGCATGAAAGGGGGGGGGGGTAGTTTTTTGATGCTTTGATCATCACCAACAGCTATACGTTTTGGAGTACGTTACACATGGTCGTTGCGATCGATGTAAAATCATGGTTGTGTAGAAATCGTCGGAAAGGAGAGACGCACAATTTCTATCTTGCGACAACACCAAGTAGTGTGTCATTTATTATCTTCTTAGCACAAGTGACAGCTGTCAGATCTATGCCGTGCTAAACTCTGACAGCTCCTCGTCACCAAAACATTTTATGAATGACATTCCACCAGCGCGTCTTCTCTAAGCCCAACCCCCAAAACCAACCTCATTAAAGTGACAGTGCCCCATCAATACATCAAAACAATCTAATGGTGAATTAGATTGGAGATCAAAGCAGGATTGATAGTCCTTACCTTCACTAGGAGGTACCCCAAAAAGAATATTCCAATTGTCTGATCGCGATTTCCAGTATTGGTGCCCATCGTGTCGCCAACATAATCCACCACAACACATGCATCGGGGGCATTGGACACGTTTCAATGTCATTGAGTGAACCGCTAGACTCGCCTGATCAAAAAAACTGTGCCCGGACCGGAGTGAATTAAATGTAACACCGGGTGTGAAAAAAAGGTTTAGAAGGGTGGGCGATACTGCCACCTACCAGGATGCGGCCGGTAAAGCACTCTAGCGATCTCAAAGCGATTCCCTGTGGTAACCCTGAGGTCCGTGTGAGAGAAATTAATAAAAATATCGGATGAAAGTAATAACGATGAAAACCCGACTATACTCGGGTATGGTGCTGAACGGTTGGCGAGTTAACCCGACTATCGTCGGGTCTGGCGCTGATTGAGTTAACCTGTTCCACCCGTGGTGAAAATCTGCCTAAAATATATACCTAGGTAAATGGAATATTGCTCCACTTCTACAAGGGTCATTTGCATATTCGTGGTATCTAGGGACATCTATGGACCTCAGGGAATGTAGTGTCAGAAATATTGTGTCTATTACTAGGCTTGCTTAAATTGTGATGAAACAGGAGAATATGATTTTTCTTTGCATCTTTGACAGTGAATAACACCATGCTAATAATGTCCAAACATTAAAAACTGCCACTGATCTCGTTCAGTACCTTCTTGAGATCATGTGTACAAAAAATCTAAGGAAATTAATAAAGGGAAGATGATTAAACAGAAGGTTCTGTAGATACAGTACTGAATTCTCCCATCCAGACCAATGCTATTTGAAATATTATTATAGAATATAGAATAGGAGGCTTATAAATTACCTTATTATAGCCAATTCGCACATTTATATATATATATATATATATATATATATATATATATATATACATATATTATCTTTCAAATGCCCGAGTTCAATTTGGATTTAGTATCATCAGGCGTGCATAAGAACAGATAATGAAATCTACTGTATGTACAGTAGCTTTCTTATTTTTGCCATAGTGCCGCCATTTTGAAACTAATTTCAAATCTGATTGTTGCTACATGCTAACAATAGGGAGGAGAAACTAACTGCGTTTCAATATTTGTCAAAAAAACGTTACCTTTTGTGGCTTATTATATCCCGAATAATAACAGTTATTGATATAATTCATACAGAACTCTAAACCTTGAACCCCTATAGAATCTTCCAGGAAGTGTAGTTCTGAAAAATTCCAACGCTGATCGACAGCTATGCATGTCCTCATGCAATTCCCATGGTTAAAAAATATCCAAAAATGGTCGCCCTCGCGACTAGACTTGTCCAAATCGAAAAGTTAAATCTATCTAATGATACTTTTAACCTATTGCTAAACTAATGTATTGATGATAATATACATTATACATGCTGTTGTGACATGTTAGTGATGTTAATACTTGAATACGCTTGAAATTTAAATCGCTAATTTTATACAACAGTCAAAAAAATATTGATTTATGACCAGATGTAATTTTGGGACCGGTACCGGTCCCGTCGGGTGGAACAGGTTATGGACTCTATCGCAGAGTTGTTTACACACACACCTGCAACTGTCACCCAGCCTTTTAACTCTAATTTGACTGTTCTGCTTCATGTATGCCCTTTTGTAATTTTATTTGGTTGTTTTAATTATTTCCCTTACCTCTGTGATGTATGTACCATGTCTCTTTTCAATTTTTTTTTGTCGTCTTTTACCACCCTGTTACCCTTCGAGGGGACCCTTTGTCCTCTCGCCAGGCCCTCTGTAAAAATATGCATTGTTGCATGGATTGAACTGGTCTTACACAAAGTGTCATGCCTTTAAGCCACTAATGTAAACCATGAGTGAATTACTGACTGACTGACTGACTGATTGCTGGTCTATAAGGAATTTCACGTCTAAAACACAGACCGACAGTCGAACAGCGGTGCAGCCAACCAGCAATCAATGTATCAACTGGGCTCCTCTATAGACGTTTTCAAAATAACTCTGTTGCTTGGGAAACAGGTTAGGCTGTTTATGAAAAAATCTATAAAGTCTGCATCTGTTTCACAGCGCTTACTCAGTGCCATGGAATTCTAAACCATTAATCGCCTACAGTGCCAGTACCTTAGATGTCTACTGTAATGATGCGATGCAAATGACCTACAAATAGAATTAAAGTCTTAACAACACATGTATCTGGCTAGCCATCTATTTGTCTTTACAAATTAATATGAAAAGTGATAAGAAATTGGCTAGTGTCTTAGCTACAGTATATACTGTATCAAACAGGTTTAGCCGGTTGCTAAGCTGAATTAGTAGGTAGGAGCAAAACTACCAAACGAACCATGATTGCATCTACAGTGTACATGAAGCAGCTAACAATAAATAAGCTCACTAATGCCATATCCCTTTGACATCCAAACAGATAGTAGAAAAACATTTGATTAGATTGTACTCGCGATTAACATAGCTAACATCAGTTCTGTGCCGTTAGAGGCTCTGCTTGGCATCACACTGCACTATCTCGCGTACGTGCACGCGTACTGAATAAATTCCACAAATGTACCTCTAATACCAGTATTAGTCTGACCACACCCCTCATCAGCTTACCTTCATAAGCAGGTGTGTGGTCACCTGCTCTCCTCCTTCTCGCTTTCACCACAAGGAATAAGTGCCTCGGTAGATCCCCACACTTGACACCATGATGGAAGAAATTGGATTAGGAACAGCTTTGGGAAACAAGGATACGTTGACATCATATCTTTATTTTCTCTCACTATTTTTCGAGAAAATACGGCGATATTGTCTTCGTACTGGAGTGTCTAGAAGATGATGATCATTCTAAAAACCCTCCACCGGTTTTTCGTATTGGGAGCACGCCGCTGCATGCTTCTCAACTGCAGTTCCTTGCTGTGTTTGTTGGGGTGAAACCTGTCAGGCCACAGCTGAACTGTCGGACATGCCGCTGTTGTGAGAAGCGGTGCGTTCCAGGTTGGGTGAGTAGTGTTTGCTGGCAGGCTCCACTTGTCTGTTAGTGCTATGGGGGCTACTTGACAATGTTTATGGAAACCGGCCCCAGGCTAGGGTCCTTTGTTCAGCCACCTAGGCGACAGGAGACCTTGGTCTGAAGACCATTATAGTTTAACTAGTGGGCCGCGACCATTGACACTGGTGATCCCTGTGTGTTTTGGACGAGTGGATTCTCTCTGTCACCGTGTTAAGGCCCCATCTTTCATATCCAAATGAGAGTATTCCTTCACGAGGGGATATGTGCATGAATGTGCGGTAGCGGCAGATTCATGTTCAAAGTCAGCTACACAGGCCAGTTGGTATTGTGCTGATTCCGTCGGGTGTGGTAAAATCACCGTTGTGAAGCGGTGTTGACATCTTGTTTTCTCTTTTGTCTTAAAAAGTGAGGAGAGGTTCAGAACGGCGGCCTGTCTGGGTGAGTGTTATGTCATTGTTTACATGTTCATAGCTTGCGGTTAGCCAGTCAGCTGTTAACTGCTGCGTTAGCCTGCTGGATCGCTGCATGGCCTGCTTAGGTTGGGCCTACTATTAGCCAGTCAGCTGTTAGCTGCGGGGCTAGCATGTCGTGGTCGCTAGGTAACGTTAGCTTGCTGCTATAGGCCATGGCCTGGCGCGGGGTAGCTTAGCTTCTCGCGCGCCGCCGTGAGCTCGCTTCTGATCGCGTGCGTCGTTAGCTCGGCGTCTCGCGAGCAGAAGCAGTAGCACCCGAAAGGTTGGAGCGGCCGTTAGCTTGATGCTATTCTGTTGAACGTGCTTTGATTTTAACATGTTTTACACTCTTGACCACGACGTCATCCTTGACAGGGGATGTTTCGTCGACCCTGCCCTGAGCCAGGACGGCAAGGTTGCATCAACAGGGGACTGTAGTGCGGGTTGGGGCGGTGACGCTGCCCAGTTCGGACAACACAGGAGCGGCTGTGTTCCTACGGTGTCTGTGACTGCACTTCGCTGATCTGCGTTCCGGGTAGGAACGGGGTTGACCAGACCTCATAACACGTCTTCTGGTTTTACTTTGCTAAATGTATTGTGAATAACGGTGTTTTTCCCAAAACGTGTGTTGCTACAATGCATTTAGGATACGTTGCGGGTTATGTGTGAGCTGTTTTTGTCACTGGCAGTTAGCTTCTCCGTGCAAATCGGGATGTAATGATCTGGTTGTTGTGTGAGAAACATCATGGTGTTTATATGTACCGTGTACTCACAACTAAGGTAACTAACCTATGAAGCTATGCTTGGTGACAAGTGAGTAAAAGAATGTTCTTTCTCAGACTGTGATGACAATGAACAGTGTGTTCACATATTAACAGGTTTTCCTGTTTTAACTGGCCGTATTGAGGGTAAAATAGGAGGATTGTGTTTTCCCCCCCGGTTCCCTGGGGACTTTTTCATCCTCCTATCAGACATGTTTGTGCACTATTTGTGTCTTTTGTGTGGTAGGGATGCGATGTAACTCTTAGCTTGATTGCTGAGGTTGTGCTAAATCTGCTGGAGAGACTTATTTTCCTAAAAAAAGAAAATGGTTTGGTTGCTGTCATGTGTGCTTAGCAAGGCCTGTGGCCGATACTAATCGAGAATGATGTATTCTCTCATTGTGAAAAAAACGGCGTTCCTCTGTTGAGTGTTTTTTGCCATTTTTTGTAGGTGATGATGGGTTGTGTGTGTCATGTGACCTACAACTGGGTTGGACTGGCCACAGAAGCACATGTGTATGTTGGACCGGGGCTCTTAGAGCCCTCTCTATTCTGTGTTTTTCCTTAGTAAAAATCAGATAGCAGGTTAGCTCATGCGCTGTGTGGAGCTGTAAAACGCTTCATAGAGTTGACTATGACTGTGTCATATTCTCTTTTTGTCATTACATCGTATCATGGGTGTGGGGTCGTAAAGGGGTGAACTGGTAACCTTTCCTCTCCCCATTGTTTCTGTCGGTCAGGGGTACACCCCCTGTCCTTCAAGGTTCCCGTCACGTGGCGGTTCGGCACGTTACGGGGGGGGGGGGGGGGGAGGGAGTTCCTGGTCCCACGGCCTGGTATATTGGGCGTGTGCACCGCAGGAATTCCCCCGCCATAGAGTACGTCACCGTGCGCGTCTCTGTTGGTAGGACTTCCGTGTGCTGTTCAGGTCCATGTGATGGATCTGTTTTCAGGGGGGGTAGTCAGGGCTCCTCCTCACCAAGCGCCTATTCAGGCCTTCTGTGAGTTCGGACTCCTTCTTCCATGTGAGGAAGCCTCCATCAGAGTACAGAGCCTTCCTCCTCAGATTGTCAAAGTGAGTGGACCCTCTAGAAGGGTCCTTTTCTATTGTGTGTGTATTCGATTCAATTCGTTTATTGAGTGTGTATGGGTTCAGTGCCTCTTCCCCGGAGAGCCCTAAAACCAGTTTTTTACATGGCTCAAGGTGCAATATATTCTTTTCAATCTGTACAGCTCGCGTGGGAAGTCTCTCTGGGGATCCCCGTCTCCTTCCTATGGGAGGGTGGTGGGATGTAAAAATGTGAAAATTTTTTACCCCGGCTGTGTAGACTGGGATACATACTGTTGATGCTTCCTTCTTTTCTATTCCAGAAGTGTTGGAGTTAGGGAGTGTCACACCCCTCTTGTCGTTCCCCTGGGCGCCTTGGGGATTCAATGACAGGTCTAAATAGCCTGTTCATTGATGGGGGTGTGTCCCGACGCACGTATAGTGCTAGCTCGCTGTAAACAGGCGATTGACTGGCACGCCTTGGTTGCTTGTGGTTGAAACAGCGTTTTTATAAAGCAACTGAGATGGGGTTTTTTCCTCTTCCGACGACCACATCCCATGACCTGGGTGGGTTGTCGACGGATTCTCGTTCATGTCTGGGGGATGATGACGGAATGGATCTGAACATATGTGGAGGGGTCTCACGCCCTTGGGGTGGGCCACCAGGCGCGGTTCGCCCGAACGTCTGGGTGGCGCCTTCTTTTCATGTTAAGATCGACACGCATATCTGCCCTTCTCCTGGAGTAGGCATGTCGGCGTGGTTAGGGCACGGGACTGGTTCTGGTCACGCTGGTCCAGGTCAGTTGAACCCGTTGTCCGCCGGGGATGCAGATCTGCTGTTCTGGTACCCTGAGGGACTTGGGCTTTTTTCAGGGGTCAAAAATGCCAGGTCGGTCTGGGTGTCACAGGGTTAAGCGCTATGGAGACCCTGGTTGGGTATGTTTTTACTCAGCACTGTCGTAATGGCTTACAGCCATGCCATTCTGTACACGCTCGATCTCGTCGGATCTCGGCCGCTACACAGGTTGGTCCTGGTTAGTACTTGGTTGGGAGACCGCCTGGGAATACCAAGTACGGTGTGCTTAGGGGCTGGTTCTCTATTATTTTTCGCTCCTCTCTCACGCATGGCGAAGAGGGGCCTGTGGGGGTGGTTTTTTGACCTCCTCTGGTGACCCTGTGCTTCCCGTACCGCCAGGCCCGGTCCGAAGTGATGTTTGCGACCCGTAGGCCTGGGTTAACCCTTTTTTGAAAACTGAAACACTTGTACTGCGGTATAGCCGGTGTAT
This sequence comes from Notolepis coatsorum, assembly GCF_963971535.1. NCBI lineage: Eukaryota > Metazoa > Chordata > Actinopteri > Aulopiformes > Paralepididae > Notolepis > Notolepis coatsorum. Next base: position 117,856,353 of record NC_140172.1, read on the forward strand.
ACCCGCAGGTGTGTTTTGGAGTTTTTTCTTGAGGGGTTATAGGAACAACCACCGCATTGGGTAACACCGAGGTGGTTGATTCCCTGGTGTGTTGGAGCAGTGTCAACTCCCGGGTTCACCGGTTGAGGGTGCCCCTGCACGTTCATGACGTCTGCCCATCGTGTCAGCCTTCTCTGCCTCGACCCCTCTGGGTGGGGGTTTTTAAATGGAGGCTTGGTCATGCAACAACGCCAGCATACGCCCCTTCCGCCGGGGCAGCTGTGTTCAGCTGTCCCCTCTGGCGCCTGTCTCGTCCGCAATCTCCAGGCTAGGGTTAACAGCCTGTTGCCTGGTTTTTCCCCGGTGCGCTGCCTGCTTCCGTTGGTTAACCTTTTTTGTGTGCTTACGGCCATGCTGACTGCCTGTTCTGCAGGGTCAGTGTGCCAGGCGGTGTACTATTGGGGGGACGGGGCCCGCTCGGCTTACGGCCATACCGACCTGAATACGCCCGATCTCGTCCGATCTCGGTAGCTAAGCAGGTTCTGGCCTGGTTAGTACTTGGTTGGGATACCGCCTGGGATTACCAGGTGCAGTAACTGGGGGGCCTTTGTCCGAATACGCTGGCGATGTGGGGGGCGGGGCACTACGTGCCCACCTGGTGGGGTCTTGATGCTGGCATCATGGACTTCTCCGGGCCCCCATTCCAGGGAGTCGAGTCCTTTTGGTGGGTCTGGGTCTTCCTTCGCGCTCCGCTGCTACGGCCTTGCCACGGGGTTGGGTTTGCCCTTGACCCCGTGATTCTGGGGGCGGTAACGAGGTTGTTCCTCCGTTCGTTCCCGGGTGGCATGCGGGTTGTGCGTGTGTGTAGTCGTGGGGTCAAGCCACGGTCTGCTCACCCTGTGCGTTGAGTTGCTTGAGTGCCTCTTCGCACGGTCGGGTCCGTCGCCTTCCCGTGAAGCCCCTAATAGGGGGGATACCCTCCATTAGGGGGGGTCGGGGGGGCTCGGCCCTCCCTGTTCTGATGGTTTTGGGGGGCTGTCAGCGGGGTGTATTTGTCAGCCAGCGGCTCCGCTTGGCCTCCCATTGTGCAGTGTGATGCCAAGCAGAGCCTCTAACGGCACAGAACGCTAGGTTATGACTATAACCAAGTTCTGTTAGTTAGAGGTGACGCTTGGCATCAGACGGCCGCTGCAGCCCTTGACCTCACCTTGTGGTGAAAGCTTGGGAAGGAGGAGAGCAGGTGACCACACACCTGCTTATGAAGGTAAGCTGATGAGGGGTGTGGTCAGACTAATACTGGTATTAGAGGTACATTTGTGGAATTTATTCAGTACGCGTGCACGTACGCGAGATAGTGCAGTGTGATGCCAAGCGTCACCTCTAACTAACAGAACTTGGTTATAGTCATAACCTAGCGTTAATGTCTGTTACTGAGCTGTCATGAATTCATCTGAATGCAGGCGACTGGGTGGCGTAGCGGAGATTGCGCTCGTCACCAATGCAAGAGGCTGCGGTCTCGACTCCCGGAGTCAGCATTGCCTGCGGCTTGGGCCAGTCGTCATACTATCTCAATTGGCAGAGGTAGCGGGTGGAAAGTCGATGGGTGGGGATTGGACGGACAGCGACTCCTACAGGTCGGTTGGTGCGCCTGTACAGCAGAGTCAGGAAGTATCGGGGGCAGCATGAGCCTCCCACGCGTTACTCCTCGCCACTGAGAGACCGCGCTGTCTGGTGAAAAGATGCGACAGGCTGCCTCCTCGTGTACCGGAGGGGACACGTGATGCAAGGTTTCTATCCTCACTACAGCCGACCAGTGGGAGGCATAGTCTAGCAACGTTCAAGACAGGGGAGGGGAGAATTGAAGGGGAGAATTGGATACACGAAATTGGGATGGGAGAATTGAAAAATAAGGAGAAAAAGTGGATCAAAAAGAAAAAAATAATTCATCTGAATGCCATGCTGATGATTCCCTACATTGTATGGTTTTTGGACTAAGAGGTTGGCAGTCGACCCTGGCTCCTTTCGATCGATTAGTCGATTATTCGACTAGTCGAGGTCAGCCCTAGTACATACATACATATATACAGACAGGCGCTGTCCTAGATGGCTGCAGCCACTTTCTGGCTATGTCGCAAAAAAGCCATGTTTAATTACAGCCCAAAGGGCAATACCTATACAGTAGGTAGACCAAATACCATGAGATTAATTATCATTTAGACGTATTGTTTTCTTTATTTACCGTTGTGATTGTAATGCTGTTGTTCTAGGTTTACTTGTGGAAATATAACACACATGATGTCATTGTGCCAATAGTGATCTCTGAATCCGTATTCCCGATGTGTGTTCGAGATGAAAGCGTTTTGCACCCCTGCCAAAACAGAAGGTACGCAGCACGGCGATGCTGGAGCCGCAGGCCTGGGAGCACCAAGGGATTCTCAAACTAATTAACATGGTGTCACACTATAACAAACACGGCACACAGAAAACCCTTAAGCCCGTTTTCAAAATGTCTCTCATTTCCCTGCTGCTTATAATCAGTAAATCCAAGAAGAAGAAGAAGGAGAGAAAAAAACACCCGATTTGTTGTAATGCGTGTGATGACTTTGTGGGAACAGTGATAAAGCGACACTGAATCTTTTTCAAACAGCCGTAATTCTCTGTATCCAATTGCAAATCCCCCAAATCTTAATGAATTTACAGAGATCTGTCAGAGGAGATAATGTTGCTGCTTTCCTAATGACATTGGTCCAAATGAGATTTGCATTTTGCCCCCATCACGGGACCCAGGCTCATTGACTGCTGTTGTTATTAGAGTTGGCCGATGTGCTCCATAATCAGATCGTCATATCCTCACCCTGTGAGATTGCCAACAGCCGATTCTATTGCCCACATTCTATCGCCCCCGCCCCCCCCCCCCCCCGTCTCAGTGCACTACAGTAGGAAGCAAACAAATACGGCCTGAATATATAATACTATATTATTATTATTTTATGTTATATTGTCATTGTCAATACCTGGAGCTTACATTTGAACCATTTCCTTCTGCACCCACACCCCTTACCCTAAACCGGGTTTGTATCCTATTCCCTACCCCTACACCCCTTACCCTAAACCGGGTTCGTATCCTATTCCATACCCCTACACCCCTTACCCTAAACCGAGTTCGTATCCTATTCCATACCCCTATACCCCTTACCCTAAACTGCGTTTGTATCCTACCCCTCACACACACTCATACACATAAAATGTATGTACACATATGACTTTTTTTTTTTTACCACTACGAGTAGCTTAGATGTTTGTTAACACTTTCAGAGCCCAAGCTTAATCTTGATTTACCGCTTGAATGCCCACCATCCACTTCAATGTTAGCGTTAATAACGCCTAATCTATGTTTTAAATTATGGCTATGTGTCTAATCTGCCCGTCGCTTATCAATGACTCATTTTCCAGTCAACATTGTCGAAGCGGATTGTTTTTTTATCGGTTCATTTTCGTTTTATAACATAAATATTCCATGATAATCGCCCTTTTCTGGAATATTCTAGAATACACAAAAACGTTGTAATTTTTCTGCCTATTTATGAATAGTTTTCAAATAAACGCTAGATTATCGATAGTATAATGTGCACGCTATATAGGCGATCTGAAAAATCGATTCTCTGATTTCCTCAAAGCGATCCACATCTGAGCTCCTACAGGGGCTGTATGCCAACGGGAGACTCGGTTGATGAAATATGATAATAAAAAAATTAAACGATAATTGTCGTCGTGGGCATTCAGGCATTGGGCTGATAAAACGCCTTATCACGTTTTGGGCATTGAAAGTGTTAAGGGGATTGGGTTTCTTCATTGAGCGCTTATCCTTATTATTAGGCCACAAGTATCTTATGAATGTTATTGTATTATTATATTAAATAGGCTAACATATAATAATAATAATAATAATAATAATAATAATAATAATAATAATAATAATAATAATAATAATAATAATAATAGATCAAATTTATATAGCGCCTTTCATAGAACCCAAGGTCGCTTCACAATCAGGACAAAAAAAATAGGGCAAGGAAAATAGGGGGGGGGGGAAAGGGGGGATGAGGGAAGGTAAGGGATAATGGACCTAATCTAATATAAACTAACTGATGGGGAAAAGCCTTGGTGAAGGTGTGTTTTTAGAGCGGATTTGAAGGTGTCCAGGGTTGGGGCGTTGCGGATTTCGGGGGGGGAGAGAGTTCCAGAGGGTAGGGGACGCCACGCTGAAGGCTCTGTCCCCAAAAGTCCGTAACCTGGTGCGAGGGATGGAGAGGAGACCCAGATCAGAGGATCGTAGGTTCCGGGATGGAGTGTATGGCTGAAGCAGCACATGCAAGTATACGCTATGGTTCAAATGCAACATTTTAAATAAAAAATGCTCTCCAGTGGATCGGGTTGACAGCGGCACACGTGAGTCAGGGCTAATTGTTCAACTATTGTGCAAAAACTAAACATGATTTCTCCTGTGGTTTGGGTCGACTGATGCATCCGTTCATCAGAGCGTTGCATTGTTAATTGCAGTTCGGCCAACACGTGCTGCTTGATCTGCCTAGATTGTCATCACTTTGAACCCGCGAGAGAGACTTGGGCCAGAGGAGGTGAGTGAGAGAGAGAGAGAGAGTGAGTCTGTGGTTGAGAGACCACTGCAACAACTTTAGGTTGCTGGACTGAGAAGGGTGGAATGAAACTCAGCGCTGTCAATTCCAAAACTGTCAAACGTAATAGAAAACATTTAAAAAGGGTTTATTTTGCAGTAGATACCTAGTGCCTAAATCAACATTTTGTGGTAAGGGAGGCAAATTATTCTGACAGTACAGTTGTTCACGCCGCACATTTAAAGCACATACTTGAGCAGAAATAATTTCTTCATTTTCTGCCAATTACAATAGGCCTATATTTCCCAACAGTGTTAACACATAGGCCAATATAATGGCCCTTTAACCCTTTCACTACCACACTACAGCAGGTTAACCCTTTCACTACCAAATGGTGAAAGGGTTAACCTTCTGTAGTGTGGTAGTGAAAGGGTTACCACTTTGTCGTGTGGCAGTGAAAGGGTTCACCTTCTGTATTGTCGCAGTGAAAGGGTTAACCCTTTGGTAGTGTGGTATTAACATAATGCCACAGGCTGGTTCTGGTTGGGCTCAAACAACCCCAGAAGCTTCTTGACATTGTGCAGTTGGAGACATCCATCTCTGAACCTCCATCCATGTCCTACCGAGGTTCTACTGTCTTTTATTCAACCTAAACTATGACCCTGGCCCTGGTGGAGGCCATTATAACATGACACTAAGTCACTCCAGAACACACTAACATCACGCACACTTGCACACACGCACACACGCAACCACTAAACCATAACCCTGACCCTAGCTATAACCACTAAACCCTAACCTTAAACTTAACCCTAACCTTAACCCTTACCTTAGCCATAACCACTGCATGCCTAAACAAACCCTAACCTTAACCTAATCCAAATAAATAGACCCTTATCCTTGTGTTCCGAAGGACATAAAAACGTGTTTACCTTCCTTGTGGGGACATTTGGTACTGCCATCGGTAGGAAAACAAGGAGACAATCACACACACACACACCGCTTCCCCGTCACCATCTCCTCACCTGGTGGACGCAGACGTTGCACTTGTCACAGAAGACCATCTCGTTGCCGTCCTCTCCCTCTGGCGAGCGGCACACGTCACACACCACGTCCTCGTCGTACTCGATGCCCAGACCCTCCTCCGTCTCGATGGCCCGACGCATGTTCTCCTCACAGACACTCTCCAGCTCCACCAACACCAGCTCCATGTTACACTCATCCAGCTCAGGCAGGCCTGGAGGGACGGAGAGAGAGATAGGGGGGGGGGGAGAGGGGAGAGAGATGTGGGAGAGGGAGAGAGAGAGAGGGGAGAGAGAGAGAGAGGGAAATGGGGGAGAGAGAGGGGGGAAGGATCGAGAGGGGGGAAGGAGCGAGAGAGGGGGGAGAGATAGAGGAGATATAGAGAGAGCGAGAGAGAGGGGGAGCGAGAGATATAGAGGGAAGAGAGAGCGATAGAGAGAGGGGAGAGAGAAAGATAGAGAGCGGGGGTAGAGAGAGAGAGACAAATAAGAAAATTAGAGAAATGGAAGGAGAGAAATAAATAGAGAGAGGCGGAGATGGAGGGAGAGAGTGATGCAAGGAAAGAGAGAAATGGAAGGAGAGAGAGACAGCAAAAGAAGGTGAGAGGGGAGAGAGAGAGAGAGAGAGAGAGAGAGAGAGAGGGGAGAGGTAGAGAGAGAGGGAGGGAGGGGGAGAGAAAGCGGGGAAGATAGAGAGGCAAGGAGTGTCAGAGAAAGAAAGAGAAAGAAAGAAAGAAAGAAAGAAAGAAAGAAAGAAAGAAAGAAAGAAAGAAAGAAAGAAAGAAAGAAAGAAAGAAAGAAAGAAAGAAAGAAAGAAAGAAAGAGAGAAGAGAAAGATGTTATTGGTGGCCTGTTTTTCTCGTACATGCGTACTATGGACAGGCACACACAGACACACGCACACAGACACACAGACATGCACACGCACACACACGCACGTGCATTATAATACCGGTGCCATTCATGCCAGCGAGGACTTTCACTTCCTCTCCTAGGATGAGACCTGCAACCTCAGCCCAGTTTCAAACCACCAGCCCTGTGCTCGTCAGCATGAGAGGCAGCAGCCCCCTGAAGAGTGCACAATTGATTTGAACGAAGGGCAGTATTTCATTCTGAGTGACTTTAACAGACTTCTCCAACTCCATTACACAGTTACGGAGTCATCTTACCATCTTACCCTGAATGCCCATACGGCAGTAAAACAAAGTTATACAGCAAGATGCCGGCTCTTTAGTGTGTGACCGCATCTTTGTTTGGCACAATCCCCTGCAAAAATCATCATCCTTTTTCCTAGCCCAGGCATTTATTTGCTTCAATCACTGATCTCAACCAGCCTATTATTTGGGACAGGTGTTTATATGGGACAGGCCTTTAATTCTTTTCACAACAAAACAGCTCAGCAAAGATGGGAAATACAGTATGAATATTACTTGTAAAATTAGGCTATGGAATAACATATTAACTATGAATAATTAATTTGAACTCACTGAGAGACAGCTCTAGTGAATGTAGAGAGAAATGAGACTTTGTTTTCAGTTGCCTCTCGCTGTCTATTTCAGCACACACAGACAGACACACATACACGCGCACACACAGACGCGCGCGCACACACAGACGCGCACACACACACACACACACACACACACACACACACACACTCACTCACTCACTCACTCACTCACTCACTCACTCACTCACTCACTCACTCACTCACTCACTCACTCACTCACTCACTCACTCACTCACTCACTCACTCACTCACTCACTCACTCACTCACTCACTCACTCACTCTCTCTCTCTCTGTCCAGTCCAGCACTGGACAGCGCCCAACCACACACACATGTGACTGAAGTTTGAATTTTTTCATTTCAACCTTTATTTAAAATCGTAAGCATCTGAGGTTTCCCTCATTTACAGAAACGACGATTGTACAGTACATAATAAAAACAATATTCACAGAAATTTAAACACCAGAGTAAAACAAATTAAAAACGTTTAAAAATAATTTTAAAATATCAACTAAAACAGTTACAGGTAGTCACACAATGGTCTGAAATCATACATTTAAACATTCCAAGGGAAGGGAGAACCTCCAATTTTAGCGTGAGTTGAAGGACATTCCATGAGTTAGAGGCATCAAAGGAAAAGGCTGACTTCCCTAGCTCAGAACAAATCTGAGGAACCCTAAGAACCATCCAGTCATTCGATCGAGTTGAATAGGTTCCAATATTCCAATCTAACAGTGAGGAGATATAAACAGGTTGTTTACCAATAAGGGCTTTAAAAATAAATAAATACAAGTGTTTGTTGCGCCTTTCTGCAAGAGAAGGCCAACCCACCCTATCATACAGGACACAATGCAAGTAACGAATCAATGGTAACCAGATAAACGATTAACGTAGACCCTAATCAAGACCGACCTTTATCTGTCAAAACGTGTGGCCAGTAAAAGAGACAGGCGTCTATATCATGGGACTTGGCTTTTAATTGAGGTTTTACAGTATTTGTTTCCAATGAAAATGAAAACAATGATGCAAGGAATACAAGTCCTTCCATAACGTTCAGTCTTAGCAGCGAATAACCAGCAACGTGCCCTGAATTCCCATGCAGCAGTAAAACCTAAAGTCATATGGCAGTGTTGTCTTAAGAGTCTGAATTTATGGAATATTCCACAGGATTTATTTGGAAGATTCAACACGCAGTTGAGAAGAGCTTTACATTTTAGCGTTGAGCGACGCTGTTTTCTATATTTATTATTTACAGCACGTCACTCAACTTCCCCGCAAACAAAATGTTTAGGATTCTTTTGCATCCTCTCGCCAGCGGAGAGGACTTGCGAGTTTTGCGGGGCTTTTTAGTTTTTAGTTTTAAATAGACAAACAGGGGCTTCGGATCCCATGTTATAAAAACACTGAGGCAGCCCCGCCGCCGCCGGAATGAAGGCTATATTCTAGAGTTCTACTGTAGTTCTACTGTAGCTAAATCCACATTGTTCAGTGAAGGTGGATGACGAGGCCACAGTCAGGCCCTGCTGCTCCACTGCAGCCATCCATGGATTCATCATTTGGATTCACGTCTCATTCGTGTCACGTCGAGGTTCAACTGAGGTTCTATCTCAAACCCTGTCCTCTTTTCGTGATCCTCCAATCACAGCTGCCGCTCACATGCACGTTCATTCTCATGTAGTGCATTGAAATAGAGAGAAGTTGATTGTGGTTGTTTTCTGGTGTTTTCTGGTTGTTTTCTGGTGCGTCAACTCACATGGAGGTAAATCTCTCACTCACTGTTGTGTTTTATATGAAAAAGAGAAGGGACTTGCATTGTGTTTTATTGATCTATATGGCTCTGCTTATGAAACTTCCCTGTTATCTCTGCTCTCTGATTGCTTTTAAATACAGCTCATATGGTACGAGGTCACCGGATTACTTAGCTTTAGATACACCACATGTAAAAAACTGAGCTTGGCGACTTCCGGTATGCCGTTAGAGGGCACAGACGCATAGAAGACCGCTCTCCCGGGCTAAATATAATTCTTCCACTTTAAAGAATTCAATGAACACAAATATCTAAATCAAAAGGTAGATGAGTGGAAGAAGGAAAGGGAAGGACCGAAAAAGAAGGGAAAAACGTTTAAGAACTCGAAAAACGAGACCACAGAGGAGTCCGATATCGAAGCTAACGTGGTCGCTAGCTTAAACGAAGTGTGGCAACGTGCCGACAAGTCACGAGAAGAGCACGGAACACGAATATACAACCAATGAGCTGGTGCCGAGAAGCATGCATTAAAAAAGCACTGAAGATAAAAGGAACCCGCTTCCAGACCCCACACTCCAACATGAAGATTCAAAGAAGTACTGGAAGGAGGCGAGGAGGGAACCGGGGGCACAGGCGCCTCAGAACGCGAGAGACGGGACGAGCCGACGGCACCAGGCAGACAGAGGGGCCACTGCACTGAGAGGGAGAGACAGGCTCAGCGAGTACACACATCCTAAAAAACAATGAGAAAGAAACAATAGGACTCCTCTTGTTTCTGTGATCATGGCAATGTTTACTAAGTGCCCGGGAGGGGTAAGGTAATTTTATTAGCGTAGGTTTTCTTTAGCAGCCAACGTTGGACCAAGGGATGGAAGGGTTTCGGATAGACGCCTCGTCTCACACCCTTAGCGCAGGGCCCCCCCCCCCTAACGAGGGGCTCTCCCTCGCACACCAACGGGGTTTATGCCAAGAGGAGCGGGTGTTTCCCCCCTCGCTTGGAGGTCGAATTCATTACGTGTTAAATGTTATATGTTAAATGTTGGGAAGAATGTAGGGTGCGGGAGGCAGCAGACATATGCAAGAACTGGGAAATGAATGTCAGGAACCATAAACGGACCAGATAAGAACAAAAACGGCTATCCCTCATAATCAATGCCCTGTCCTGTGAGTCTTGTTTGTCTTGTGGTGGTGGTTGTCTTATCCTGGAAAAAATTGTAGATTGGCTATGCAAAAACGGAACATCATACTGTAAAGAAAAGAAAAGGTTGATGTATTAATGTGAAGAGGAGATTTTGGAAAAGAAAAGGAAAATGTTTAAAATGTTCATGCACATAACGTAACCACTGAATCTTTTTTTAAATCGTCTATGAAAAAGCGGAATTCATACTGTAAAGAAAATTGTTATATGCAAAAATGTGAAAAAGTGACTTTGGAAAAGAAAAGGAAAATGTCTATGCAAAAATGTAAAGAAAGTGATGTTGGAAAAGAAGAGAAAAATGAACCAAAATAAAGAGTTATAAAAAAAAACTGAGCTTGGCAAAATTGGCTTTATGAATGGAAGAGAAAACCTTGACGTTTGAACATTTCATTCCTTGGATCCTTTGTGTTAGTTGTTTGACCGCTGTATGCTAATATGACTGATGACCTGTACTGTATTTCTACATGTCTATTGTACACACTGGTCTCTCTTGAAAAAGAGATCTTGATCTCAATGAGACCACCAACCGGAGACACAGGGGATCTGGGGGCTATGGCATGAACCTCCAGGCACGATAACCTCCAGTGAGACTCCGAGCCATCAGGTGAAAAGAAGCGGCTGGCGACAGTGGCTCGGTAGGTAGAGCAGTCGTCTGGTAATCCAGAGGTTCCCGGTTCGATTCACGCTCCTCCCGGGCAGCGTGTCGAAGTGTCCTTGAGCAAGACACTTAACCCCTAACTGCTCCCGATGAGCAGGTTGGCACCTTGCCGTCGGTGTGTGAATCGGTCAAATGTGAGGAACAAATTGTAAAGCACTTTGGATAAAAGTGCTATATAAATGCAGCCATTTACCATTTACCTGTCTTAATGAATAAATGTAATGAAAAATCATAGAATGAATTTCAATCCATATGTGTCAAACTCAAGGCCCACGGGCCAAATACGGCCCGCCTGGCATCTTCCTCCGGCCCGCAGACTGAATTCCCTTATCAATAGATTCTGGCCCGCTGCCTCTCCTAGGCACAATTCAACTGGCCTGTGACTGAAATCAAGCGCACCTCAGTCTCCCTGCACGGCAAAACAAATGACTTTCGCTTTTAAAAGCTTGTCAGTAATCTGTTTTACACACGACTCAAGCCGTGGTGTTATCAAGTGAATCATTGCTAATTCATCATACCTACTCTGGAATCAAATACGTGGAAATGATTGGTTTTGCGCACGATAAGTGAACGCTACAGTAGAAAGAGATGCTGAGGAGATGAAGCACGCAGCATGTGATTCTTGATTAGTTATTCTTTGCCACTGCCAAAGGCTTCCAGTTTATTTAAAAATGTGTCTAAACTCTGTTTGTCCGAGGAAACAGACAGTCCAACAGTTGCGGATGGAGGATTGTATTCGATTTTAGCTACGGGAGAGGTTCTCAACCTTTTCTTCTGTGTCAAGGATCCCCAAATTTATACAAATGATTAAGTGTCCGTGTGATGAGATTCCATCTCAGGGAACCCAATCTGAGAAGATATATGTTGTTAGATATGATTAAGTCTAAGACAGTAGCTTTAAGGATATGACAGCAGAGAAAGTGGAACCTATGATCATGGTCTATATTTCTCTCACTTCTAGTGAATAAAAAATGTCAAATGAAAGAATCCCCCATTTTTCCAGGGACCCTCGTGGAACTCTCTAAAGGACTCCTTGGGGTCCCCGGGCCCCACGTTGAGAACCACAGTTGCTATGGGAAAGAGGCCATTGTTTGAAGCGGACAGAGCAAAGGGAAGTGGAGTTATCCATTAACTGACTGTGACATTTACATCACGTACTGTACAAAAAGAGAGGACAGGGAACAGAAAACTGTGTGTGTGTGCGTGCGTGCGTTCGTGCGTGTGTGTGTGTGTGTGCGCGACTGTGCGTGCAGTACGTGAGTAAACACTGTGTATCTGTGTGTGTGTGAGTCATTGTACAAGTCAGCACAGAGGCTATTTGCATGTTCTTATCTGTTTGTTTATATTAGATAGTGAGACATAGGAAAATAGAAAGAGAGAGAGAGAGAGAGAGAGAGAGAGAGAGAGAGAGAGAGAGAGAGAGAGAGAGAGAGAGAGAGAGAGAGCGAGAGAGAGAGAGAGAGGGTGGGGAGGGAGAGACAGACACACATACAGTAGAGAGGGGGAGGGAGAGAGAGATATGGAGAGAGAGAGAGAAATAGCGAGGGAGAGGAAGAGAGGGAGAGATATATTGAGGGAGATAGAGAGAGAGGGGGGAGAGAGAGGGAGAGAGAGAGGGAGAGAGATAGGGAGACAGAGAGGGACATATAGGGAGACAGAGAGGGAGAGGGAGGGGGGAAAGAGAGAGGGGGGAGATAGAGAGGGAGAGAGATAGGGAGACGGAGAGGGAGAGATAGAGGGGGAGAGGGAGAGAGAGGTGGGAGAGACAGACACACACATACAGGGCCCTATCTTTGGACCCCATCTTCATCTTCGACATCTCTCTCCATTCTGACTCCCTCTTTGCTCTCCTGACATATCTCTCCATTCTGACTCCATCTTTGCTCTCCTGACATATCTCTCTATTCTGACTCCCTCTTTGCTCTCCTGACATATCTCTCCATTCTGACTCCATCTTTGCTCTCCTGACATCTCTCCATTCTGACTCCAGGTTTTCAGTCTCTCCTAAACAGCTACTGTTTTCTTGTCTTCCCCCCCACGCATGCTTTGTTTTCGCTAACTTTTTGTAAGGGGTGGATTGATTGACTGATAAGCATTTTCATCTTTGTATTTCTCCATTCAGATTTTTTGACTTGTCATGTTAGTAAATATATAAATGCTAAATGGTTGCATTTATATAGCGCTTTTATCCAAAGCGCTTTACAATTGGTTACTCACATTTTACCCATTCACTCACACATTCACACACCGATGGCAGAGGCGACCATTCAAGGTGCCGACCTGCACATCGGGAAAAATGAGGGGTTAAGTGTCTTGCTCAAGGACACTTCGACATGCTGCCCCGGGAGGAGCATAAATCGAACCGGGAACCTCCGGGTTACCAGACGACTGCTCTAACTCCTGAGCCACTGTCGCCGCCCCTCTCCCCCACTCCCCCACTGTCGTACTCTGTCTCTCCTTTCTTCTCAGACAGCCGCCATAGGCCTACAATTGCACTGAATGAGTAGTTCAGCTCAGCTGACAGGGCTAACAGCCCCCCTGCTGCTAATGATCCCATTCGATCAATATAACGTGACCACCCAGAGCAAAGTGTAAAGAGACGGACAAACAGACACGGGTGTTGTTGTCGATATCCCAGTGGAACTGTTATTTTCCATTCCCAGTGGGATACATTTTTATAGTGGGATACAATTTCTTTAGCTTTCCAACAGCTGTCCTTTTGGTCGAATTGAGTTGCCATGTTTTCAATTTGCAGTTGAGAGCATGTTGTTTGCTCGTCAGCTGAACCTCCCGCAGTGACGTCAAGGGATGGAACGTTTTAGCTTTTTAGCTGCGTCGTGCATTCCATACAGTCTAACATTATGCTTATTGCCTCAGGAAACGGATCTACAAATCTACATTGATTGCGGATCTGTGGAGGTCTTTAGAGAGAGAGAGAGAGAGAGAGAGAGAGAGAGAGAGATCTTCTGCACAAATCCTCCCAGACATGGGCACTGACAGTCAATCTAACCAAAACTAAAGTTATGATATTCCAAAAAAGGCCCAGCCTACACACAAATTCCTCCTAGACACAATTGCCATAGAACACACACAAAACTACACTTATCTTGGCCTAAACATCAGTGCTACAGGGAACTTCAACCAAGCTGTGAACGACCTGAGAGACAAAGCAAGAAGGGCTTTTTATGCTATCAAAAGGAACATCAAGCTAGACCATTCGAATCAAAATCTGGCAAAAAAATATTAGACTCCGTCATTAGAACCCATTTCCCTGTATGGTTGCGAAGTCTGGGGCCCAAGTAAATGGGACAAACACCCAATTGAGACTCTGCATGTGGAATTTTGCAAATCCATTCTCACCAACAGAAAACACCAAATAATGCATGCAGAGCAGAACTAGGAAAATCCAAAAAAGAGCATTTAAATTATATAATCACCTAAAAGAAAGCAACCCAGACACACTCCATAACAAAGCCCTCACCTACAGAGAGACCCTGGAGAGATGCCCACTCAGCCAGATGGTTCTGGGACTCTTCCCACAAACACAAACAGAGCCACCAGACAGAAACCACACTGGACTAAACCAAATTATAAGAAAACAAAAAGAAAACTATCTGACACATTGGAAAGAATCAACCCAAAACCAGAGCAAATTGAAATGCTATTTGGCCCTAAACAGAGAGTACACAGTGGCAGAATACCTGAACACTGTGACTGACCCAAAAACTAAGAAGATCCTTGACTAGGTACAGACTCAGCAAGCACAGCCTAGCCATCGAGAAAGGCCGCCATAGGCATACATGGCTCCCAAGAGAAGACAGACTGTGCACCCACTGCACACAAGAAGAGGTGGAAACCGAGCTACACTTCTTAACAACCTGCCCACTATACCAAGACATCAGAGACATATACTTCCCACAAATTGCAAACACCCAAAGAGACTTTGAAAACATGGACAATAACTCAAAACTCCCATACCTACTGGGAGAAATACAAGAATGTGCAAACACAGCAGCAAGATTTGTGAGCTGCTGTGGCAAGAAAAGGACATCCAGCGGAATGCAACCACCATAAAGACTGTCAATCACACAAAAACAAATTCCTTCTGTACTGTACTGATTACCTCTGATTTCTCTGTTTGATTGTTTTGTTTTGCTTTGGCAATGCCCATTTGAATTTAATTGAGAAGAGAGAGAGAGAGAGAGAGAGAGAGAGAGAGAGAGAGAGAGAGAGAGAGAGAGAGAGAGAGAGAGAGAGAGAGAGAGAGAGAGAGAGAGAGAGAGAGAGAAGAGAGAGAGAAGACACACACATATACAGTACAAAGAGTGAGGCATACAGTATACAGTACAGAGAGAGAGAGGGAGAGAGAGAGAGAGAGAGAAAGAGAGAGAGAGAGAGACACACACACACAGGAAATGGGAAAGTCATCTATAGTTGTAAGCCTGTAGATTGTGTGAATTTGCACATTTCATTTGAAGGATCCACCACTAGTTGAGACATTGGTGCCATAGTGCACAGAGGAGGAAATATGTATATGGAAGTAACCTATAAGATTATATATCCTATAGGGGATTATGTTATGAAAGTAACCTATAAATGATATATTTACTTTGACTAAGGTCACACTTTTGATCTCGCAAAGGTGGCAATCACTGAAATCGCTAGCTAACATACCTGCAATGATGACGTAATCTATCTCGCGAGTAGACATCTAGATGCCTGTAACCAGTAGCCTAGCAAGCTTTCAACAAGTCATTCCTAAATTCACAGCTTAGCCCAGGGAAGGTGCAGTTGTATCTTCTTAAAAGCAAAGTACTGTGTGATGCTGTGGGTTAGATTAAAACTGTATTGGAACCGGACCAAATACAACGCATGCATTTACACATTTTTTTTTATCCACTTTTTCTCCCATTTTCTATATTTTCTCCCATCCCAATTTCGTATCATCCAATTCAACCCTCCCCTGTCACGGACGCTGTTTCTTGCCTCCCACAAGCTGGCTGCAATGTGGACTAAGTCATACATAGCACAAGTCCCCTCCGGTACTTGAGGTAACAGCAGTCGCATCTTTTCACCTGCACAGCTCGATCTCTCAGTGGCGAGGAGTAACGCGTGGGAGGCTCACGCTGCCCCGACACTTCCTGATTCTACTGCGCAGGCGCACCGACCGACCTGTAGGAGTCGCTGTCCACAACGCCCGATCCCCACCCATCAGTTTCCCACCCCCTAATACGGCCAATGTGTATTAGAACGGACGACCAGCTAAACTGAAAGCAAATGTGGAGCGCTGGGCTCGAACAGGCAAGCCCAGCGTCTCCAGCATTTCGTGGCGAGCGCCTTGCCCACTACGCCACGTAGCCGCCCACATGCATTTACACCTTAACAATGCATGGCGGGCCGCCACAAACGTTTCCGAGGGCTGCCATTGGCCCATGGGCCACACTTAGAAACGCCTGCTTTATCAGTGTTGTTTTGGTTAGCAGTTAGCCTTGAACTCTCAGTGCTGGTGCTAGCTCAGTAATCAGTAATCTATCAATTATATATCCTGTAGGGGATTATATTATGAACGTAACCTTCCACAACCACGGCCTTGCCCAGTAAAAAAAACAATTATGCCGCAGTTGGTTTGGTCTATTATCAGAGGTCATGAGAAACAACAACTTTCAACTGAAAAAAGGCCCTACTGTGCTGTTCAGGGAATTGATTTGATATTTGATAATCTGCAGAAAGCACAGTAAATAAGGTCCGGGACCCACAGGGATTTAAGAACACAATCATAGTCCTTATCTGTAAACGTCCAATCAGATAGCAAATAAACTGGGGGGAGACTGGGGCGATGCTGTTGGTCAGCAGCTGTTGTCACCACAGAGAGAGAGAGAGAGAGAGGGGGGGGGGAGAGAGAGAGAGAGAGAGAGAGAGAGAGAGAGAGAGAGAGAGAGAGAGAGAGAGAGAGAGAGAGAGAGACTTTGACTTTTGATGTTCTTTATTAAAACATGTCAACTAAAAACAGTCAGTAGAGAGAGAGGGGGGGGGGGCGAAGAGAGAGAGGGAAAGAGAGAGATAGAGAGAGGCAGGGAGAGAGAGGGAGAGAGAGAGATAGAGAGAGAGAGAGAGAGAGAGAGAGAGAGAGGGGGGCAAAGAGAGAGAGAGGGAAAGAGAGAGATAGAGAGAGGCAGGGAGAGAGAGAGAGAGAGAGAGAGAGAGAGAGAGAGAGAGAGAGAGAGAGAGAGGTGATACACCAGGATAGAAGGGAAGATAAGGACAGAAATAGCAACGGAATAGAGAGAGGATAAGCAGCATGCATATATTACGTGTGTGTGTGTATGCCAGCATGCATAAATTGCCTGTGTGTGTGTGTGCATGTGTGTGCGTAAGCATGCCAGCAAGTGTAAATTGCCTGTGTGTGTGTGTGTGTGTGTGTGTGTGTGTGTGTGTGTGTGTGTGTGTGTGTGTGTGTGTGTGTGTGTGTGTGTGTGTGTAAAATGTGTGTAAAATGTGTGTAAAATGTGTGTAAAATGTGTGTGATTCTGGTCCGGTGTGTGAATGTATGTAATGTATGTAAATGTATTTACGAGTGTATTTCTGGCCCAGGTACAGGACTGAACAGTGGGAGGATGCTTGTGTATACATGAAGAGCAGTGAGGCGTGACCTCTGAACCCCTCTCCTAACCCCTGTGTCCTGCTACAGACTCTAGCCTACCCCCCTGAACACAGTGATGTACCTGAACGCGTTCAATGAACGATCGTTCATGAACGCGTTCGTATTTTGGGCGAACTTGAACTGAACGTACTGTATATCCGCTAAATGAACGTAATTGAGAACGCGTTCATTCTCAGCCCTGTGTAACGGAGTTCAAAAGTGCGTTCATTCTCAGCACTCTAATATAACGGCGTTCAAAGATGTGCCATATTTCATAATGCATTTCAGCCGAAAACTCTGTTAAAACACTGTAAACAGGCTTACAAATTATGCGTAAAACCACCCGATCTGGCAACCAGCCTGTCACCCCCAGCTACGTCATCAGACTCCTCCTCACAACAAGCAGTGGAACAGGAATCTGCGCGCAGAAGCCGAGAGCTGCAGCAGCAGCAGCACTCGCTCAGTCGGAGTCAGACTCTACCTCTAGACGTCACGTCGGCGTATGCATTTAAAAGAGTTTACAATTCAAACTATTTGATAAACTTCTACTTTCAGCCCGGAAATGCATTCTGATAAACTGGATTAAGGATAAGCCTCCATTTTTACAAATGTGGTATAGAGAGATCTTCGGTGTGCTCCTACCCCATGAAAGACACTGTGCAATGCATAGAGTCAACAACACTTCCTTTCAGGATGTGTGGGCCCCACTATTAGACTATTTTCCTGCTGAAATGTATCGGATCCTTCTAAAGGCCCAGTGCCCCATTGTATGGACAGACCTAGGATAGGAAAAAATAAATATATGTATGTCTACATGTGAATGCGCTCGATGCAAGTGCAATACTGTACAGTGCCTGTCTTGGTCTGCTTTCCTTTTTGCTTGTTTTTCTTTTTGTTTTGTTTTTGCTTGCTTATGGTGTGGATGATGGCATAGAGATTAACTGGAGGACCCCCCCCCCTTGTCCCAATGTGTGTTTTTGTAATGTAAGTAACTGTACGTGAAAAATCTATAATAAAAAAAAATTAAAAAAGAACTAAAAAGAACTAAATTAGTTCATTTTTGAAACCATGAACTTTAGTTCAACATTTTGAATTATGAACTATGAACTGAACTAGTTCATTTTAAAAATTTTGAACTGTGAACTGAACTAGTTCATGTAGAAAGTGAACTTTCCCAACACTGCCTGAACACCTCTCCTAACCAATCAGTCTGTGATCAAACTCTAGGCTAAACACCTCTCCTAACCCCTCAGTCCTGCTAGACTCTACGCTAAACACCTCTCCTAGTCCCTCAGTCCTGCTAGACTCTACGCTAAACACCTCTCCTAGTCCCTCAGTCCTGCTAGACTCTACGCTAAACACCTCTCCTAGTCCCTCAGTCCTGATCAACTCTACGCTAAACACCTCTCCTAGTCCCTCAGTCCTGATCAACTCTACGCTAAACACCTCTCCTAGTCCCTCAGTCCAGATCAACTCTACGCTAAACACCTCTCCTAGTCCCTCAGTCCTGATCAACTCTACGCTAAACACCTCTCCTAGTCCCTCAGTCCTGATCAACTCTACGCTAAACACCTCTCCTAGTCCCTCAGTCCTGATCAACTCTACGCCAAAACACCTCTCCTAGTCCCTCAGTCCTGATCAACTCTACGCTAAACACCTCTCCTAACCCCTCAGTCCTGCTAGACTCTACGCTAAACACCTCTCCTAACCCCTCAGTCCTGATAGACTCTACGCTAAACACCTCTCCTAGTCCCTTAGTCCTGCTAGACTCTACGCTAAACACCTCTCCTAGTCCCTTAGTCCTGCTAGACTCTACGCTAAACACCTCTCCTAGTCCCTCAGTCCTGCTAGACTCTACGCTAAACACCTCTCCTAGTCCCTTAGTCCTGCTAGACTCTACGCTAAACACCTCTCCTAGTCCCTCAGTCCTGCTAGACTCTACGCTAAACACCTCTCCTAAGTCCCTTAGTCCTGCTAGACTCTACGCTAAACACCTCTCCTAGTCCCTTAGTCCTGCTAGACTCTACGCTAAACACCTCTCCTAGTCCCTTAGTCCTGCTAGACTCTACGCTAAACACCTCTCCTAGTCCCTTAGTCCTGCTAGACTCTACGCTAAACACCTCTCCTAGTCCCTCAGTCCTGCTAGACTCTACGCTAAACACCTCTCCTAACCCCTCAGTCCTGCTAGACTCTACGCTAAACACCTCTCCTAACCCCTCAGTCCTGCTAGACTCTACGCTAAACACCTCTCCTAGTCCCTCAGTCCTGCTAGACTCTACGCTAAACACCTCTCCTAGTCCCTTAGTCCTGCTAGACTCTACGCTAAACACCTCTCCTAACCCCTCAGTCCTGCTAGACTCTACGCTAAACACCTCTCCTAGTCCCTTAGTCCTGCTAGACTCTACGCTAAACACCTCTCCTAACCCCTCAGTCCTGCTAGACTCTACGCTAAACACCTCTCCTAACCCCTCAGTCCTGCTAGACTCTACGCTAAACACCTCTCCTAACCCCTCAGTCCTGCTAGACTCTACGCTAAACACCTCTCCTAGTCCCTTAGTCCTGCTAGACTCTACGCTAAACACCTCTCCTAGTCCCTTAGTCCTGCTAGACTCTACGCTAAACACCTCTCCTAGTCCCTCAGTCCTGCTAGACTCTACGCTAAACACCTCTCCTAGTCCCTTAGTCCTGCTAGACTCTACGCTAAACACCTCTCCTAGTCCCTTAGTCCTGCTAGACTCTACGCTAAACACCTCTCCTAGTCCCTTAGTCCTGCTAGACTCTACGCTAAACACCTCTCCTAGTCCCTCAGTCCTGCTAGACTCTACGCTAAACACCTCTCCTAGTCCCTTAGTCCTGCTAGACTCTACAGAAACAACTGGACAGCATAGAGACACAATTAGAATGGATATAAATATATTCCACCCAGTATCATGGTAATCTCCATACAAGGGCACCTAAGGATTGTTCTTCTTAGACAGCAGGCAGCACGGTACGGTACAGTGTGGGACATATGGAGATATAGAATTAGAATGGATAGAAAAAAACATTCAAAACAAACGTACACCTAAAAGCACCAAGAAGAGTCTAGGGTGTGATTTGTCATGGGTATTTCTTTTCATTTTCATATTTAAAACAATAGATAGTGGTTTGAATTAAAAACAACGATTTCCATAATATAGACAAGGAAAATCGAAAATACGTGATTGACTTTTGTTAAGTTCAGTGAGAGGACAATTTTAAATGACAAACGGATGGTTGCTACACTCTCTCTCCATAAGTATCAAGATTTATTGGGTTAGAATATTAAAAACATGATGTTTCGACCAAGGAGACCATCCTTAGACAATTTCAACACAGTTTTTTTGGGAAAAAATGCAAGGGTGGCAAGATGATACTTTGAGTCGTGACTGTGTGTCAACTGAACGCACCCATCTTCCTGAACTCCAGGTTGACCACCTCCAGCCAGGAGACGTCGAGCTCGTCCAGATCGTAGCGGCTGTGCGGCTGGGCGGGGGGGGGCATGGGGTCCATCACCCCCCCATCGCCTTCCTCTCTTCCCCCCTCACCTCCCGGCCGATCCTGGGATGATCCATACGACAGGACGCCTTCTGACCCCGGGAGCAGTCTGGGAGAGAAAGAGAAGCACATAGGAGACAATGAGTATTCATCTTACTGAATGTAAATACACAGAAGAGACTAGTATAGGGTCGGGTAAAACTATTGAACCCTTTCATTTGAACAATCTGATATTGACTCTTAGAATCTTTAGATCAATGTCTTTTTTCAAGGGAAGTGTGAAGATTTTCACTGGGTTATCAGTGCCGATACTGCACCGTAGTTGAGACATAGTAGTTGATTAGGTTCCCTACAGGTTATTGCAGACTGCCTGGAGAGATTCTGTGGGGTCATGGCAGACTGTATGGAGAGATTCTCTGAGGTCATGGCAGACTGCATGGAGAGATTCTGTGGGGTCATGGCAGACTGCATGAAGAGATTCTGTGGGGTCATGGCAGACTGCATGGAGAGATTCTGTGAGGTCATGGCAGACTGCATGGAGAGATTCTGTGAGGTCATGGCAGACTGCATGGAGAGATTCTGTGAGGTCATGGCAGACTGCATGGAGATATTCTCTGAGGTCATGGCAGCCTGTATGGAGATTCTCTCAGGTCATGGCAGACTGCATGGAGAGATTATGTGAGTGAGGTCATGGCAGCCTGTATGGAGATTCTCTGAGGTCATGGCAGACTGCATGGAGAGATTCTCTGAGGTCATGGCAGACTGCATGGAGATATTCTCTGAGGTCATGGCAGACTGCATGGAGAGATTCTCTGAGGTCATGGCAGGCTGCATGGAGAGATTCTCTGAGGTCATGGCAGACTGCATGGAGATATTCTCTGAGGTCATGGCAGACTGCATGGAGAGATTCTCTGAGGTCATTGCAGACTGCATGGAGAGATTCTCTGAGGTCATTGCAGTCTGTATGGAGAGATTCTCTGAGGTCATTGCAGTCTGTATGGAGATTCTCTGAGGTCATGGCAGACTGCATGGAGAGATTCTCTGAGGTTGTGGCAGATGCAGAGAGAAAGGATGCAGTCGAATAGTGGAAATGACAGTTTGTCTGCAACACAAGATTATCTGATACTGTGACGGGATGCCACAAAGTAAATATATGCATGAGAAAGACGTGCTCCATAAGTATTTCCATGTGGCCTACATACAGTGAGGAATGATATAAAAAAATATATACAAATGTTGACAGCAAAAAAGAACTGTAGACTGACACTAAAGGAATTATAAGTTAATTAAGTGAAGATAAAGGCTACTTTGCCTGTGGGGAAATTATTCCTCTGCATTTGACCCATCCTAATTGTAGTTGTAGTTATAATGCCAGTATCTTGGTCAAGGGCAACGGCAGTATGTACCTAGCATGCATGTGTTTTGGTGTGGGAAGAAATAGGAGTGAAAAAAGTAGTAGAACGCGCTCACCTCACTAAGAAATAGGAGTACCTGGAGGAAACCCACGCAAACAAACGGGGAGAACATCACACCAGGGTTTCCGTTATCCGGTAATTCCCATTTTCTCCCTGACATATTTAAATCTCTCTGGTCATAATGTCTTTTTACTTACTTACTAAGTAATGTACGTCCAGTAAAAGTGCTTGTTTTTGCTGAAACAGAAATCTCGCTCAAACAGAGTGTGTATGTGTGTGTGTGTGTGTGTGTGTGTGTGTGTGTGTAGCATGAGAGCGCAAGGAGGATTCTATGGATAATATGTCAATGTTACCATGAAAGGTTTGTAGCGTTGGAATACAGCTACCTTATCGTTATCTAAAAGATAAAAGAAAGAAAAACAATGGCTTGTGTTTGTCCAAATTGTGCCAACAACATGTCGCCCACTTCGCGTAACGTTCATCGACTACTGATACGGACGCTGTGGCTAACTAAGGTCGCTTTCACACAGGGGCTGTTTGGTCCGGACTTTCGGACCAGAATTCGATAGTCCGGTTTTTCGGGTCTGTGTGAATGCGCATCGAACTCGGTCCGCGGACCAAGCAGGCGAACTCTGGTCCGCCTGAAAACGTAGGTCTCGGTTCGGCTTCATCGAACCAAACGCGAACCAAATATAGGAAGTGATTATTATTACCACTGCTCGCAGCACTCACTGCAAAACAAGCACACTGCATCTAATCTCTCTATCTATCTATCTATATATGTCTGTGCATCTTGGGAAGAAGGAAGAAAAAACGCGGCTTATTATTATTACCGAGGCGCGCGGCTTATTATATTATTAAAACAGCTACTTGTGGGCACTCATAAAAACACTGTGGTCTACAAGTTGTTTAGCGAGAGGATGGTGGTAATGTGCTTCAATAGAACAATGGATCAATGCCATGTCAAAACTCGGCTCCGCTGATCTGGAGGGCTCCGCAGTACACACACAGACACACACACGCGCGCGCGCGCACACACGGGATCGCAGCCACACACACATTTCCACTGTCCAATAGACAAGCGCCCTTTTCGACCGCGTGACATTGTTCAGAAGGTCTCGGTCCGCCTGACAGATATCTGTGTGAAAGCAGGCGAACAAAATGAAGAATGCAACAATGTTGCAACTTCACCCCCAGAACCGCACCGAGTCCACCAAAACTATATGTGAAAGCGACCTAAGTTGTGCTACATGGACCCAAACACTCTCGGCTTTTTCCTTTCCTTCCTCAAGAAATCTGCCGTTCCATGAGTGTTGAGAGCTGCTGCAGTGCAGACAGAGTGGGGGTAATGTAACCTTAATTATTACTACAGGGAGGTGTAGTGGTTACGTCATTGTTGTTTCCCACGCGGTCCACCTCACTTGAAATTGCAATGTATTCTCAATGGACGCATTTCAAAATCGTCTCGTTTAAAACAAATAAAGCATGAACATTGGCACGGTGTACCTTTCTGTGTGTATTCATCCACAATCTATAGCTCAACATGAAAAAAATCGCAATTAATCGTAAAAGTAGCAAAATAACAACGTTTATGTTTTCGTTCACTGATAGCACAATGGCTGTGTGACGACGTGACGTGTATTAGGCGACAGCACTGAATGACAGGCGTTCTACTGGTAAGTGTAGTTCTTTTTTAATGACAAATGAAACCACCTTTTAACTAACTTTATTTCAACCAAAAATGCTTAAACAATAATGCTAGTGATAGAAGGGAACAAATTTTGTGCAAAATGTAAAGCTTGCCAATGTTCATGAGGCAGAATTATTACAATAGCCGATAATACATTTTCCCAATGATAAATCCCTATACGGGTGGACCGCGCGGGAAACTAAAGTGACGTCAGACTACACTTCCCTTTTTTTTTTTATCCACTTTTTCTCCCATTTTCTATATTTTCTCCCATCCCAATTTCGTATCATCCAATTCAACCCTCCCCTGTCACGAACGCTGTTTCTTGCCTCCCACAAGCCGGCTGCAATGTGGACTAAGTCATACATAGCACAAGTCCCCTCCGGTACTTGAGGTAACAGCAGTCGCATCTTTTCACCTGCGCAGCTCGATCTCTCAGTGGCGAGGAGTAACGCGTGGGAGGCTCACGCTGCCCCCGACACTTCCTGATTCTACTGCACAGGCGCACCAACCGACCTGTAGGAGTCGCTGTCCACAACGCCCGATCCCCACCCATCAGTTTCCCACCCCCTAATGCGGCCAATGTGTATTAGTATGAACGACCAGCTAAACTGAGAGCAATGTGGAGCGCTGGGCTCGAACAGGCAAGCCCAGCGTCTCCGTCATTCGTGGCGAGCGCCTTGCCCACTACTACGCCACGTATTATTCTCAAGAAATCTGCCGTTCCATGAGTGGAGAGAGCTGCTGCAGTGCAGACAGAGTGGGAGTAATGTAACCTTAATTTATTACAAAATGGTAAACTGTGACTGTTTTGATTGACGATTGAGCATTAACACATTGGTCGCCAACAATGGCGTAAATCGTTTTTGGGATCAATATTTAATTTTTTCGCCATGGCATTCATAATTCATCCAGCCTCCCTCCGGACTGCAGCGGCACCCTGTATGAGATTGCAACGCCTCAATACCGCCGCCTGGTGGATGGTCGGGCGAGTTACACTCTCGCCAAAACCGGAAGTGGCGATCGGTGCGTCGAGGAAATCCCTCCGGCAGTCACATCTTGTTACGTGGATCCAGACAAACACTCTAGTAGTGCATTGGGATCGCTTTCGAAACGCAATAATCGATATGATTTCGGCGTTTATTGCGCCATACAAACCGGAAATGGATGTAGGAGATCGACGTCAAATAATTGGGATATTTTTCCTCCAGTCTCATCGGCAAACGGTAAGAGGAATATAACGTTATTTTCAGCCTGATTGTTTATTCATTTCACTGCAAACCATCTGCTCAACATATCAACCCATACTAAATAAAGCCGTTACTGACGATCAAGGAATTATAAACGACCCCCCCCCCCCTTTCCTCCAC
Source organism: Notolepis coatsorum (assembly GCF_963971535.1). Lineage (NCBI taxonomy): Eukaryota > Metazoa > Chordata > Actinopteri > Aulopiformes > Paralepididae > Notolepis > Notolepis coatsorum. The sequence goes on from NC_140172.1 coordinate 117,881,731, forward strand.
GCATGATGAAGCATAATGTATACCGATCATATACATTTGAATTTTTTAATATAGCGTGTATAGGAAAGAAACGCCAATCGATAATCTATCATATCACGGCCTATAACTAGCGTTTTTGGAATTACAGCAGAAAAGCTTAAAAACATACTTATATTCTAGACGGTATTAACACAACAATGTATGAATGAAAAAATATAACGTTCCAACATCCTGAACGAAAGATAATCGATGTTGAATGGGCCATAGTAATGTCAATATAGCAATAACATTTTAAAAGTTATAGCCATGCAAAGAAGGTAAACATCTCCATAGGCTTTCAACGGTGGCAGACCGGGTACAATGATGGGCACAACCCCCGGCGCCCAATGTGTTAAGTATCCGGTATAATGTTATTGCAATAAGCTCAATAAACACAGCTCATATTTGACGGGAATTTCTCTCATTTGTACGGGACAGTGAAACCCCCCCCGGACACGTGGACCGGCACCATGGGACCTTCCGGCGGGGGTTGGAACCCAGGACCTTCGTGCTGTGAGGCAACACCACTGTGCCACCGCCTGTGATCCACAAAGACTTGAACAACATACATTTCTTTTCATAAAAAAGGAAGAAACATCCGAGGCTTGAGAAGTTGTACCTGAGCCAGCTTTATTGGAAATACAAGGTTCATATCGCCGTCAGCAATGTTCTCTTTGACAGCTTGCAAAAGCCTCCGAAGGAGCTTAATAAAGACCCATGTGACTGGTGTTGCCAGTGAAACTAATAAAAGTATAACTCTTTTAGATGGGGGGGGGGGGTCCTCAAGGCAGCGTCTAGTCTCTATAGTCTAGCGGGAACTCTTCCTGACCCACTGGGAACCAATAAACACACACACACACACACAGGGCTGGACGGTATGGTCTAAAATGTATATCACGGTATAATTTGAAGCATAGACGGTAACGGTATATATCACGGTATATTAACTTATCTTAAGATTTCTATATAAATGCTTCTGAAGGGGTAAAACACTGGTAAGGCAGCTAGTACTGTACTCTTGTATTACTAGGACATATTATTTCACATAGTACAGAGGTATTTTAAGAATATTTATTGTGCAAAACTGCAATAGGAAAATGCTAAACCTTTTCTCAAGTGTCTGCAGGGAGGTAACGCGTATCTTGGATCCAGTGCTTTGGCCATGTCTTTAAAGCCCTTTCGATCGGCAGTTTGAAAAGGAACCATGTCCTTTTAGGAGTGGAGCTAACGTTAGCTTTCTGAGGCTACATCAACAGTTAACATTACTTAAGGTTTTATTACAATGTGTGTCGAGTACTGACTTTTAATCATTTTGTTTGGCAATAATAATTGTTTTTGTATGGTTTTTTTTGTGTGGACCCCAGGAAGACTAGCTGGTTGCTATGGCACCAGCTAAGGGGGATCTGTAATCAAATCAAATCAAAATCAAATCCTCCTCCTCTTCTCCTCATCTCACCTCACCTGTGGTCTATATACATCACCTCATCCTCCTCTTCTCACCTCACCTCACCTGTGGTCTATATACATCACCTCCTCCTCTTCTCCTCCTCTCACCTCACCTGTGGTCTATATACATCACCTCCTCCTCTTCTCTTCCTCTCACCTCACCTGTGGTCTATATACATCACCTCATCCTCCTCTTCTCACCTCACCTCACCTGTGGTCTATATACATCACCTCCTCCTCTTCTCTTCCTCTCACCTCACCTGTGGTCTATATACATCACCTCATCCTCCTCTTCTCACCTCACCTCACCTGTGGTCTATATACATCACCTCCTCCTCCTCTCCTCCTCTCACCTCACCTGTGGTCTATATACATCACCTCATCCTCCTCTTCTCACCTCACCTCACCTGTGGTCTATATACATCACCTCCTCCTCTTCTCTTCCTCTCACCTCACCTGTGGTCTATATACATCACCTCATCCTCCTCTTCTCCTCCTCTCACCTCACCTCACCTGTGGTCTATATACATCACCTCCTCCTCCTCTTCTCCTCCTCTCACCTCACCTGTGGTCTATATACACCACCTCCTCCTCTTCTCCTCCTCTCACCTCACCTGTGGTCTATATACATCACCTCATCCTCCTCTTCTCCTCCTCTCACCTCACCTCACCTGTGGTCTATATACATCACCTCCTCCTCCTCTTCTCCTCCTCTCACCTCACCTGTGGTCTATATACATCACCTCCTCCTCCTCTCCTCCTCTCACCTCACCTGTGGTCTATATACATCACCTCCTCCTCTTCTCCTCCTCTCACCTCACCTGTGGTCTATATACATCACCTCCTCCTCTTCTCCTCCTCTCACCTCACCTGTGGTCTATATATCTCACCTCCTCCTCTTCTCCTCCTCTCACCTCACCTGTGGTCTATATACATCACCTCCTCCTCCTCTCCTCCTCTCACCTCACCTGTGGTCTATATACATCACCTCCTCCTCTTCTCCTCCTCTCACCTCACCTGTGGTCTATATATCTCACCTCCTCCTCTTCTCCTCCTCTCACCTCACCTCCCCTGTGGTCTATATACCTCACCTCCTCCTCTTCTCCTCCTCTCACCTCACCTCCCCTGTGGTCTATATATCTCCCCTCCCTCCCCTGTCAGCCCCCCCTCTCTTTGTCTTCTGCTGAATGTTTGTCTGATGTAAAACCATGCAAATCTCAACAATCTCAGAAACAGCCTGCAGCTGCACTGTGTTCACACCTCCACCACTTACACTACAGTCTATGCACACACACACACACACACACACACACACACACACACACACACACACACACACACACACACACACACACACACACACACACACACACACACACACACACACACACACACACACACACACACACACACACACACACACACACACACGATAAGGTATTCCAACGCTACACACTTTCCGTGGTAACATTGACACACTTTCCATAGAATCCTTCTTGCATGCTCCGTCTTCCACTGTTTTGTTGGTTTCTATGCTGCACACACACACACACATACAGTAGCATGTACACAGACACGCATACAGTAGTACACACATACTGTACAATACAGTATATGCTGCAGGCACACACACATACACACACACACACACACACATACATGCACACACACCTTCTCTTTCGAAGGAGTCAAAGGACTGCAAAGGTGGTCATACTGTATGCGCTACCTTCGTTCTCGATCTCTGGGTGTGAAGCACAGTGTTTCCTACCAGGCAGAAGCAGCAGCAGCTTTGGTTATGGATGTGCAGATGTTCTACTGGATCAACCTGACGGACCAGGTGTGGCCCTGCAGCAGCAGCATCAGCAGCACAGCTGTGATCTCCAGACAGTAGGAAAATACGGTGAGTAAGTCTGGACAAGCAGGATCAGATCAGCCAGCTGGCAAGGGTTTCAGGGAGAGTCGTTGGTTTATGTCTGCCTGTTTTTCCTTCTGTCTCTTTGACTGTTTGTGTGTGTGTGTGTTTATTTGTTTGAAGTCTGTCTGTTTGTTTTAGCATAATGTCTCCTCCCTGTCTGTCTGTCTGTCTCCTCCTGCCTACCAGTCTGTCTACTTGTCTGTCTCCTCCCTGCCTGTCTGTCTGTCTGTCTCTCTGTATGTATGTGCAAAGGCATAACGTAGCCCCAGTATTTGACACATGCAGTGTTTGACACACACAAAAACACAAACACACACCAGCCTCCAGAAACCTTTCATTGACTACAGTCGTTCCCTAGCCGCTAAAAGCCTAGTAGCCTGGAGAAAGACGCTAGTCTGGCCAGCTGACAGGAGGAAGCGAGACAACCAGGACATGAAGCATTTTAACCAGCACAGTTGATATATTCCGAGGGAACCAACAGCTGTGATTGGAGGATGAAAAAAAAGGTCAACTGGCTAGCTGAATCCACATTTGTCATTTGTTATTAGATTACAAAACATTTCCTATATATGTAAATGAAGAAGAAGTCTTTGAAGATGCACACACACATGCGAAATGGGCGACACACAGGAACACACACACATGCATTGGGTCGCCGATGAAATGTCTCTCTGCGCTTGAACCATCCCATTGTCCTTCCAGCCCCCAAGGGCAGCCGGGAGCAGACAAGGGTTACGGCGTGGGCCACGCCCCGGTGACCAATCCAAGTGCTGCCGTCCGTCTTTGTCAGGGACACGGCATCGTTAGCTGGAGGGGAAACCCTTGCGAGCACGGGGAGAGCATGCAAACTCCACACAGAAAGGCCCGGGAGATACCCTACCTGGGTATCTGGCAACGCGGCAACTTGGTCCCCAAGCAGGAATCGAACCCAGGACCTTATTGCTGTGAGGCGACAATGTTAACCACTACACCACCATGCTGTGAGGCGACCACCGTATTCTATTCTGTTCTGTTCTGTTCTGTCATCATAAATCACAACTACAATCTCCAAGCAGTGCTCCAGGTCTCGATGGTTCCCACGACACAGTTCTCCTTTGAGGCCAACTTGTTTGAAATTCATTGACGAAAATACACCATGGAGTTGTTTTTCTCCCACTTCTCTGAGTTTCAAACTTATCTCCCCAGGCGGCAGACGAAGCACACGTTTTAAACAGACACAACAAATGATACGAGTATCCGTCTGGAATTATAGGGAAATCTGCAGTAAAATATATAATTAGCATCATGCTCTTCCAGTGATCTCAGACAGTTGATCTATAAACACAACTGTCTCCCTGAGATGGAAATCTGAGCATCAAGACTCAAAATCTGCTATCAAGTGACTTGGTTGGCCCATAGTGACCCACTTTGTGGACTCATGGTAATTTTGTTTGAGCTGTTGCATCCAAATGAAGACCGGGGTTTTTGCAATTGATCCAGTGGAAGACAGGAAGCCAATGGAGGTGCTTTAGAGGAGGAGCTTTAGAGGAGGTGCTAGAGGAGGTGCTTTATAGGAGGAGCTTTAGAGGAGGTGCTAGAGGAGGTGCTTTAGACTGAGAGGTGCTTTAGAGGAGGAGCTTTAGAGGAGGAGCTTTAGAGGAGGTGCTAGAGGAGGTGCTTTAGAGGAGGTGCTTTAGAGGAGGAGCTTTAGAGGAGGTGCTTTAGAGGAGGAGCTTTAGAGGAGGAGCTTTAGAGGAGGAGCTTTAGAGGAGGTGCTAGAGGAGGTGCTTTAGAGGAGGAGCTTTAGAGGAGGAGCTTTAGAGGAGGTGCTAGAGGAGGTGCTAGAGGAGGTGCTTTAGAGGAGGAGCTTTAGAGGAGGTGCTTTAGAGGAGGTGCTTTAGAGGATGAGCTTTAGAGGATGAGCTTTAGAGGAGGTGCTAGAGGAGGAGCTTTAGAGGAGGTGCTTTAGAGGAGGTGCTTTAGAGGATGAGCTTTAGAGGAGGTGCTTTAGAGGAGGAGCTTTAGAGGATGAGCTTTAGAGGAGGTGCTAGAGGAGGTGCTTTAGAGGAGGTGCTTTAGAGGATGAGCTTTAGAGGAGGTGCTTTAGAGGAGGAGCTTTAGAGGATGAGCTTTAGAGGAGGTGCTAGAGGAGGTGCTTTAGAGGAGGTGCTTTAGAGGAGGTGCTTTAGAGGAGGTGCTAGAGGAGGTGCTTTAGAGGAGGTGCTAGAGGAGGTGCTAGAGGAGGTGCTAGAGGAGGTGCTAGAGGAGGTGCTTTAGAGGAGGTGCTTTAGAGGAGGAGCTTTAGAGGAGGTGCTAGAGCAGGTGCTAGAGGAGGTGCTTTAGAGGAGGAGCTTTAGAGGAGGTGCTTTAGAGGAGGAGCTTTAGAGGAGGAGCTTTAGAGGAGGAGCTTTAGAGGAGGAGCTTTAGAGGAGGTGCTAGAGGAGGTGCTTTAGAGGAGGAGCTTTAGAGGAGGAGCTTTAGAGGAGGAGCTTTAGAGGAGGTGCTAGAGGAGGTGCTTTAGAGGAGGAGCTTCAGAGGAGGTGCTTTAGAGGATGTGCTGTTAAGACGATGTCTACATTTATGTTTGTTTCATATTATATATTATTTATATTATATATATACAATGTGGGAATGGTTCATTTTTCCTAATACATTCTAAGGGGTATGATTTATGACAAGATGGCCGCCAACCCTGAGCTGCTGTGATGAGAGTTGATTGCTGCAGAGGGTAATGAGCAGCAATGCAATTCAGGTGTAAATGCCATCTTGGAGTGGAGAGGCAGGGAGGAAAAAGTTCTGTGCAGGGGAAGGATTGGGCTCCTTTAGTGGGTAAAAATTGCCCATTTAGACCAGTAAAAGAGGGTTCAGTGAAGGAATCACTCCAGAGACGCCATTGGTATGTATGTTTGTAGTTGTGTAATTGTCAATTTAAATCACTATAATTTGTACCTGTGGAGGGCTGGGTTGGTGGCAATTGTGTGGGAATCATTCCAATTAATGAATGTTTGGGTGTACTGTGTAACTAGATAGGAGGGGATGCCTTTTGGCAAGTTGTTTTGTGTACTTTGGGTTGGATCTGGTCCATTGTGATCAAGTAACAATTGTTTGGTTAAATGAAATTCAAACATAATTGATTTGGTCTGTTTAAATTTAAATTTAAATGTATTTGGAAGGTTGGTAAACTAATTTGGTTAAATTGAAATTCAAACAAATGGATTTGGTCTGTAAAATAGCCTAAAAATATATAAAATTTGTTTGGAGGGAAGAAATAATCATATACTGAAGATACTACAATTGAAGTGTATTTGATTATTTGGCATGCACTTGTTATTTGTGGAGTGGCAAATTTTTGTGTTTTTCTTTAAAGGGGAACTATTTTACTATTCCTAGCACTATTTTGGCAACTTTACACAATTCCTGTGAGTCTATTGAAGACATCTGTACGTTTTTTTTTCAAAAAAAATGCATTGGTTTATATTTCTAATCAAGTACTCAAAACCATAATTTTTCAGCCTCAAGAAATCAGGCTGTTGGGGAGCTCCAGTAGCTCACCGCGTACCTCGAACGCTATTTCGGCGTCGGGGACAACCGTGCGCGTCACGGATCTGGGGTAGCGAGTTCGACTCCCGGACTAGCCGTACTTTCTCAGAGTGTCTTTCCCCGATCTATACCCCCATTCAACCTGTTTCTGTCGGTCATGCTTGACCAGAGAAAAAGCGATAAACGCTAAAAGAACCAGCTGACTGGTCAAAGTTTAAAAAAAAAAAGAAATCAGGCTGTTATGGCCTGGCTCCGCCCATAAGCACTTTGAGTGACAGTCAGTCCACAGAGAGAGAGTGACAGTCAGTCGAGAGAGAGAGAAGACACACACATATACAGTACAAAGAGTGAGGCATACAGTATACAGTACAGAGAGAGAGAGAGAGAGAGAGAGAGAGAGAGAGAGAGAGAGAGAGAGAGAGAGAAAAAAAAAGTGTAAACACTCTGACTCTGCGTGTCCTCCCGGGAGAGGGAGCCGGGAGGACACGCAGAGTGTTTACAGTTCTCTCTCTCTCGGTTCGGGAGCATGAGCTGTGGCGCAGCGTGGTGGTGGACTTCCTCGAGAGGGAGAAGGAGAGTGTTTACAGTTCTCTCGCTCTCGTTCGGCTGGCAGCTAGAGGGGGGCGGGTTTTATTATGCAAATATGCACCATCTGACGTCCCGAATACGCTAATTTTCAGATGACTCACTTGAGGGAGGGACATTATTGTGAGAGGAGAATTGGAAGAATGCGCCAAATCGAGAATTAGAGACATAGATCCTATTACTATAAGTCCACATAGCTAGAAAATAACCCTAAACACTGGAAAAGGTCATTTATAAGATAGTTCCCCTTTAAAAGGTTTTCAACCTACTCTCGATGATGCTACTTTTGATGATGCTACATTCAATGATGCTACCTTCAACATGTTTGGAATGATGATGTGTTGGACCATGAGAAGTCATTAAAATCTGCAAAATTGGAGTCGAGTTGTCCCAGCGTCCTCTGTTGAGGTTTCAAGCCGTTTTCAAGTTTGGGCAGCACTGGTACCAAGGAAAAAAAAAACATAACTTGACAGGAGCTTTAGAGGAGGTGCTTTAGAGGAGGTGCTTTAGAGGAGGTGCTTTAGAGGAGGTGCTTTAGAGGAGGTGCTTTAGAGGAGGAGCTTTAGAGGAGGAGCTTTAGAGGAGGTGCTTTAGAGGAGGAGCTTTAGAGGAGGAGCTTTAGAGGAGGTGCTTTAGAGGAGGAGCTTTAGAGGAGGTGCTTTAGAGGAGGAGCTTTAGAGGAGGTGCTAGAGGAGGTGCTTTAGAGGAGGAGCTTTAGAGGAGGTGCTTTAGAGGAGGTGCTTTAGAGGAGGTGCTTTAGAGGAGGTGCTTTAGAGGAGGTGCTTTAGAGGAGGAGCTTTAGAGGAGGAGCTTTAGAGGAGGTGCTTTAGAGGAGGAGCTTTAGAGGAGGAGCTTTAGAGGAGGTGCTTTAGAGGAGGAGCTTTAGAGGAGCAGCTTTAGAGGAGGTGCTTTAGAGGAGGTGCTTCAGAGGAGGAGCTTTAGAGGAGGTGCTTTAGAGGAGGAGATTTAGAGGAGGAGCTTTAGAGGAGGTGCTTTAGAGGAGGAGCTTTAGAGGTGCTTTAGAGGAGGTGCTTTAGAGGAGCTTTAGAGGAGGAGCTTTAGAGGAGGTGCTTCAGAGGAGGAGCTTTAGAAGAGGAGCTTTAGAGGAGGTGATTTAGAAGAGGAGCTTTAGAGGAGGTGCTTTAGAGGAGGAGCTTTAGAGGAGGTGCTTTAGAGGAGGAGCTTTAGAGGAGGAGCTTTAGAGGTGGTGCTTTAGAGGAGGAGCTTTAGAGGAGCTTTAGAGGAGGAGCTTTAGAGGAGGAGCTTTAAAGGAGGTGCTTTAGAGGAGGAGCTTTAGAGGTGCTTTAGAGGAGGAGCTTTAGAGGAGGTGCTTTAGAGGAGGAGCTTTAGAGGAGGAGCTTTAGAGGAGGTGCTTTAGAGGAGGTGCTTTAGAGGAGGTGCTTTAGAGGAGGAGCTTTAGAGCAGGGGTTCCCAAACTTTTCAGGCCACAACCCCCAAATAACGGTGTCAGAGAGCCGCGACCCCCACTATTATAGGAGGTTAAAAAATAAAATGAAACATTTTAATTATAATTTTTTTATATTTTATAAATGGAAATGTATGGTTGAAACATGCAAACGTTCAAACGCACACACACTAATAAGCATTGGAGGCTTTTAACCAGGGCCGGACTGGGGAAATCATTCAGGCCAGGAAATATAGTGCAAAATATAGCCCCAGTCAGGCCACTTTTTAAGCAGGGGGTCTGGGGGTCCCCCACCAGGACATTTATTTGTTACAAAGACTTAATTTCCTGCATTCTGGTGCAGGTTTTTTATATATTTGTACCCTTTAAATGCCAGTGTTTGTGATGGCATCACAAATTATTGTTAAAAAAACAGGCTAGCATATGTATGATTAGCAACAACACTGATTTTGATGGATTTTAATTTTTTTTGTAATTGAAAAAAATACAATCTTTTATTCAACTTCAGCCCTGATCATAACACCACATATTCATTTCATAATTCTAACCCTTTAAATGCCAGTGTGTGTGATGGCATATATTTGCAATATATCAAATGCAAAGTAGATTTTTCTGGGGGGATTATTACAGGCTAGCATGTGTCAATGATTAGCAACAACAGTTTTTTGTAAGGGTCCCGCCTCCACCAATCACATGCGGCTCCCTTTGTGTGTGTGTGAGAGCAAGAGAGAGAGAGAGAGAGAGAGATAGTTCTCCAACTTGTGTGAGTTGCAGTGATCTCCTGGTTGTTCCCCACCTAGGTTATCTAACTATTGCGCTGCTGCAACTAGAAACACTGGCCTGGCCTGCTTCCGAGTTCAGTGGCCTGACTGCATAAAAAAAATGTAAAAAAAATATATATGGAAATCATCTGGCGATCTGACCCCCCCCCCCCCCCCCGCTGCGGCTCGCGACCCCCACTTTGGGAACCCCTGCTTTAGAGGAGGAGCTTTAGAGGAGGTGCTTTAGAGGAGGAGCTTTAGAGGAGGTGCTTTAGAGGAGGAGCTTTAGAGGAGGTGCTTTAGAGGAGGAGCTTTAGAGGAGGTGCTTTAGAGGAGGAGCTTTAGAGGAGGTGCTTTAGAGGAGGAGCTTTAGATGAGGTAGAGGGTTAGGAGTGGATGTACATTCTGATGTTATATTATAGGACACAGTATCTGTCTCTTATCGTGTCTATTCATCTCCTTTCATAGGATGTGAGACTGGAGGTAAACCACTGACACAAAGTCAGTAAACAACATGTTCTTCCTGTCACACGTGAACACACACACACACACAACCCCCCTCCCACCATACACACACAACCCCTCCAGTCGTACACAGAGACACACACACTCAAACAGATACGAAAACAAGACACGCGCACTATGCACACATATACAGTACTGGCACGCGCGCGCGCACACACACACACACACACACACACACACACACACACACACACACACACACACACACACACACACACACACACACACACACACACACACACACACCTACACACACACACACACACACACACACACACACACACACACACACACACACACACACACACATCATAGGTAAACAAATCCCTGTGCATGTGGGCCTCGTTTACCCAGGCTTTATGGGTGCAATAAAGACAAGACTGCAGAATCAATCGTCTGTATCCAAGAGACTCACAGCTTCCTCTGTGAACCAGGACTGAAAACACTGCCTACAGCAGGGCACATCACACCCATTATTATACCCCCCCTCGAGTATGATGCAATGTGGTCATCATGTCAGTGTGTGTGTGTGTGTGAGTGTGCGTGCGCGTACAGTATGTGTGTGTGTGTCTGTGTGTGTGTGAGTGTGCGTGCGCGTACAGTATGTGTGTGTGTGTGTGTGTGTGAGTGTGCGTGCGCATACAGTATGTGTGTGTGTGTGTGTGTGTGTGTGTGTGTGCGCGCGTGTAACCATTCAAGACAGAGCCATTAAAAAGTGCTCAGAATCCATGACCTTGCAATAGACGGGTGATGGATAGACGTCACGGCATGGCGGCACAGTCTGCTGTCTGTGTGTCAGTGGCAGTGGCACCATCCCTTCTGAGGCCTTCGAGAGGGAACATTCTAAAAAAAATGACGGGTTAAAATAACACAGGGTGTGCGTTGTTGACCTTAACTAAACTCACACAGATGAGTTTAGATACGTGTTGAAAAGAAATTACACGGGTTGTCGTTGACATAGTGTGTGGATAAGACACACAGGGTGTTGTTTTTCCTGTATGTGGATAGTGTGTTATTTTAACGCATCCTTTTTGAGAGTGTATCAAGACACTCAAAACTAAAACAATATTGTATGTGGATCTCTGTCACTCGTTAGCGTACATTTACTTAGTAATTTAGCTGACGCTTTTATCCAAAGCGACTTACAATTTCTGTACAACAAGTCAGCAGGAAGGGTACAACTCTTTCAGCTAAGTAACAATGTTTGTCAAACAGTGTTGAGCTTGGGTGCTACAGTCTTTGAACTGCTGCGGTCAGGCAAGCGATACCGGAGTCTTAAGGCGAGCACAGAAAGACTCAGAAGAAGCTTCTATCCCCAGGCCATCAGGCTGCTCATCGAACAATAAACACTATGCAACAACCATCAAATGCACACAGCACACACACCCACACGTACACACTCACTTAAACAAACAACACACTGCAGCACCCACTCTCCACACTTTAGATCACCGAAACACACTTTACACTTTATATTTATTGGTAAAGGATTTGCACTACAACTCGTACACCTTACTGTAAATTGTACCTAAATTGTACCTCATCCCATTTCTGCTCTGCACTATATAGTATTGTATATTAGTACATTGCATAGTATATTGTATATTGTATGGTAACTCAGTTACTTCTATTCTGCATCGAACATTGTACATATGTCTATACTGAACACTGTGACCTCTATTTTTACTTCTATTCTACATGCTATACTATTTTATTTCATACTTATCTTGTCTAGCACAGTCTCTGGAGCGTAACAGTAAGAAGCATTTTGTATAAAAGTATTCTGTACTTCTGTATGACAACTATTAAAGAAACTTGAACTTGAAACTTGATAGTAGTAGGGATGGCACGATACCACTCCCGATACTGATATCACAGCCTTAAGTATAGGCCGATACCGATCCGATCCCGATCCTACCCCCCCCCCCCTCTTAAAAACATAAACCTGTGTTTAACCTAGCCATCTATAAAACATCATGCTAAAACTGTGAAACAAATGCTACTACCCTAAAAGAATAAATACATAGCATACATTCAAATCTGCAATAGAGCTGCTGCTTTTTATTTTGTTCAAATATTTAAAGACTACAGCGATTTCATGACGGCTTCTTGTCCTCGCCCCCATTTCCAGTACAATGCGCTGAGATTTTTAAATCATTAGTAAACAAATGTAGTGCTGAAAATATACACATTGTCTGCTGTTTTGATAGGGCTATGTTCTTTACTCTTGGTTACATTTGAAAAAAAAACACAACATTGTACTTATTTGGGATAGCCGTGTCGGAGATAAAATTCCGGTTTGGCAAGCGTCGGAAACCTAACGTTACATTTTCAACAACAGAAAGGGGCTGGTCGTCCTGCACAATAAATTCGGTTATTTTCTCTGTTAGTTATCAGCTTTGCTTTGTTACCGTCTTCAGGGAGTTTCTCGCACTTCTGGATGTTTTCCAGCAACGTCAGTTGCAGCAAAATGTTTCCTCTTGGCATTCGTTGCACGTATAAACTCGGCATACTCCCATGATGAATCTGCAAGTGTTGCTGCCACCCCTAGAAATACTTCCGTTGCAGATATTACACTTGGCTGTGTCGTGTTATTCCACAAGTATACATGCGAGTCCTCTGTATTTATGAGTGTCTTTGTTGTTAGCTGTTAGCTCTGTAGCTCCACCATTATCCGCTCCTAGTCTACTCTGCCCTGCGAGTGCGTACCTGTCCATGACCCAGTAGGGTGGCCTGTACTCTGTGTCATATTAGCGTGCATACATTAACATAACACCACAGGCTGTTTTGCCTTTTTCTTCTTTGAGCTTAAAATAACTCCACACAGCTGACATGACCGCGCCACTCACGTTGTTGTCGCGCTACTACTGTTGACGTGATGGCACACTTTACAGCATGTATCAGAACGGGAAATACTTCCTGTTTTTCCGATATCCGATCCTGTGAATTTGACCAGTATCGGCCCGATACTGATACTGAGTATCGGAACGGTGCCATCCCTACATAGTAGTAAAGATATTAGCATAGAAGGTAGTAATAGAGGCAAGGACGATTATTTTGTAGCAAAGTGCATGATAGTAAAAGACAGTATAAAGGTAGCATTGGCATATCTATTCAATTATAATTCAATCATGTTTTCACTTCAGTGATATCCCACATTGGAAATAAAGCAAACCTTTTCTCCCAGCAAAAACACCTCCAAATAACTTCAGAAGACTTCAACCTTCAACACTGGCTGCTCTGAGAATTCACACGTCCATCACAGGCGTCAGACTTCACGCCCGGCGCTCAATAGAAACTAGAAAGGCACTCGGAGAAATCCAAGACCAGCTCCAAGGACTTGCACCAAAGGCTCAAGATCGTTGACCTCGATCAGTGCTGTCGATCTTCAACCAATTTGACAAGAAGAAACATATTTCAATACAGGGCAAGACCTTGGCTGCCTGTCAGCCCACGAAGGCCTTGTCCAGACTAAAACGATTTAGATCTTTTTCATTTTCATTTAAAAAAAGGTTTCCGTGGGGGCGGTCAGGTGGCGTAGCGGAGATTGCGCTCGTCACCAATGCAAGAGACTGCAGTCTCGACTCCCGGAGTCAGCATTGCCTTGGCTTGAGCTGATCGCTATACTAACTCGTTTGGCTGGGTTAGGGGGAGGGAAGCCGTGGGTGGAAACTGGCGTTGTGGAGAGCGACGCCTACAGGTCAGGTCTGGGCGATTGCTCAGCGGACACCACGCGTTACACTTCACCAATGAGAGCCCTCGCTGCCAGGTTTAAGTTTAAGTTTATTTGGATCCCCATTAGCCACAGCAGTGCTGGCGCTATTCTTCCTGGGGTCCATATGAGGTGAGAAGAGAGCCACTGGCTGTCACTGCACGTGTTGGAGGAAGCGTGCGGATACTTCAGGGTTCCCTTGTACCGACCAGTAGGAGAACATGCGCACAACAACCAGGTAGGGGAGGGGGGGGAATTGGCACAACGACTAAATTGGGACGGGGAGAAAAGAGAGAAAAATCGGAGAAAGAGAGAGATATATATAAAAAATAAAAAGGTTTCCGTAAAAACGAAAACGTCTCAAGATAATAAGTGCGTGCCACAAATTTACAAAATAAATGTCTTTCCTGTTTTAGACGTCACTCTTTTATTTTGAAAACCCCCGACCGGAAGTGTTGTCATTGTTTTTGATAACTTGTGTGTCCGGTTCTGTGCTTTTGAGGCGACGCTAGTTTCCAACAGATAGGAGAGACACACAAACCGCAGCGGAGGAGGAGGAAGAGCTGCTGATTTTAATCGACAGGAGAGAGAGAGAGCTCAAAGCCGTATATAATATAATAGCTTCGTGGTGCGGTCGGAGGCAGCTCAAACTACATGTGTTGTATTAAATTAATTGATTGATGTTTAACTAGTCCCTGTGTGTCCAGTCTTTTCGACTAGCAAACGTTGTCTGTATTTAACGTTACCTCAGGATACCACTGTCTATTGTATTTAGTTGGTTAGCTATTTGGCTAATGTTGATAGCATAGCATCAATGCTAGCTCGCTGGTTACAGCTCAACACGAGCCATGGGAATACTATTTACTAAATGATGGAGGCTTTTTAATCGTCAAGGTAAGAGAGGATTTTTTTTTGTATCTACTTTTTCTCCCCATTTTTCTATTTTTCTCCCGTCCCCAATTTTCCTATTGTCCAATTCTACCCTCCCCTGTCTTGAACGTTGTTAGGCCATGCCTCCCACAAGCCAGCTGCAATGTGGACGAAGCCTTGCATCACGTGTCCCCTCCGGTACTCGAGGAGGCAGCCGTCACCTGCACAGCGCGATCTCTCAGCGGCGAGGGTCTGCGTGGGAGGGACACGCCGCCCTTGTCGCTTCCTGATTCTACTGCGCAGGCGCACCAACCGACCTGTAGGAGTCGCTGTACACAACGTCCGATCCCCACCCACCAGCTTCCCACCCCCTAATACTGCCAATTGTATTAGTATGAACGACCAGCCAAGCTGGTAGCAACGCCGAGAGCTGGGCTCGAGCCCAGCATCTCCTGCGTTGGTGGCGAGCGCCTTGCCCACTGCGCCACCTAGCCGCCCATAAGAGAGGATTTGTCATGATCAACTGAAGGCGTATGCTATGGAACAGTATGTGCTTGGCTACTACTTGGGTTTTCAGAAAAAGGCCAGCTATGTGACGCTAATCTCTAGCTAGTATCGTGTATTGCATCACAGTAGCCTCCCGATCAAGCTCAATAGCTTCTGTAACACGAACGCAACCACTCTGATGCCATTGTTGTTTAACACATTCCCTGCCACGGTTATATCCATCAATGTAGGCTCACTGCCACCACTCTAAGCCTATGGAGATGTTCACCTTCTTTGCAGGGCTATAACTTTTTAAATTGTATTGCTAAATTGACATTACTATGGCCCATTCAACATCGATTATCTATCGTTCAGGATGTAGGAACGTTATACTTTTTCATTCATAGATTCTTCCAAAAATACCTTCTAGAATATAAGTATGTTTTTATCGTTTTCTGCAGTAATTCATAGAATGTGAGCTATAGGCATAAACGCATATATGGATTATCAACTGCCGTTTATTCCCGATACACGCTATATTAAAAAATTCAACTGTATATGATCCTATACGTTATGATTCATCATGCGCGGATGAAAGGGGGGGGGGGTCATTTATAATTCCGTGATAGTCAGTAAATGCTTTATGTAGTATGGGTGATATATTGATCAGATCGGTTTGCAGTGAAAAGAATAAACAATCAAGCTGAAAGTAACGTTAGTGTCCTCTTACCGTGCGTCAATGAGACTGGCGGTGAAAGATCCCAGGTATAGGACGTCGATCGCCTAGGTCCATTTCCGGTTTGTATGTCGCAATAAAGGCCGAAATCATATCGATTATTAAGTTTATAAAGCGATCGATATGTACTATTGTGTCTGTCGGGAGCCTTGCAACAATATCTGACGGCCGGATGAATTTTATGGACGCACAGCAGCAATATCCTGTTTACCAGTGTAACTCGCCCGACCATCCACCAGGCGGCGGTATTGAGCCGTTGTTTTTTTTAGCCGTAGGGTCCAGCTGCAGCGCTGGAGGTGTATATATAAATTATGAATGCCATGGCAAAAAAATGAAATATTGATCTCAATATCGCTGTACACCGTGATTGGCGGGGAATGTGTTAAGGCGAGACAGCACCCCCAAAATTGCCTTTTTGCTTTTTTTCAACGATATTGAGATTGTTATATTTTGCTTCCTAAACATGTGATGTTTGGCTGAGTTTGCACACGCGGGGTAAGGGAGAGGTGGGCTATCACGTCATCGGTTCAGGAGAAGACACGTATCGCTTGTAAAGATGGTGACGCAAGGGGGGCGTCTTCAGAATTGCGCACTCTGAGAGCCGGTCTCAGAAAGTAGCGTCTTCAGGCTGCCAGAACGCAGTTCCGTGTGGATGAAAATTGGTACTTGTAATTTAAATTCATATATGATTTTCAATACTCAGCCCTACACAGACACACGTGATTAACTTTGTCAGTCAAACAGTCTATTTTTCATTTTGTTATGGTTAACTCCTCTTGGAGGCGTGTCTTTGACTATACAGATTGTTATTTGTGCAGAACTTGTCACCAGAGTGCCACATTATTCTCCTGGAGACGGAGTGCTTCTCTCTACTTCCCTGAAATCGGAGTTACATTTGTGAATTGTATACCATTGTGATGTCACAAATACTGTAGGTCAAACCTCTCATGGTCCAATATGTGGTAACCTGACACCTTTAGCTTCAGCAGACACTGAGTAGGTATTATATATAAGCTGCCAAATTCCAGCGTGTTGCCAATTTGCATAATCATAGATCATTGCATTCTAGATGAATTAAGATAAAAATTAAGATTAAATTTGGGGCGCAAGGGTGGCGCACCACTGTAGTGCAACGCGGCCGTCCCGGGTTCGACTCCCGGACCTTTGCCGAATGTCCTCCCCATATCTCTCTCCCATCCTTCCTCTCTGCCGGACTTGTATCCGAAATAAAGCAATAAAATGCCAAAAAAATAAAAGATTAAGATTAAACTGGATTTGGAGAAGTCTTTATTCGTAGCACACATTGCAACGTAGTCATGCAGCGACACACATGCGATGGGCGACACATGGGAACACACACATGCATTCTTTTTTGGGGGGGTCGCCGATTACATTTCTTCTCTGCGCTTGCACATACAAACTCCACACAGAGAGACCTGGGAGATACCCCACCTGGGTACCTGGCAACCCCAAGCGGGAATCGAACCCAGGACCTTCTTGCTGTGAGGCGACAGTAGTTAACAATTACACCACTGTGCCGTAGAGATACTGGTTTACTGAACAATTTGGTGGAGAAACCATATTCATAAAAACTGTTATTCAATATTGAATAAAAAAAATGTAAGGTTTCAAATACACTGGGAGGGGACCTTTAATGACTAGGAATTCCTGTAGTTGAAGACAAAACTGCTGGTCATGAACTCCTGTAGATCAATGTGCAATAAAAACTGAATAATGTCCTATCAAAAGGGAAATATGGCTGTGAGGATGATAATTGGGAAAGTGGGAATATCATTCACTCCTTGGAATCCCAACGACTCCACAGCGGAATGTCGCTTTGATCCCGAAGCCCCCATGGAATATTTATCAGGAGCCACTGAGAGCAGATCTACATCCAGCGGGCCTCTGATTCATGTAAAAGCCTTTGGTTTTACTACGCGGGACGCGCCTCGTGTGGGGGTGGAGCTGGATAGTATATCTTGTGGGTTTTACCTCCTCGCTGGGTTGTTATAGTTGAGTGAAAAAGAAAGACAGATAGAGAGAGAGAGTATACAGGAGAGAATGAGAGGGATGAAAGAGAGGGAGAGAGAGAGAGAGAGATAGAGAGAGAGAGAGAGAAAGAGAGAAATAAAGAGAAAGAGAGAGGGATAGAGAGAAAGAGAGAGAGCAAGAATGAGTATGTGACAGAGACAGAGAAAGACAGATGGAAAAGAGGGAGGGGAGGGAAAGAGAGAGAAAGAGAGGGAGGAGAGAGAGAGAGAGAAAGAGAGAGGGAAAGAGAGAGAAAGAGAGGGAGAGAGAAACAGAGAGGGTGAGAGAGAGAGAAAGAGAGATAAAGATGAGAGAATAAGAAAGGGATGACCCTAAACGTGAGACCCAATAATAAGCCTGTCTGGTCTCCTTCTTTCCAAGCCGTATCCTTTTCACCATCTTGTAAATCTCACCCGCCTCCCCTTCCTTCTACTCCTCATACAACATCAATAATCTGTGTGTGTGTGTGTGTGTGTGTGTGTGTGTGTGTGTGTGTGTGTGTGTGTGTGTGTGTGTGTGTGTGTGTGTTGTTTACACGAGGCCTCCTTGCCGTGTGGGCAGACAGACCAGAGGTTATATAATTCTCTTCTTCTCAGACGGCCGTCTGTCTCTTGTCTTTCTCTGCCCACGCTGGAGAGAGTTGCCTCCTGTAAAGAAACACCACGGTGACGCTCGCCCTGCCGTGACAGATTCATGATGGGAGACGAAGCACGGAGAGTGAGATCGGTATGACTTTTGAAAAGATGTAGGAGGGTAGGAAGGAAGGAAGGAAGGAAGGAAGGAAGGAAGGAAGGAAGGAAGGAAGGAAGGAAGGAAGGTCGGAAGGAAGGAAGGAAGGAAGGAAGGAAGGAAGGAAGGAAGGAAGGAAGGAAGGAAGGAAGGAAGGAAGGAAGGAAGGAAGGAAGGAAGGAAGGAAGGAAGGAAGGAAGGAAGGAAGAATCAAACTTTTAAAGAATTGGAGATGCTGTAAGTGGTATTTATTTAGTTAAAATAAGTGTTAAATAGCTCTGGTCAGTAACATGGGTCTCCCAGTCCATCCGCTCTGCACTAAACACAAAATAAATGTCCTGGTATCCCTTCCCACTTTATCCAATCAGGAGAAGAGAACCCTCAATATTTGTTCTCATTTCAAGAAATCTTGCCAAGCCAAATTTGCTCACTGCACTGGTAGATTATTTGACTTGTCTCAAGGACACATTTGCTTAAAAAGAGGTTTTAATAATTTGTTTTGTCAGACAATTTTGAGTAGAGTTCTCTTTCCTGATTGGATAAAGTGGGAACGGGATACCAGGAAATGTATTTTGTGTTTACTGCAGAGTGGAGGGACTGGGAGACCCATGTTACTGACCAAGCACTCTATATGAATGCATTCTCCCCCGTGTCCGCACGGGTTTCCTCCAGGTGCTCCGGTTTCCTCCTGTACCGTAAAAAACATTGCCCACAGTGCCAAACTCCTGCCATCGCCCCTTGACCACGGTACCGGCGTTACGATGGGTGCCTGTCTGTGGCTGCCTGTAGGCACCTGAGTGGTTAATGGGTCAAATGCAGAAGAATAATTTCCTCACGGGTTATGAATAAAGTGCAAGTTAACAACGGTGAGGTGAGATGTCAGCCGAGAGGAGAGGGACTCTCTGTTCACATGCTCCGAGTTCATCATTCATTTTGAATTAATTAACAGGAAAACTACAGCTTTTTACTCTGATGAATAAAAGATTAAAACACTTGCGAAGATGAGCCACTGGGCTCTTTGAAAACATGTCATTCTCGACATGGCTCTTTGTCACTGAAGGTGCCATAAATACCACTATTCACTTTTATTATGTGATCTTTCATTATTTTATTGGCGTGTTCCCATCAATTCTGCTGTGTGTTATAGTGCCAACTGGGGGCTTTTTCGTTTGTGTGGTTTTTAATGTGTCTGTGTGTGTGTGTCTGTCTGTCTGTGTGTGTTGTAATGGTTTGACTTAAAAGTTGATGGGGTGCCAGTCAGGTTGGGGCCTGACGATTTTAATAGTCAGAGTCTTGCCAAACCCTACAAAGGGTGCATGTATCAGAATACACAGAATAAATCTCATGAACCATTTAAAAACATTAAAACATGTGTCTCAAATAATAATACTGGCTTGATTTCTACACTCTTAAACAAATCACACGACCACATCCCTTTAAAAGCAACACAAAATATATTGACAGTTCAAATAATCAAGTCAATCAGTAGTGTGTGTGTGTATGTGTGTGTGTGTGCGTGTGTGCATGTGTGCGTGTGTGCGTGTGTGCGTGCGTGCGTGAGTGAGTGAGTGAGTGAGTGAGTGAGTGAGTGAGTGAGTGAGTGAGTGAGTGAGTGAGTGAAACAGTTCCAGCTTGAAAACAGTCCAACAGAAACAATCCACAATAACTCTCCAGGATGTCCCAGTACCAACAAGAAAGAGAATCCATCCACAACATAAGTACTCACAGTACCTCCGTTCAGTTCAGTTCCACGTCAAAGGAAATCTTCCCTCCAAAATAATATAATCCCCAAAAGGAAAAATATTATAATCCACATACTCACTGATTTTCACACCAGAGGTACCCTGTCAGTAGGGGTGGAACGGTTCACAAAATCTACGGTTCGGTTCGTATCACGGTTTGTGTCACGGTTTTTGGTTCGGTTCGGTATACATTGTAACACTCCAAAAATACCATACATCAGCATAAGATATATAGCCTAAAAATAATCCAACTTTTCAGTTATTCTCAAGGACGTGCAAAAACATGCAAAAACTGAAAGAATGAGGCAGTTTAACATCGGGCACATTATTTTGACAGTGACGGTTAGAGCTAAGAGAGAGAGGGGAGGCATTGCTGATTTAAACATGCTTCTCATTTATTTGGGTGGCCCGTTTTGGAAGCCACTTGTGGTTTCAGTGCCATGCTCTTCCCTCTCTCTGCCCACTAGACGACACACTCTGACACATCAGGTGACGTGTCCGATTAAGGGAAGGATTCCACCACAGGACAGTCCAGTGTCTCTGGGGAACAAGACAGGACAGTGTCTCTGGGGAACAAGACAGGACAGTGTCTCTGGGGAACAGGACAGTGTCTTTGGGGAACAAGACAGGACAGTGTCTCTGGGGAACAGGACAGGACAGTGTCTCTGGGGAACAAGACAGGACAGTGTCTCTGGGGAACAAGACAGGACAGTGTCTCTGGGGAACAAGACAGGACAGTGTCTCTGGGGAACAAGACAGGACAGTGTCTCTGGGGAACAGGACAGGACAGTGCCTCTGGGGAACAGGACAGGACAGTGTCTCTGGGGAACAAGACAGGACAGTGTCTCTGGGGAACAAGACAGGACAGTGTCTCTGGGGAACAGGACAGGACAGTGTCTCTGGGGAACAAGACAGGACAGGACAGTGTCTCTGGGGAACAAGACAGGACAGTGTCTCTGGGGAACAAGACAGGACAGGACAGTGTCTCTGGGGAACAGGACAGTGTCTCTGGGGAACAGGACAGGACAGTGTCTCTGGGGAACAAGACAGGACAGTGTCTCTGGGGAACAAGACAGGACAGTGTCTCTGGGGAACAAGACAGGACAGTGTCTCTGGGGAACAGGACAGGACAGTGTCTCTGGGGAACAGGACAGGACAGTGTCTCTGGGGAACAAGACAGGACAGTGTCTCTGGGGAACAGGACAGGACAGTGTATCTGGGGAACAGGACAGGACAGTGTCTCTGAGGAACAAGACAGGACAGTGTCTCTGGGGAACAGGACAGGACAGTGTCTCTGGGGAACAAGACAGGACAGTGTCTCTGGGGAACAGGACAGGACAGTGTCTCTGAGGAACAAGACAGGACAGTGTCTCTGGGGAACAAGACAGGACAGGACAGTGTCTCTGGGGAACAAGACAGGACAGTGCCTCTGGGGAACAAGACAGGACAGTGTCTCTGGGGAACAAGACAGGACAGTGTCTCTGGGGAACAAGACAGGACAGTGCCTCTGGGGAACAAGACAGGACAGTGTCTCTGGGGAACAAGACAGGACAGTGTCTCTGGGGAACAAGACAGGACAGTGTCTCTGGGGAACAAGACAGGACAGTGCCTCTGGGGAACAAGACAGGACAGTGTCTCTGGGGAACAGGACAGGACAGTGTCTCTGGGGAACAGGACAGGACAGTGTCTCTGGGGAACAGGACAGGACAGTGCCTCTGGGGAACAAGACAGGACAGTGTCTCTGGGGAACAAGACAGGACAGTGTCTCTGGGGAACAAGACAGGACAGGACAGTGTCTCTGGGGAACAGGACAGGACAGTGTCTCTGGGGAACAAGACAGGACAGTGCCTCTGGGGAACAAGACAGGACAGTGTCTCTGGGGAACAAGACAGGACAGTGTCTCTGGGGAACAAGACAGGACAGTGTCTCTGGGGAACAAGACAGGACAGTGTCTCTGGGGAACAAGACAGGACAGTGTCTCTGGGGAACAAGACAGGACAGTGTCTCTGGGGAACAAGACAGGACAGTGCCTCTGGGGAACAAGACAGGACAGTGTCTCTGGGGAACAAGACAGGACAGTGTCTCTGGGGAACAGGACAGTGCAGTGTCTCTGGGGAACAGGACAGGACAGTGTCTCTGGGGAACAGGAGAGGACAGTGTCTCTGGGGAACAAGACAGGACAGTGTCTCTGGGGAACAGGACAGGACAGTGCCTCTGGGGAACAAGACAGGACAGTGTCTCTGGGGAACAGGACAGGACAGTGTCTCTGGGGAACAAGACAGGACAGTGTCTCTGGGGAACAGGACAGGACAGTGCCTCTGGGGAACAGGACAGGACAGTGCCTCTGGGGAACAGGACAGTGTCTCTGGGGAACAAGACAGGACAGTGCCTCTGGGGAACAAGACAGTGTCTCTGGGGAACAGGACAGTGTCTCTGGGGAACAAGACAGGACAGTGCCTCTGGGGGACAGGACAGTGTCTCTGGGGAACAAGACAGTGTCTCTGGGGAACAGGACAGTGTCTCTGGGGAACAGGACAGTGTCTCTGGGGAACAGGACAGGACAGTGCCTCTGGGGAACAGGACAGTCAAGATACTGCAGGGAAAAGATAACTGGAAACTAACCTTTGTACTGTCTTTTACTAGTATGCACTCTGCTACTAAGGAATCCACCTTGCCTATATTACTACCAACTATGCTAATTTGTCTTTACTACTATGCACTCAAAACTGTAGCACCCAAGTTCGACACTGTTTGACAAATGTTACTTACCCTTAGCTGCCAAAGACCAAAGAACACCTGGCGAAGGAGAGTGATGATGGAGCTGAAGGAGATGGGTCTTTCCTGGGACGAAGCGCAGGCCAAAGCACGAGACAGGATTCAGTGGCAGTGTATGATTGCGGCCTTATGCCCCAACCGGGACGAAGAGGATAAGTAAAGTAAGTTAGCTGCCAGAGTTGTACCCTTCCTTTCCTACCCACCCACCAGCTTCCCACCCCCTAATACTGCCAATTGTATTAGTATGAACGACCAGCCAAGCTGGTAGCAACGCCGAGAGCTGGGCTCGGACCCAGCAGTTTTCCAGCTATTTTTCATGGTCAGACATGACCGACAGAGGAGAGGGTGAACGGGAGAAGAGGTGGGGAAGACATGCAACAAATTATCCCCAGAGAGCGGGAGGCGAACCCGGGACGGCCGCGTAGGTGTGCGAGGCACTATGCGGTGCGCCACGAGGGCGCCCCAGAAATTGTATTTTGACGAAATGTTAATTACTAAAGTAAATGTACAGTAAATGTAAATGACTAACTGTAAATGACTAAATATAAATGTAAATTACTAAATGTAAATGTAAAGGACCTCACTGACAGTTTAGGTCTTTATTTTCTGGTGCAAAGTTTCCATGTCAACTAGTGGACTGATGAGGACACAGTCGGCGCCGAAACATGACTTGGTTTTACCCCAGAACAAGGACACAGTGTCATAGATGCAGAGCGTTCTCGTATGGATCCAACAGGTCAAAGTGCCGTGCCTGTCTCCCTCCTCCATGTCACCATATAGCCAATAGCAAAACATGACTCAGAATGTCAGTAACATAAATACTTAGCATCAAAGCGGTAACAACTAAAAAACTAAGCATAATTTGAATTGCCAAGACCAAAACATTTCCAGGCCTCAAAAACATAATTTCATGTTCCATAACCTTTTGTGTGACCCTGAGATACCTGCTAGGTACCTAGATGCAGAAGGGTCTCCAACAATGTGATGCTCTGACCTAGGGCTGGACGGTATGGTCTAAAATTTATATCACGGTATAATTTGAAGCATAGACGGTAACGGTATATATCACGGTATCAGTGTTTCTGTTAGAATAATTTTTTTTGCCTGATAGGCAGGCTATATAAAGAATGACATCCTCAAGGCATGTAGATTTATAATATTTTAACTTAAAACTAGGCTACTTTTGCGTATAAAGTCATTATATTCCAAATAAAATAAGTCCCGAGTCGAGACTCCTGCTCCCATTGCAAACAGCGGGGCTGGATTTTGCTAGAAGCATATGTAGCTGCAGAGCCGCAGAGCCAGGGGCTCTTTCAGGTCATTCATTTCAGCCATTGGCAATTCAGCCGTTGGGTGGGGGAGGCGCTGTTTGACGGGCCTGTGACCAGACCTGAAAGAGCCTCTGGCTCTGCGGCTCTGCAGCTGCATGCTATTCGCAAATCCACTGCTGCAGCCGTCCTCCCGGCTCCCGCTGCTGCCGTCGTTATCATAACACTACACACATATCGTAATGTTTACAGCAAACTGTAGTCGATCACCAGGTATGTTTTATTAACGTAGAATAATTCATATAAGAAAAACGATAGGGAAATATCTTACCTTTCTCCACTGGTTAAAAATGCCAGGAACTGAAATTGAAACTTGCTGTGCGCCGCGGTGATATGTGTTTATTATGAAATTACAATTGCGTGTTGACACGCCCACTGCGCGAAGCCTCCTAAATAACTTTTTCCAGTTTGCACATATCTATTATCTATGACTAATTCTATCTATTTTTAGGGGCAAATGCGATTGAAATAGTCGCGCTGTGGTTACATGACGTCATTGCTATTTTAGAGCTGCTCTACCGGTTACACGGTATAGTCAAAATCCATACCGTAGAGCAAATTAATACCGTTTATACCGTATACCGTTTATACTGTCCACCCCTACTCTGACCGCCCTGCCACCAAGGGTGTTAGGGAACGCCGCAATGAGGAGGAGGAACCCTCCACACCATATCTTAAGTACCTCCTGCGACTTCTGCTGATAGCAAAGCATCTCTGATGTTTATTTCAGCTCCAGGGAACCCTTTATGTGTCCATATCTCTGTTTCCCATCTGTCTGTCTGTCTGTCTGTCTGTCTGTCTGTCTGTCTCACTTTCGATCCGTTTGTCTGAATGGCTGTCTGCCTGTCATGTCTCACTGACTCTCATTGGATAGCCTCACACACGCTGCATGCACCCTAGCAGCGGGGTGAATGGAATCAAACACCAGAACACTGTTATCTACATATACATCAATAATATCTACCTCAGGCCCTTCCACAGAAATATAGACCTGGAGAGATAAACCCCCTATCTCTCACTCTGCTAGGCTCTCCCTCTCCCTCTCTCTCTCTCTCTCTCTCTCTCTCTCTCTCTCTCTCTCTCTCTCTCTCTCTCTCTCTCTCTCTCTCTCTCTCTCTCTCTCTCTCTCTCTCTCTCTCTCTCTCTCTCTCTCTCTCTCTCTCTCTCTCTCTCTCTCTCTCTCTCTCTCTCTCTCTCTCTCTCTCTCTCTCCCTCTCCCTCTCTCTCTCTCCCTCTCTCTCTCCCTCTCTCCCTCTCTCTCTCTATTTTACTTTCAGACAGGCGTTTTATTTAAATTAGCAGGACTGTTCATTTTAATGTGAAGAATAAAAGCGTGATGGTGATGACATCCTAATTTTTCTTTCTTTCCCTCATTCCTTCAGACCTGTCTCTCTCTCTCCATTTCACCCCCCTCTCTACTGATATCATCATTTGAATGATCAGAGTTACGATTTCAATAAAAATTCCAATCTCATATGTGAGATGGTACAACCCCCTGTACCCCCCCCCCCCCCACACCGTGGTTGGTGAGTTTGGCCAATCAGCAACGCCGGACCTCGTCATAATGTTCACACACACACACACACACACACACACACACACACACACACACACACACACACACACACACACACACACAGGTCTCTCTATACAAATATATTGTATCCATTTGGAACTTCCTGATAAAATACAAGTTTAATAAAAAAATGTAGGAGAAATATTTGTTTTTTATGAAAAAGACAGGGATAGAAATTGCCTGTGGTAGAAGCCAGCGGAGTCATTCAACAATAACTGCCTTTATTGTGCATCAGTAAGTATGACATAATTGATTTCAATTAATGAAATGGTGTGAACTCACTCTAATATTTCATTGTCTAATTACACGCTACTCAAAATGATGTATTTAATGGCGTTGTTCAGCCCACTTACAGCAGGGCACCCAATGAATTAAGGGAGTATTACAGCAGGGCACCCAATGAATTAAGGGAGTATTACAGCAGGGCACCCAATGAATTAAGGGAGTATTACAGCAGGGCACCCAATGAATTAAGGGGGTAGTTCAGCAGGGCACCCAATGAATTAAGGGAGTATTTCAGCAGGGCACACAATGAATTAAGGGAGTATTTCAGCAGGGCACACAATGAATTAAGGTAGTATTACAGCAGGGCACACAATGAATTAAGGGAGTATTTAAGCAGGGCACACAATGAATTAAGGGAGTATTTCAGCAGGGCACACAATGAATTAAGGGAGTATTTAAGCAGGGCACACAATGAATTAAGGGAGTATTACAGCAGGGCACACAATGCATTAAGGGAGTATTACAGCAGGGCACACAATGCATTAAGGGAGTATTCCAGCAGGGCATACAATGAATTAAGGGAGTATTTAATTTTACATATTTTTCACGTATAGAGGTATTTGGTAGGCATATATATTTAAAAAAAATTATATTATAGACATTTTGGTTAATCGGTTGAACCGAACTACCCAAAAAATTAAAAAGAGAAACAAAGTCATAATGTAGAACTTTGTTGATCCTCACCTTCACTATAGGCCGTATGGTGAAGGCTGAGAAGTGGCTAGAAAACTATTCTTGTTCCCACCTCCCCGAACTACACAATTTTCACTCTGGGTGAAATATATATTGGTGTAGATTTAGGAACAAAAAGTTCTCCATTGACAAACTAGCCCATTTTGCGCAATCATAATTTTAACGTCGGGACTAGATCTTTCCTAACGGATATTTGGTCACCAAAGTTTTATTTGACACAATTGGTGCGAGTTCGGTCATGTATCTGGCGCTCGACCAATAGCAGCTCCCATTGTTGCCAAGTTACAGTAGGAATGGAAGGCAGTACACATCGACGAGTACAGAAGAGGACGGAAATGGAGAAAAACCACCTTCTAAAGTTCACAAAAAGATTTCTA
Organism: Notolepis coatsorum; assembly: GCF_963971535.1. NCBI lineage: Eukaryota > Metazoa > Chordata > Actinopteri > Aulopiformes > Paralepididae > Notolepis > Notolepis coatsorum. The sequence continues at coordinate 117,909,266 of NC_140172.1, forward strand.
AAGAATGTTATATGCATCTCACTCCGTTCAGAAAGAAAGTGTACAAGATTTTACACAGACACAGTGGGATAGATATAGAAACTGCGTCGAGTGGTGGCTTAAATTGCCAGGCGAGAATCGTATCATTGCAGATACATACAAACATTGTTTAGAGATCGAGTTTGCCAATGTTCCTGGAGATGCTGGTTTTCACGCTACTTGCTATAGGCGTTTTATCGACAAAAAAAAACTTTTGGATATAGCTAGGGATGCTCGATATTGGCTTTTTTACCGATACCGATATTCCGATATTGTCCAACTCTTAATTTCCGATACCGATATCAACCGATATCAACCGATACCGATATATGCAGGGTTTCCCCGTCCAAAAAACTGAATTTCAGGTAACTAATAATTTCACTGGATATATATATAACAAATATTGTTATTGTTTTTTTTTGTTTTTAAACAGATACCGATATTTTCCGATATCACATTTTACTGCCGATATCGGCCGATAATATCGGTCGGCCGATAATATCGGACATCCCTAGATATAGCACATGGAAAGCTGTGTCACTGTGTGACTGTAACAAACGGTTCACAAACTCTCTGTGCTGTTGATGTGACCATGAGGAATGTGACACCAGGGTGTTTATACACACACAACATGCTGCACAGATACAGTATATCAAACTGTAGTCATCAAGAGCCCTGATACAGATGTGGCAGTGATTGCTGCAAGTCTGCAGGCAGAACTGCCATGTAGATTGTATTTTTTTCACAGGAGTTGGCAACAGAACAAGGATCATTGACATAAATCAAATTTATTTGTATCAAATCAAATCAAATTTATTTGTAAGGCCCGACAACACACGTTAATGTCCCCATGGGCCGGACACATCTTCTTTAAACAAGTCAAGAAGAAACATCACAATAAGTCAAGAAACAAAACAAGAACACCATAAGGTCCAACAAATTAAAAATAAATGCAAAATAAATTAATGTAATGCAAACACTCCCAGACATACCCCACACGAAGGTAAGGAAAAACTCAATAAAACCTAGCAATAGGAAAAAATGCACCACAGGCAATGTGGAGGAGAGAAACCTTAGAAGGGCCAATTCAAAGGGGGATCTCCCTTCTTAGATGTCGGTGATAGTAGTGTTGCAGACTGACAGTTGGTAAGCATGCACTCATTTGTGTAGTGAAACACAGATGAGTGCATGCAATAGCAACTGAACATTTAGAAAAATTTAAGATAGAGCTGATAGCGATAGCAACTGAACATTTTGAAAGATTAAAGATAGAGCTGATAGCGGATCTATTTGAGGCACAGGACATAGCTACAGTAAGGTGTCATCAGCCCTTGGCACCAATGTGTGTTCAGCACTTATTGGGATCCATACCTTCTCAGGTTGTGACTCTACTAGTGCCTTTCATGGCAAGGGCAAGAGGCAAAACATTTACAGTTGCCTGTGAAAAAAACTAGACTACCTGACTGCATTTACAGAACTGGGTAGCAGTTTTACCCTAGACCAGTCTACCTTTGATGGTCTTAGCAAATATGTGTGCCACCTGTATGGCCAGCCATCAGCTAATAATGTGAATGATGCAAATTATAAAGCATTCTGCATGGCATCATCGGCTTTGCCAGAACTATCTATGCCCCCGACAAGTGACGCATTGTACCAACACTGCAAAAGGGCAAATTACCAAGCAGCTATAATGAGACATTATTCTTTGAAAGCTGTAATGTGTGCCCCTTCACCTGTTGGCAATGGGTGGCACGTCGAGGATGGGGAGTTAACAGTGACATGGATGACTACAAATCCGGCCCCTGATAGTGTGTTGCAGGTTGCAAACAAGGAAAATGTGAGACAGGAAGATGTTCATGTGTGTCTGCAAAACTGCCATGTACAGATCTTTGTCAATGCCAAAACTGTGCAAATGTTTCTAAGGAAACGGAGGATATGGCTACATGGGAGGATAACTCAGATGATAGTGGGGAGGATGATTAACATCAGTGTTGCCTGGGATGTGTGGTGGTGGATGAGCGTGTGTACTGGGGTTCGGATGTATAGGGCGAGGGGATTAGGGTTAAACATTAGTAGTGTGATTTGTTTGTATTTGTTGAGATCAGTTTGACACTGATCTCTCCACACACCTCACTGTTTACTAATTTTACTCTGTAGTGTATATTGTATATATGTATATTGAATATTCCTCTTTACTTTACTTTTTACTTACTTATTTTTTTTACTGTATGAAGCACACTCTCAGGGGCTCATACAGAAACAAGCATTTCATCGTAAACTACCTGTATTTTATTGTGATAAATAATAAACAAACTTGAAACTTGTGTATGTATGTGACGAATAAACCTCTTGAATAAATTTTTGTACCTGCATTCTATTTTTTCTTTAAATGGAAAATAAAAGGGTTAATGAGTAACTAATTGATTTGTAAATTGTTTGACAGTATTCCAAATTAAGGGGATGGTGTAGTGTTTTGATTGATTAACTATCTTGATCAATTATTATAATTTTTGTCATTATACTATACACTGAACTGTTTTGTGTACGACCTCAATCTTTAGAAAATTGTACCAGCATCTTTAATATTGCAGGTTGGGGATCACAAGGTAAAGTGTTTTTGATACAAATGTGCTGCATGCATCACGGATTGTGTGTTTATGGAGGTTTATAGAATAATTGCCCCGACAGGACGTCATGCATCGGTGTGTGAAATGCTGTGTTGTTGGTGTAGATAGAAGGCGATATGATTTAAATGTACAGTATGGTTAATAACACGTAGGTTATGGCCCGTTTCACAGCTGTATTCAATTGTTTGCCTATAGTAAGTAGTGTATATACATATAACATTGTTTAGAAGCCTATTTCGTGAACGTTAGAACGTGTTTTTTGTCCATTTGCGTCGAGATGTACTCCGTGGATGACATGATAACATCACGCTACTATTTACACAATCTCTTGTTGTCTGTAACTTGGCAACAACGAGAGCTGCTATTGGTCGAGCGCAAGATACGTGACCAAACTCGCACCAATTGCGTAAAATAAAACTCTGCAGTGACAAATATCCGTTCGCGAGGAAAGATCTAGTCCTGACGTAAAAATTATGATTCCGCAAAATGGGCTAGTTTGTCAATGGAGAACCTTTTTGTTCCTAAATCTACACCAATATATCTTTCACTCAGAGTGAAAATTGTGTAGTTCGGGGAGGTGGGAACGGGATGAAACGATACAGCCTTCACCTTACGGCCTACTAGCCACATAATGCAACTGGTTTCCATTTATTAGTCAAATAAATAAAATGTTGTTCAATAATATATATATATGTATAATACGTTATGTTTTTTCGGTATTTTACAGCTTTATTGTGGATAGGACAGGCAGAGGAAAGTTGGGTGAAGAGATGGGGAGGACATGCAGCATAGGTCCTGGGCCAGATTCAAACCCAGGACGCTGCGATTACACTACGAGCGCAGCTACGTGGTGCGCCACTGTGGCGCCCATATATATTTTTTTAATCAGTAGCTGAATCAGTGCAGTTGACAAACAGAACCATCAGTATGGTTATAATCAAAAACCCACATCATTTGCAATCGTCGAATATTCCTATAATCTTGCCCATCCGTAGTATTTGGTAGCCATTTTGTGCCAATTTCATCACTTCCATAGGCTTCCAGTAAAACCAGAAAATGTACCTTGAACACCTTGCGGATGCCCATAACTCACTGTTGTGAAGGGCCAGATTAAACCGAATATATATATTTATTTATATATATATATTTAATTGTATTTGTATATTCTCTAATATTCCCTGATATCCCTTGTATATTCCTTGTACAATATGCATTGAATATCCATTCTAGCCTACTGAACATCCCATAATAGTCTCCATTCTACTATTGGTCGAGACCTTGGTGCCAGGCTGCCATACCCCTCAGACCCAGTTCAAACGTACCGCTCCACATGTACGAACAAGTCCTAGTTCCGCGTAGGAATCTGACTACCGCACCACTAATGGGACTATTTGTTCATAGTGCGTATATATACTGCGCTACTAAAGTAGGACTTCCTTTTCAGTCCAGTTTCTTACCCTCCAATAGAGTCACAGACGTAAAGCCTCCCCGCGACGCCACGTGTGGGAGTAAGGCCAAGTTCGCCTACCATCGGTATTGAGACATCGTGTATATTAATATTTGAATAGTCATATTTGGCACTATATCGTCGAGTTGGACGTAGTCTATTAAGCTAATAATAGTCTGTTAATATATAGTGCTTCGTGCGGTGAGAATACTACCGTAGTCAGTACCCCATCGTTTCGGGCAGAGAACTGGCTGCTTATCCAGGGTGGTTGACCCCACGTGAAGCTGCACCCGAGGAGCCCCAGAGCCGACGAGCGAGTGGACCTGTATACCGGATTATTCTACCGACGACAGCCCGCCTTCCCAGGCACGGATTATGCTTTGTATACTTTGATTATTCCATGGATAAAGACCCCCGACACTGCCGTGTGTTGGAACCCCCCCCCCCCTGGAGAGGACGCAAGGTGAGGAGACGCTCTGCAAGACGAGGTCGCTTCACGTCTCTTTCCCGTGGACCGGAGAGAGCCGGCCCACAAAGAGTCCACCTGCTTTCATCTGTGGTCCAAGGATCGCCGGCGCATTGAACGGCACTACAGTGGGTTCACCTGGGATACCCTTGGCCGGATGAGGCAGCCGGATTCTACCCCCCCCCCCTTCCTACTCCTGTCGGCTTACAAGCGACCGGATTAACCCCCCCTAGTGTGTCCAGTATATAATCATTAAAGTATCATTGCTGTTATTCCTTAAACTATTCCAGGTCGTATATGTACCACCTGCGCCTTCAGAGATTGGACATTCTCTATTGATATACCGACGAGTACTCTTGCCATAAAAGTGCATACTAATTTCCATTCATAAATGTGATTGATTTGATTAAGTGCTTGCTCTACACACCATCGCTGTGTAGAAATAAAGACCTATTTCTAATTCGTACATTTGTGTTGGATCCGTTTCATCTACGTGACAGTGTTCATCATAATATATTTATGCCGTGTACTGGGTGGCCGAATATTAAGTACAAAGGTAGTGGTAGTAAGTATCATATCTAGTAATACAGTCAGGGAATTGTACCCCTCAGTTACACTCACCATATCTGATGAACATGGCAAGCTGCTAACCTGCAGATTTAAAGATGACACTGCTTTGGATGAATTGGATGAGTTTTCTTTAGAGAATGTTTACTCCAGATAATTTGATCTCGCACAGGGTTGAAGGAATTCCTTTTTTTTTCTTACCTCATTTAGGTCAAATACGTTTTGCTCTACCCACATGGCTTAACCCTTTCACTGCCGCACTACCAAAACGGTTAACCCTTTCACTGCGACGATACACAGAGGGTTAACCCTTTCACGGCGACCGTCGGTTGTGTGATAGTAATCAATCAATCAATCAGATTTATTTATATAGCACATTTAACATGACAAGTGTCAACCAAAGTGCTGTACAGAGGGTAGATACACATAGATACATATTAACAATCACACTCCGTTTTATGGGAGGGCACACAGGCAAACACATAGGAAAACAGGGCATGAGTCAGTGAACGGGAAAGGCTAGAAGGTAGAAGTAGGTTTTGAGCCTAGATTTGAAGACATCTATAGTAAAAGGTTAACCTGCTGTCACGTGGCAGTGAAAGGGTTAACACATTTCGGGGCCATTGGGATGCGTCTAATAAATCTCTAGAGGACCGGCAAATGTAAACAGACGTGGGGCTGTTTGTAGAGCTAAATCTATACTTTATAATATTGCTATCTGTCCATTCTCATTGTCAATTGAGACCATAAACCGTCCCTTCAAAATGGCTTAAAGAAAAAAAAATGTCATCAATACGTTCTCATTTTATAGCGCTGTGAATATAAGCGTTATACGGGATTTCGGCTAGGATATTTCCTGGAAGGCGAGATAAAGGGCTAATAGCTACTACCGTTATATCCAATGGCATTTCCGTTATATATATGCTACAGAAATAACTCAAACTGCATATGATCGGCACGATCCTCAAGCATGTATGCATGAAAGGGGGGGGGGGGGGGGGGCGGGGGACGTCGTTTCTGATTATTGATTACCAATAACCGTGTTAGCCTCATTAGCCTCATTCATTGATCGGATGGATGGCTATCAAAACAAGGCCCGATCGGGATGTACTTTACGTGAAAAAGATCTTACCGTGGGCCGGTGGGATCCCCCAGAGTATTTCCCCGTTATCGATCGCCATCTGGTAGATCGATATGTCCATTGGCTGATGATAAATTTATTGCATAGTGAAATCCGCAATCCAAAACGTAATCCAAGCTACATGCTGCACATCCAGAATCCAGCTAACTGAAAACTCCATTGAAAGTAAAAAAAAAATAATGCTCCGTTCAGCCACAGGGCAACTGCATTATCGTGATAGCGCCCCTAAGAGGATCTGGCCGGTATTGCACTTTCTCGAATTCAAAGAGTAGGGTACATCTGCAGTGCCGCTCGGCGACCTTGAATAGGTTATTAAAATGGAATAAAAGCAATATCAACTTGCCACGGATATATCCGTGCTTCTGTCCACAACGGGTGGAATCGAAACACGGAGATCTCCGTGGTCAGGCGCCATTGTGTTAAGGGGAAGTTTACTTGACATCCCACTTGCCCCGAAGGGACGTTTTTATTTATTTGTTTATTTATTTATAAAAATATTGTCCCGAACCCACTGGGAAGTTTACCTCCCACTAGCCGAAGAGATGTTTTGATTTATTCATCAATTTATTTATTTATAAAATGTGTACCTCCCACAGGGAATTTTTATCTACACACTGGCCTAAGAAAAAACTTTTTTCTGCCCTCTACCCACTGGGTTAACACTTTCAGAGCCCAAGCTTAATCTTGATTTACCGCTTGAATGCCCACCATCCACTTCAATGTTAGCGTTAATAACGCCTAATCTATGTTTTAAATGTGTCTAATCTGCCCGTCGCTTATCAATGACTCGTTTTCCAGTCAACATTGTCGAAGCGGATTGTTTTTTTATCTGTTCATTTTCGTTTTATAGCATTTTGAAAAGCGCTTGTTTTCAAGGAAAATATAAATATTCCATGATAATCGCCCTTTACCGGAATATTCTAGAATACACAAAAACGTTGTAATTTTTCGGCCTATTTATGAATAGTTTTCAAATAAACGCTAGATTATCGATAGTATATGTGTACGTATGCATGCTATATAGGCGATCTGAAAAATCGATTCTCTGATTTCCTCAAAGCGATCGCGCACAAACAGACACATCACACATAGGGCAAACGCTGAGATCTCAGCGAATACAACTCTGATTATCCCAAGACTTGATTCCTTACCTGAATGAATGAATGAAAACTTTATTTAACAGATTGCAGAATGGGTACAATACAGTACGGCTCAATACATACAATTGTTAAGGGGATGCAGACCTGAGAAAGACGTTTGTCTTGTTTCCATCAGGGTCCCCCATTTTCAATTCATATAGACATATATGACATACATGACATACAGATAGTCAGTACTGCTACATCTATACATTTATGACTTACCAGATTTGCAAATACAGTACTTTTTGTGATACAGAAGGAGTCAAGAAAAGGGAGTATATACATTTGACGTAGAAACTGTACATTGGAGGAGGTTGGGTGGGGGGGGTTGGGTACATTGGGATATTGACAACCATACTGGGTAATTTACATTGGAGGTGGTTGGGGGGGGGGGGGGCGGGGGGCACACTGTATAAACAAGTAACACTGTACATTGAGGGGGGGGGGGAGGAGACACTGTACAAACAAACACAATTGTACATTGAACTATTGACAAAACCATACTAGGTAAATGACTGTACATTGGAGGGGGTTGGGTTAGGATATTTACAGGGGCCAGTGTTGAATTGCAGTCTCCCGTAGGTGTCCCTTGAGAGAGGTTTTGAAAGTGGGTAGTGATCCACATTCCTTTACAGCTTTGGGTAGGGCGTTCCACATTGATGTGGCATAATTGCGAAACGTGTTTAGTCCCTTATTTGAGCCGAATCTGGGTTTAACATGATTTGTGGAGCTCCCTCTGGTGTTGTGATCGTGGTATTCACTGACCTTTGGGAAGTATTTTGACATGTACATGGGTACCTTGGTCGTGTAGTGCATCTTGTAGACCAGGCCCATTGCAAGTTGTTGTACTCTGTCGTCTACTCTAAGCCATCCTAGGTTGTCAAAGTGGGCAGGGGTGAGGTGGGTTCTAGGAGTAAGGTCAAGCAGTAGTCTGACCAGTTTGTTTTGAGATGTTTGTAATTTTGTTTTTAGCGCCTTTGAGGTGCTTTGGTACCATGAGGTGCAAGCATAGTCGTAGTACCCCTGAATGAGTGCTCCTGCCAGAGTCTTCAGGGTGTTCTTGTTTACCAGAGAGGAGATCCGGTACAAGAATCGAGTTCGTTGGTTGACTTTTTTTATTACATTGGATGCCATTTTGTCACAGGAGAGATTAGCCTCTAGGATGGAACCCAGGTAGGTAATTTCATCTTTCCTTGTGACAATATTGTCACCCACTGTAACTGAGAAGCCGTCGGTCTTGCTGAGTTTGTTATTTGAACCGAAGAGAATGGACTCTGTTTTGCCCATGTGTAATGATAGTTTGTTATCAGCGAGCCATATGCAGATTCTGCCTAGTTCCGAGCTGAGGGTTTTTTCAACCTGTAACTTGTTCTTGTCAGAGACCAGCAGGGCTGAGTCGTCCGCAAACAGGAACAAGTTGCAGTCACAAGCTGACGACATGTCATTTGCATAAATTAGGAACAGTAGCGGTCCTAGTATGCTTCCTTGTGGAACACCACAGCTCACTGTGAGGGGGGGGGATAGAGTACCGTTTACCTCCACCATCTGTTCCCTCCCCTCAAGGTAGGATTGCATCCAGCTCACTGATAGACTATCAAAACCAATTGCTTTTAGCTTGTCAATCAGAATGGAGTGATTGACCGTGTCAAAGGCCTTTTGTAGGTCCAGCATGACCATGCCGCAGTATTTGCCTGCGTCCACCTCTTGTTTGATGTGGTCATTCAAATAGAGAAGGCATGTGTCAGTGGAGTGGGATGTTCTGAAGCCAGATTGGAATTCGTAGATTAGATTTTTTTCCGCTAGGTACTTTTCGACCTGTTCGTAGACTATTTTTTCCATGACTTTCGAGATGGAGGTGAGAATAGAAACAGGGCGGTAGTTGCCTGGGTCTAATTTGCTGCCCTTTTTGTGCAGAGGGGTCACCCTCGCAATTTTGAAGTCCTTGGGGACGTGTCCCTGTTTTATGGAGAGGTTTATTATGTGTGTGATGATTGGTGTGATGGCGGCTGCTGAGTCTCTGAGGAATTTGGAGGGGATGTTGTCATGGCCAGTGGCCTTGTTAGGTTGGAGGGCGCTCAGTTTATTGAGTACCTCATCTGTTGTTACCATTTCCTCAGATCAGATGTTCTCCAAAAAGATCATTCCAATTCCTGATCGCCATTCCAAAAATCTATCGCTTTTATTGATCCAACGCTACATACTGTACATATGTATTCCACGCTGTTCTGAGGCTCCACAATGAATCCGATCGGCTCGGGTTACATGCCTGAGAAGTAAAATGTGGATTCCGGATATTTTTTTTCTCATCCATTTTCATTGAGTCCATTCCAAAAGGGTGCATTACCATCTGGGAGACGACGATAGGGGGCGGTTTTTTCACATCTGAGCTCCTACAGGGGCTACATACCAACGGGAGACTCTGTTGATGAAATATTAATTCAGATCGCTAATAAAAAAATAAAGCGCTAATTGTCGTCATGGGCATTCAGGCATTGGGCTGATACAACGTCTTATCACGTTGTGGGCATTGAAAGTGTTAAGGGATTCTTCTTGTTGTTCTTGAGTCGTGTCTGTTACAGTGGCACTGCCAGTTTGCTCTCTGGTTCAGAGACGCCAGTGTATTCTGCCTGGGAGTGCCAGTCTGTTGCCATGGATATGGCTCAGCCTCTTTAACACCACCACTCTAAAGACTCTTGTGTTCTTGTGTTGTCCCCCTCACCCCTAAAATAGATGGACGCATGATGTCATAATCTCTGTTTACAAAGGAGCTAGTACCATCCCCTCCCCCCCTGTATGTCCTTCACCGAGTGGGACGGGTTGAAAGGTAAAGACATATAGATATTATAAATTATAATAAATGTTTTATCCAGAAAAAACATGGGAATAATACATGTCATAATTATTGTAACATGGGGGAAGACAGCCGTGAGCAGTCGGACCAGACGGCATCCCGGGCCGAGTGATCAGAACGTGTGCAGAGCAGCTGGCTGGCGTGTTCACTGATAGATTCAACCCCCTCCGAGCGTGTAGTCCCCTCCTGCTTCAAGTCATCCACCATTGTGTCTGAGCCACACAAAAAAAGAGCATGGTAACGTGGCTGAACGACTCCCGCCCTGTCGCCCCCCCCCCCTCCCCATAGTGAGTGAATGCTTTGAGAAGCACGTTAAGGAATTAATCTGTAGCAGACAAACGACCATCACCGGAAAAGACCCCCACCGGTGTGCCACTCCGCAGCGCCCTCAAAAGCCTTGAGGGAAAAAGCTCTTATGTGAGAATGCTGTTTGTTAACTTTAGTCCAGCATTCAAGGCCATAGTCCCGGCCAGACTCCTCGCTAGTATTCAACCGCAGTCTGTGCAGCTGGATTCTAGACTTTCTGTCGGACCGTCGCCAGGTGGTGAGAGGATGGGACCAAACAGCTCAGCCCCTCTGACCCTCGGTCCTAAGCCCCCTCCTCTACTCCCTGTACACCCACGACTGTGTAGCCACGCACAGCTCCAACATGGCGATTCAGTTCAAGTTTCTTTAATAGTTGTCAACTTGTCATACAGAAGTACAGAATACTTTTATACAAAATGCTTCTTACTGTTACGCTCCAGAGACTGTGCTAGACAAGATAAGTATGAAATAAAATAGTATAGCATGTAAAAATAGAAGTAAAAATAGAAGTCACAGTGTTCAGTATAGACATATGTACAATGTTCGATGCAGAATAGACGTAACTGAGTTACCATACAATATACAATATACTATGCAATGTACTAATATACAATACTATATAGTGCAAAGCAGAAATGGGATGAGGTACAATTTAGGTACAGACAGTTAGCTGATGACACAACAGCGATAGGTCTAATCACCAACAACTACGAAATGGCCTACGGGAAGCCGTCTGATTAACACATCCTGCGCCAAAAACGAGTTTACTCGTTATTGCCCGCCAATCTAAACGAAACACCAATCGATAATGTATAATATGCGTCGGGGCCTATAACTTGTGTTCTAGGAATTACTGCTCTACACTCTAAAAACATGCTTATATTCACGACGGTACTAACACGACAATGTATGAATGGAAAAATATAACGTTCCCACATCCGGAACGATAGATACCCGATGTTGAATGGGCCATAGTAATGTCGATACAGCTAGAATATTTAAAAGGTTATAGCCCTGCAAAGAAGGTGAGCGACTCCATAGGGTTACAGCACTGGCAGAGAGTGGTATAAGATGGGCAAACTGCGTGGCGTCCTCCTGAGCCACTGTCGCCCCCAAGATGTAACAATAAAAATGGAATCTGAATTAATTGGGAGCTGGAATTCTATTATCCTTTATCCCATGAAGCCCCAATCCGTGCTTTCTTTTAATATACATATGGGGTATATTCACATACATTTTTGAAGAGTTTGTGAGGTGCACCCAATATGTTCCAAAAAGTGACAGTGTGGAGGTGCAGCAATGTTGTACATTTATATTAAATGTGTGCTTAGGTAAATGTGTATGAGCAACACAAATGTTTTGGATTGATTGTAAACAATTCACATACAGTTTCTCGGCGTAAGATCCTGTGTTTTCACTCTGTACGGAAGACCGCTCGCCTCTTATTTCACTCGGTACGGAACACCATTGGTCTCTTATTTCACTCTGTACGGAACACCGCTGGTCTCTTATTTCACTCTGTACGGAACACAGCTGGTCTCTTATTTCACTCTGTACTGAACACCGCTGGTCTCTTATTTCACTCTGTACGGAACACCGCTGGTCTCTTATTTCACTCTGTACGGAACACAGCTGGTCTCTTATTTCACTCTGTACTGAACACCGCTCGTCTCTTATTTCACTCTGTACGGAACACCGCTGGTCTCTTATTTCACTCTGTACGGAACACCGCTGGTCTCTTATTTCACTCTGTACGGAACACCGCTGGTCTCTTATTTCACTCGGAAGACCGCTCGTCTCTTATTTCACTCTGTACTGAACACCGCTGGTCTCTTATTTCACTCTGTACGGAAGACCGCTCGTCTCTTATTTCACTCTGTACTGAACACCGCTGGTCTCTTATTTCACTCTGTACGGAACACCGCTGGTCTCTTATTTCACTCTGTACGGAACACCACTGGTCTCTTATTTCACTCTGTACTGAACACCGCTGGTCTCTTATTTCACTCTGTACGGAACACCGCTGGTCTCTTATTTCACTCTGTACGGAACACCGCTGGTCTCTTATTTCACTCTGTACTGAACACCGCTGGTCTCTTATTTCACTCTGTACGGAACACCGCTGGTCTCTTATTTCACTCTGTACTGAACACCGCTGGTCTCTTATTTCACTCTGTACTGAACACAGCTGGTCTCTTATTTCACTCTGTACGGAACACCGCTGGTCTCTTATTTCACTCTGTACGGAACACCACTGGTCTCTTATTTCACTCTGTACGGAACACCGCTGGTCTCTTATTTCACTCTGTACGGAACACCGCTGGTCTCTTATTTCACTCTGTACGGAACACCGCTTGTCTCTTATTTCGGGTGGAGGAGGTCCCTGCCTCCAGCTCACTACGCCATCCCTCACCTCAACCGAGCGCAGTATGCTACATGTGTGAAAGGGCATTGTCCAGAGTTCATGTGCGAAAGAAGCTAGAGAGAGAGAGAGAGAGAGAGAGAGAGAGAGAGAGAGAGAGAGAGAGAGAGAGAGAGAGAGAGAGAGAGAGAGAGAGAGAGAGAGAAAACAGGTTTGTGTCTGGGTGGGGGTGGGGTGGAATGTTTTCATTCACATTTTCCACTGAGTCAGTTGTGTGCCAGAGGAGGAGGGGAGAGAGAGAGAGAGAGAGCGAGAGAGAGAGAGAGAGAGAGAGAGACATTTGTCAATGTATCGCATTGGCAACATACGTTTGCTTCCTGTCATGCCATTAAAGCAGATTTGAATTTGAGAGATAGAAAGAGGGAGAGGGGGGGGGGGGGGGGGGGGGCGGAAAAGATAAAGGGAAATATAAAAAGAGAGGAAAGAATATGAAAATGAGATGGAGAGAAGAGCGAGAGAGAGAAAGAAAGCGAGAACCAGAGAGAGAGGGGGGAAGTGAGGGAAGGAGAGGAAAGGGAGAGAAAGAGACAGAGATAGGGTAAGAAAGTGAGGGAAGCAGGAAAAGAGAGAGAGATGGAGAGAGAAAGAGAAAAGAGGTACTGTTGCCCAGAGTTGAGTTGGCATGGTGATGGTACCAAGCCCCTGTGTCATCTCTCAGTACTACTCCTCTTCTCCTCCCCTCCACGACCCCCTCTTCTCCTTCTCCCCTCCATGATCCCATCGTCTCCTCCTCTCCTCCCCCTCTTCTCCTTCCCTCCACGATCCCTCTTCTCCTTTCCTCCACGATCCCCTCTTCTCCTCCTCCCCCTCTTCTCCTTCCCTCCATGATCCCCTCTTCTCCTCCTCCTCTTCTCCTTCTCTCCACGATCCCCTCTCCTCCTCTTCTCCTTCCCTCCATGATCCCCTCTTCTCCTCCTCCTCCTCTTCTCCTTCCCTCCATGATCCCCTCTTCTCCTCCTCTCCTCCCCCTCTTCTCTCCTTCCCTCCACCATCCCCTCTTCTCATTCCCTCCATGATCCCCTCTTCTCCTCCTCCTCCTCCTCCTCTTCTCCTTCCCTCCATGATCCCCTCTTCTCCTCCTCTCCTCCCCCTCTTCTCTCCTTCCCTCCACCATCCCCTCTTCTGATTCCCTCCATGATCCCCTCTTCTCCTCCTCCTCCTCCTCTTCTCCTTCCCTCCATGATCCCCTCTTCTCCTCCTCTCCTCCCCCTCTTCTCCTTCCCTCCATAATCCCCTCCCCCCTCTCCTCCCCTCCTGCATTGAGGTAATTGATGCACACAGGTTCAATCTGCCACACACACACACACACACACACACACACACACACACACACACACACACACACACACACAGGAGAGAGAGAGCCTGTCATGACGGCAATCAACATCGGCAGCATCTTGCCACCTCTCCTCAATAACATGCCTGTTCTGCACCGTCTCGCTGTGTCTCTGTGCCCCTGGAGGGGCCCTTAAGAAGCCACTTATGTGGCCTGTGGCACTCCGGGTTCCTCCCACACTAGAAGACATGCATGCTAGGTACACACTCCTGCCATTGCCCTTGACCACAGTACTGGCATTACAACCGGAGTTGTTCCCCGGGTGTCTCTCTGCGGCTGCCCACTGCTCCTCGGTGGTTAGGATGGGTCAAATGCAGAGGAATAACTTCCCCATGGAGGATTAATAAAATACAACTCCACTTCTCAAGGAAAATGTGTCTTTAATTCTCCGACCCGCAGCTGGCCTCCTCATTTCCTGTCAAGTCCGGTTTATTTGTAATGCCTGTTGTCGCAGTCCCATGTCTCAATGGGCTTCACAGGCCCACGATTCAGTCCGATAAATCATTCACATCCAAGAAAGTGTGTGTGTTTTAGTTCCCCGTTTGTGTGTGTGGCATCTGAATGTTTTCATGAATACGAAATGCGCAAATTGCACCTGCACAGCGTGTGTGTATTTGTGTGTGAGAGTGTGTGTCTCTCTGTGTGTGTATTTGTGTGTGTGTGTTTTCCCAGTGTGTGTCCCCGAGTGCGCGTGTGTGACAACTCAATATTTTCATGAATATGAAAGAGCGTCAGCTCTCATGCGAGTTTCAATTAAAGCAAATTGCACCTGAACGGTGTGCATACAGGCGCACGCCATGTTCAAATGTCTTTTCTGTCTGTGTACGACGCAAAGTACTTTGACAAAGCGAAAAAGGGAATCGGAGAATCTTCTGTGTAAGAAATGGGCTTTTAGCCTTTTAGAACCCTCTCAGACGTCTTGCCGTCGTCTTATTGACAGTGACAACCGTCTGATCCTTAGACCTTGAAAAAGGTATGACTGTACAAAATACACCTTTTCTGCGGCTCACATGTGGATAAAAGAAACGGCAGGTGTGGAGATTTTACAGTAGGGCTGTAAAAAGAAAACGATTATTTTGATTGAAAGTTTTATTTGAAATCACGATTACTGACAGTGAACACGATTACTCATTGATTTGAAAACATCATATTTGAGAACAACACGAGTGGATTTGTTTTACCTTTCTGTCAT
>NC_140172.1:117929780-118002280 GCF_963971535.1 Notolepis coatsorum
AATAGACGGAGGAGAGAGAAACAAGAGTCGGAGAGCAGAGACAGGTGAGAGACAGAGAGGAGAGAATAACTGGAGAGAGCGAGCAAGAGAAAAAGAGGGGAGAGAGTGACAGGAGAGAAAGAGAAAGAGAGGGAGAGAGGGTGACAGGAGAGAGAGGAAAAGAGAGACAGTGAGAGGAAGACAGAAGTGCTGCATTTTAACACACCAATAACACTAATCACCTGAATAACCTCAAGCCTGTCCTTCCATGACACACACACACACACACACACACACACACACACACACACACACACACACACACACACACACACACACACACACACACACACACACACACACACACACACACACACACACACACACACACACATGTAGAGTAGGCCTACTGGTTCATTCAGGCAGAGGTGCAGAGAGGGAAGCAAGCAAAAGATGAGGATGAAAGGAGAGAGAAAGAGAGCACACACACACACAGACACCCACACCCACCCACCCACAGACACCCACCCACCCACCCACCCACCCACCCACCCACCCACCCACCCACCCACACACACACACACACACACACACACACACACACACACACACACACACACACACACACACACACACACACACACACACACACACACACACACACACACACACACACACACACACACACACACACACACACACACACACACACACACACACACACACACACACACACACACACACAATGTGGAAGTCCCTTTTCACCTCACCAGGAGTGTAAAAGAAACAAACATATTTCACAGTATTTAGTTTTCCAGTACAAATCAGGTACACTGCAAGGGCTTCAGTGTATAAATATCCTCGTGCTTTGGTCATCATTTTGGAGACAGTTATGGTTGTTTATGTGTGTATTTGGAGACAGTTATGGTTGTTTATGTGTGTATTTGGATCCCAGTGAGCTGATCTGGCTGTGGCCCAAACAGCTAGTTACTCTTCTCCAGGTCCACATAAAAGACTCCACAATGAACTCAAAACACAAGCAGTGCATTAAATTACAAGATTACAAGACTGTCCCGTTTGTCTCACCCAGATACTGTCTGTCTCACCCAGAGACTGTCCCTTATGTCCGCTACAGAGAAGTTCAGAGAACTGTATGACTTTGATTTAGTTTTATCTCTGCTGTATGTATCCAGTGTGGTTTAGTAATAGGTAGCCAGACAGTGTGGTTTAGTTCTATCTCTGCTGTAATAGGTAGCCAGACAGTGTGGTTTAGTTCCATCTCTGCTGTAATAGGTAGCCAGACAGTGTGGTTTAGTTCCATCTCTGCTGTCTGGTAGCCAGACAGTGTGGTTTAGTTCCATCTCTGCTGTCTGGTAGCCAGACAGTGTGGTTTAGTTCCATCTCTGCTGTCTGGTAGCCAGACAGTGTGGTTTAGTTCTATCTCTGCTGTCTGGTAGCCAGACAGTGTGGTTTAGTTATATCTCTGCTGTAATAGGTAGCCAGACAGTGTGGTTTAGTTCTATCTCTGCTGTCTGGTAGCCAGACAGTGTGGTTTAGTTATATCTCTGCTGTAATAGGTAGCCAGACAGTGTGGTTTAGTTCTATCTCTGCTGTCTGGTAGCCAGACAGTGTGGTTTAGTTATAACTCTGCTGTAATAGGTAGGCAAACAGTTTGGTTTAGTTATATCTCTGCTGTCTGGTAGCCAGACAGTGTGGTTTAGTTCCATCTCTCCTGTAAAATAGGTAGCCAGACAGTGTGGTTTAGTTATATATATGGCTGTCTGATGGCTGTTGGAATGAAGGACTTCCTGTGCCGTTCAGTGGTGCATTTAGGTAGTGTGAGCCTAGCACTGAACATGCTCCTCCTGTCAGCCAAGTCTGTGTATAATGGGTGGGAGGGGTTTTCCCTGATGGCCTGGAGCTTAGCAAGGGAGCTCCTCGCTAGGGAGTCCAGCTCCACCCCAACCATGCTACTGGCCTTCTTATACAGTATATATGTTGTAATAGATAGCCAGACAATGTGGTTTAGTTCTATCTCTGCTGCAATAGGTAGCCAGACAATGTGGTTTAGTTATATATTTTCTGTAATGTTGTAGGTAACCAGACAATGTGTTTAGTTCTATCTCTGCTGCAATAGGTAGCCAGACAATGTAGTTTAGTTATATATTTTCTGTAATGCTGTAGGTAACCAGACAATGTGGTTTAGTTCTATCTCTGCTGTAATAGGTAGCCAGACAGTGTGATTGAGTTGTATCTCTATTGTAATAGGTAGCCAGACAGTGTGGTTTAGTTCTATCTCTGCTGTAATAGGTAGCCAGACAGTGTGATTGAGTTGTATCTCTATTGTAATAGGTAGCCAGACAGTGTGATTGAGTTGTATCTCTATTGTAATAGGTAGCCAGACAGTGGGGCGGCACTGTGACGAGATGCTTTTAGTACCCATAGGTGTTGACTCCAAAGTGCAAATGTGATTCGATCCACGGACTCAACAACAATGTAAAACGTATGCAAGTATTAGGGGTGGGAGAACAAAATCGATTCACACATTCCAAATTTCACAACTTGTTTTTATCATTTCTTTTTTGAGACCTATTAAACTAAACCTGCCATAGTCAAATGGGAAAAGTAACTAAAAACAGCAATCTAGAATAAAATCCATGCACATATTGAATCGAGAATAGATTCGTAACTGTGTGTGTGTGTGTGTGTCTGTGTCTGTGTGTGTGTGTGTGTGTGGGTGCGAGCACGCCGAGCATGTGTCTTTGCCTAAAGTGCCGGCACTAAACTTCAAAGTAACAGTTGATACTAGAGTTGTTATGAACATATAATCCATTTTCCTCCCTTGCAGACCTAACATCAGTCTGTGGAGGAGGCAGTAAATCAGAAGGCTTTGCGTTGGCTTCTGACATACTTGCATATGCTTCTTGGTATTCCACTTTATTACCAGAAAAACTCTCCGCTCCTCTCTGATCAGACTCAGATTAGTTTATTTTGTCACATCTGTCACACAGTACGGCACAAACGAGTGAAAGACCTTCGTCTTGGTTCCTCGCCACTTCAATAAAACAAGGACGTTGGGAAAAAAAGAGGTAATAGAAATAGCAAGAACAGCACAATAGCTCCAATTTGCAATACGACAGTGACTGATTTACAATAATCATACTGTGGGTGGAATGTGTGCAAAGTGGCAACAGAACAATGATAAAGAGCTCTAGACTGTGACATAACAACCGCAGCATGGGTGTAGTGTGTGCAATTCAGCAGTAGAAACAACTGTAAAAATAGCGACTGAATGGGGGGCGGAGCTGAGCGATCATGGAGTAGACGTGTTTCACATGAGCTCCCTTCTACCGTGCTGAATATACGTTTCTCCCCATTAGTCTTTATTTTATTTTTATTTGTTTTTTATCTGTTTGCTAGGTCGTCGTGTTTAGTATACATTCATCGACTTTTTTCGACTTTCTACGATGACGGGGGTGGAAACCAGAGCCATGACTGCCCCAACCAGCAAACCATCACCGCCGGGCCTGGCCGCACCGTCGCCCGTTGTCGGGGAGTTAAGCGAAGCTGTGCTCTTGGTCATGACCAAGCTACACGCAGACTCTGAGACACGCATCGCTGAAGCACAGAAGAAAGTGTTGGCGGATTTTTGTGTCAGCCTCCGTCGTGAGATATCAGAAGAAATACGGCTGGCGGTAGTACCGCTGACAGACAAGATGGAGACGATGAACGCTGTCTCCTCGGCTAATGCTAACGAACTAGCCACGCTAACGACGGAGGTATCATTACAGTGCGAGAGGATGGCGGGTCTCGAATCCGCCCTGCTGGCTAGGCAGGCTGAAGTCAACAAACTACAGTCGGCAATGGAGGAGATGCAGTCCCGGGATAGACGCCACAACGTCAGGATTGTTGGAGTACCGGAGACCAGCGGTGAAGGCCGTCTCTCTGAGACCGTGCCCGAACTGCTGCAGAAAATACTAGGGACGGACGTCCTCCCTTCGCCTCCTATCTGTGAGTCGGCCTACAGAGCGGGCAGGTTTTCTCCCGGCGTGAACAAAGAGCCGAGGCCCATCATAGTCAAGCTGAACAGACTCCAGCAGAGAGAACTCATCATGCGGTCGGCTCGTACCAGAAGGGGTAATCTGAGGCTTGGCGATCACAAAGTGGCCATTTTCGAAGACTTTACACCGGAGGTTCAAGCACAGAGAGGCGAATACAAGGTGGTCCTGACTAAGCTATGGAAACTAGGCCTGAGGCCCACGTTATTCGCTCCCGCGAAATTATCTGTGTTGGAGAAGGTCGGTGGTCAGCGTTTGTTTTGGTCGTTGGCTAAAGCGAAGGAATATCTCGCGGAGATACCCGAGTCTGTTGCTTGATATCTATGGCGGGTGAGTGACTTGGCGGTTTGGGCCTATATACATTGATTAGGCCGACTATTCACAAATACTTGCTGTCATGCCCAGACATGCTATCTGCCCAATGCCCATCCAACTAGCGGGGCTTCCCAATGACTTCTGTTACTTGCTAAAGCTGACCTCATGGTCATACTTGTGTATCGCCTCTTTGGAAGCTAACGAGCTAGCTGAACAATGTACATAATAGGCTAACGTGCTATCCGGATTCATCACTAGCTTACGCGCTAGCCTCGGGCTAGCCAGCGGGCTTCGTCTATAGTCTGCGCTGAGACATTCGAGACCCGTTAATGGTTACGGAGGGAAGGATTACTATAGCAAAAGTTGAATTCTTGCATAGGAAGATGGCTATAATAGCATTGTATGCTCCTAACACATTTGATTCAGCGTTCTATAATACAATCACAAAGAATATGTTGGAACTTAATGGATACGCTCTCATTGTGGGTGGCGATTTTAATGCGTGCTGGGATGAGGAGATGGATAGGTCCGGGCCCTCTGAAACGAGCGACCAAAAACGGGCCTCTAAGGCCCTTAGGATGTGGGCCAAAGACACGGGGCTCACAGACCTTTGGCGCTTATGCAACCCCACCCTCAAAGATTACTCTCACCTGTCAGCCAGACACAAAAGCTTCTCTCGAATTGACTATGCATTCGCGTCCCCTAATATGTTTGATAGTTTCGATGTCTCATTGGTTCCCTTGGCTCTCTCAGACCACAAGGGGATTTTCCTTACGGCAACCTTTGGCAGGCTCTCCGCAAGAGCTCCCAGATGGCGTTTTAATTCGACCTTGCTAAAGAACGATGACTTCTGTTCTGAGTTCAGGAGTAAACTAGCTGAATTTTTGCAGATCAACGTTGGCACAGTAGAAGACCCTAGGGTCCTGTGGAACGCATTGAAAGGATTTATCAGGGGTCATGTCACACTATTTGCCTCCAATTTGCGAAAATCCCGGTCAAAAAAGCTAGAAGGACTGGAATCATTATATGCGGACCTATACGCATCCTTGCAAACTAACTATAATGAACGACTAAACACACAACGTAAGATAGTCAAAAAAGAAATAAACTCCATACTTAAACAACAGTCTGAGTTCTTGATACATAGGACAAGACAAAATTACTATTTTCACGGCTCCAGACCTAGCCATCTATTGGCAATGAAAATACGCTCAAATGATCATTTCTCGGATATCCCCTCGATTAGGACGAGCCAGGGTGCAGTCACTACTGATTCGAAAAAGATCAATGACACTTTTAAAGAGTTTTACTCACAGTTATATAGCTCAGAGGGTAATCTTGATGACTTTAAATTTGAATCGTTCATTGGCGGGCTTGAGATACCCCACATTTCTGAGGAAGAGGCCAAGGAACTGGGGAGACCGATTACTCTCGTAGAATTGAGGGAGACGATTGTTGAAATGCAGAGGGGTAAGGCACCAGGCTGGGATGGTATTCCACCCGAAGTGTATTTAGCTTTCTGGGACCAACTGGGTCCATTGATGCTCGATATGATCAATTACGCTATCGAACAAGGGGAGTTCTCAAGAGATGTCAATATGGCGTTGATTTCTTTACTTCTCAAGAAGGACAAAGATCCCAATGATTGTGGTAGCTATAGACCCTCGAGTCTTCTCGGGGCCGATTTAAAGGCGTTTGCCAAGGTGCTGGCCCGTCGCCTGCAGAGATTTATGTCTGTATTGGTACACTGCGATCAAACTGGTTTTATCCCGGGGCGTCTGGCTGCAGATAATCTTAGGAGGCTGTTGCATGTAATCGATAACAGTAAAGACAATACAACTCCATCCACAGTTCTGTCTTTGGATGCCATGAAGGCGTTTGACAGACTTGAGTGGTCATACCTGTGGAAGGTACTTGAGGTCATGGGTCTTGGAAAGAGTTTTATTCATATGATTAAAGTCCTGTATGCCTCGCCGTCTGCGATGATACTGACAGGCAAAAACTGTTCCACACTCTTTCCAGTCTCCAGATCTTCTAGACAGGGTTGCCCTCTGAGCCCGGGACTGTTCGCGCTTTCCCTCGAACCTTTGGCCCAATTTATTAGGCAATCGGAGGACATCGTCCCCATAATGGTCAACAATACTCCACACAAAATTGCTCTCTATGCGGATGACCTGCTGATTTTCATGGACGACCCCTCCCGGTCGGCCACAAAATTATTGAGGATAATCGACGACTTTGGTAAATTGTCAGGTTTTAAGATTAACTGGAACAAATCAGCCTGCCTACCTCTTAATGAACTGGCCAAGGCGGTACGACTACCAGCTGATATCCCCATAGTAGAACATTTTAAATACTTGGGCATAGAGATATTCCCCACGCTGAACCAAACTACTAAGTACAACTTCACGGGTACTTATGATAAAATACGCGAGGATCTAGACAGGTGGTCGTCCCTTCCTAACTCCTTACAAGCCCGGGCTTCCATAATCAAAATGAACATCCTGCCTAGGATACATTTTATTAGCTCAATGCTCCCCCTGCCCCCTCCAATAGACCACTGGCGCAAGGTACAATCGATGGTATCTAAGTTTATCTGGAATAACAAACGCCCGAGAATCAAAAGGGCTACTACTCAACGTAGAAAACAAGATGGGGGCCTCGCAATCCCTGATTTTAAACTTTATTTCTGGTCCTTTTCACTGAGACCTCTGATGTGCTGGCTAGACCCTGTAGAGGCTGTATCGTGGCGCTCCTTAGAAGCGGCGGCGGTATCTCCGCTAAGATTGCAGGATGTAGTGTACTCCACTGTCTCTATTTCGAAATGCCGGCTGAGGTATGGACCGATCATAACTCACGTGATCCAAACGTGGCGTAATGTACAGAGGTCGTGTGGGGTTAAATGCCCTTGGCACCTGGACTCTCCAATTTTTAATAACCAGCAATTACTTGTTGGACACAAGCCGGTTAATATTCCTCAATGGCAAAGGAGGGGAGTGCATACTCTGGAGGATATTTATGATAAGAACGGCCTCCGTGCGTTTCAGGACTTAAGAGAATTTTATGATCTTCCCGGCAAGTCCTTCTTTCTTTACCTTCAACTAAGGTCAGCACTGAGGGCGCATGGCGTACCGTGGGCTCAAGCCTTGCACCCACACCCCTTCCTCAGGCTCATAGTGGACAGGACGACATCCAGAGGGTTTGTCTCCGACTTTTATACGCTCTTAATTCAATCCACGTATAAAAATGTATCATTGGATACAATCTGGCGTGTGGATATCCCGGAGTTGGACCCCGAGTTTGACTGGGATGATGTTTGGGCAAATGTGGCATTATCTTCCCGCAACCCCAATCACCAGCAAATTAATTTTAATTATATTCATAGGACCTATCTTACACCTAGGAAGCTATATGCTATGGGACTGATAACCGACTCTCGATGCACTTTGTGCTCTCAAAAGGCCACTGGCACTTATATGCATATGTATTGGGATTGCCCACCAGTGGCCCGCTTCTGGAGGTCAATAACGGACAAACTTTCAGATCTGTGTGGCTTAACTATCCCATTCACAGCTGTTACGCTACTCCTGAACGATATAACGACACTACCCGCGTCCGTACAACTGAAAAGGGTTGTCCTAGCGGGCGTCACAGCAGCGAAGAAGCTAATAGCAATGAGATGGAAGGAGCCTGAGAAGCTTACAATGATTAACTGGTCCCTAACTCTATTGGATGTGATTTATCTTGAGATATCCACAGCCCGGGTGATTGGGGTGGGGCAGGCTGGAATTGACCTATGGTTCGCAGCAGCTGAGAAGGTAAAGACCGCAGTGTGCGGCTGAGCGGGGTTGAGGTGCGTGTTCGGGTGAGTCCGGCGGTCTCTTGGGAGGGGGAGGAGGAAATGTTTTGTCTGTCTTGTCTTTTGTCTTGTCATCTTGAGTTTAGCTGGGGATATTATGGGGGGGCAGCTATTTAACTATTTCTTCACTGTTTGGCCACTTTTACACGGTCTCTGTGAGTCTATGGAACACCTCTACAGGTTTTTGTTTTTTCATGAAGGTTCATTGCTCTGTTTTCGGGTCGTGTTCTCAAAAAATGGTCCTTGTGGTGGATTGGAGATGTACGTTTTATTAATATAGGGTCACACGGCCGGGAATCGGGCTGAACACTGGAAAGACCATTTATTAGATAGTACCCCTTGGAATTAAAATTTAGAAGGTTGAACTCTGTTTTCTTTTCTCTTGTCTGTATAATTGTTAGTCTGTATTATTATTATTGTTTTTGTTATTTTCTTGTGAAGTTCTATGTACTGTGATTGTGGTTAATGTGTTGTCTTGTTTCATGTGAATAATAATAAAAAAAATTATCAAAAAAAAAAAATAGCGACTGAATTACAATATAGCAATCACATTGTGACATCACTATATCAATCCAGGTGTTGCTTGTGCAAAGTAGCAGCCAGTTATAATAGAATAGCCACAGTATAATAATCACAGTAGGTAGAGCAGTCGTCTGGTAATCCGGAGGTTCCCAGTTTGATTCCCGCTCCTCCCGGGCAGCGTGTCGAAGTGTCCTTGAGCAAGACGCTTAACCCCTAATTGCTCCTGATGAGCAGGTTGGCACCTTGCATGGTTGCCTCCGCCGTCGATGTGTGAATGTGTGAGCGAATGGGTAAATGTGAGGAACAAATTGTAAAGCGCGTTGGATAAAAGTGTTATATAAATGCAGTCATTAACCATTTACCACTTAATGTGTGCGAGTGTCATGCTACACATCTTCAGCCTGGTATCAGCCTGGTAATCATCGTGAGACCCTCAATAGATGCAGGCTAAGGATTTCATAAATCTTTTTCCAAATCATTTTCAAAGACCTGCCTTTATAAATGTTTTCTTTTCTTTTCTTTCTGTGTTTCATTCTCTCTCTCTCTCTCTCTCTCACACACACTCTCCAGCTCTCTTGCCCCTTCCTCATCTCTCTCACCCCCCCTCTATCACTCTCTCTCTCCTCTCTCCTCTCTCTCTCTCTCTCTCTCTCTCTCTCTCTCTCTCTCTCTCTCTCTCTCTCTCTCTCTCTCTCTCTCTCTCTCTCTCTCTCTCTCTCTCTCTCTCTCTCTCTCTCTCTCTCTCTCTCTCTCTCTCTCTCTCTCTCTCTCTCTCTCTCTCTCTCTCTCTCTCTCTCTCTCTCTCTCTCTCTCTCTCTCTCTCTCTCTCCACAATAGGACAAAGTTGATCATTGCATTTAGCGAGTGCTACTACTTGAGCATATTGTTAGCAGACGGCCTAGTCTGGGGGGTGCTGGGCTGGTTGGGCTTACTGGAAGTGTGTCAGACAGGACAGGAATGCAGGAAGAGGGTGGGAGCGCGCGTGTGTGTGTGTGTGTGTGTGTGTGTGTGTGTGTGTGTGTGTGTGTGTGTGTGTGTGTGTGTGTGTGTGTGTGTGTGTGTGTGTGTGTGTGTGTGTGTGTGTGTGTGTGTGTGTGTGTGTGTGTGTGTGTGTGTGTGTGTGTGTGTGTGTGTGTGTGTGTGTGTGAGAGAGAGACACAGAGGGACGGGGTTGGGTTAGCCTTATTCTTTTATTTTTTTTTTAACTTTGGCCATTTCCCTGGCTCTTTTATACGTTTATCGCATTTATACTTGGTCAAGTTCGACCGACAGAAGCAGGCTGAAAGGGTTCAGATGGGGGGGAAGACACTCTGGGAAAGGCACGGCTGCAGTCCGGGATTCGAACTCGCTCAGCCCCAGATCCGTGACGTGCACGGTTGTCCACGGCGCTGAAATAGCACTCGCGGTACGTGGTGAGCTACTGGAGCTCCCCTAGCCTTATTCTTAACTTTAGTCTTGGTCCTGAGCAAGCATGGCTCCAGCCAACACAAGATTATACCCAATCAGTCCCAGTCTACCGTCTCAGGTCCTGGTCTCAGTCTACTGTCTCAGGTCCTGGTCTCAGTCTACTGTCTCAGGTCCTGGTCTCAGTCTACTGTCTCAGGTCCTGGTCTCAGTCTACTGTCTCAGGTCCTGGTCTCAGTCTACTGTCTCAGGTCCTGGTCTCAGTCTACTGTCTCAGGTCCTGGTCTCAGTCTACTGTCTCAGGTCCTGGTCTCAGTCTACTGTCTCAGGTCCTGGTCTCAGTCTACTGTCTCAGGTCCTGGTCTCAGTCTACTGTCTCAGGTCCTGGTCTCAGGTCCTGGTATCAGTCTGTCTCAGGTCCTGGTCTCAGTCTACTGTCTCAGGTCCTGGTCTCAGTCTACTGTATCAGGTCCTGGTCTCAGTCTACTGTCTCAGGTCCTGGTCTCAGTCTGTTTCAGGTCCTGGTCTCAGTCTACTGTCTCAGGTCCTGGTCTCAGTCTACTGTCTCAGGTCCTGGTCTCAGTCTACTGTCTCAGGTCCTGGTCTCAGGTCCTGGTATCAGTCTGTCTCAGGTCCTGGTCTCAGTCTACTGTCTCAGGTCCTGGTCTCAGTCTACTGTCTCAGGTCCTGGTCTCAGTCTACTGTCTCAGGTCCTGGTCTCAGTCTACTGTCTCAGGTCCTGGTCTCAGTCTACTGTCTCAGGTCCTGGTCTCAGTCTACTGTCTCAGGTCCTGGTTTTAGAGGAGGCCTATGCAGTAAAGTCACCAGTAGCTTTTATACATGGTGGTTTAAGACTCTTAATATCACACAACAATCTCAATGTGCACAAGAGCGCACACACACACACACACACACACACACACACACACACACACACACATACACACACACACACACACACACACACACACACAGCAATTAAAAACACGCTAATCATTGAAGACACAAGAGACAAACACAATCACAGAACACAGGACAACACATGGCATCAACCAGGAGGTACACATGTGACGACTCCCAGCGTCTTGACAGCCTCGTCGTCATGGTTACCGGGGCCACCATCACAGAGTTACGACGTGAGAACACACGACTCCACCAGCAGCCAGCGTGGCTGGTGGGTGAGAAGAGGAAGCCAGTTATATTCCATTGTGCCAAGCTATCCCCCCCCCCCCCCCCAACCTCTAAACCTCCACCACCGCCAGTCACATTCCAGCCTTTACTATGAGCTCCACTGCTCACTTTGATGCCATAACCACAGACCAGGTGTGTGTGTGTGTGTGTGTGTGTGTGTGTGTGTGCGCTCTTGTGCACATTGAGATTGTTGTGTGATGTAAAGAAAGAGAGAGGGGAGTGCAGGGGAGAAAAAATACACAAAACACGCATGCGACGCACGCGCACACACACACACACACACACACACACACACCAACTGTCCTGCCAGTCTGTGGCACATGTGTATTAACTGTACATCAGCCTCAACAGCATTACAGTTTACACACAGAGCTGAAAGGTTACAGCAACACAGGCCAGAGGACCGTTACGAGGTGCTGAGCTGTGGGAGAGACGTTTGAAACCAGAGGAGAGTTAGAAAAGAGAAAGACTCCGGTATATTTTCTTAACTGAATAAACAAACTGTCCTCAAGAGGGAAATTGGGTCCCTGGAAGCGGCAGGGCCAGAGATCCGTCTGAGAAGACGCTGTTTCACCCTCGTTATTTCACGATGGCAGGGCCCGCAGCTCTGTTGACAAACACATTGCAGGCGTACATTTGGTTCACGGTGAACAAATGGTTTTGTTTTGATCCACGACGATGTGAGATATAATAACTGTAAGAATTACATGTCTCGTAAATATGTTTTGTGAACTAACTGCAGGCTCAGTGCGAATGTAAACAAATCCCTCTCCCCCCGAAAGCTGCGTAGTAAGACCTTTAAGATATTCATACGGATCGTATGACCTCCAGTACAATTGGAATGAAAGGGACTGGGAATATGCTTCTTCTGGGAAGAGATTGATTGACTGACCTAAGTTGTAATTGCTAATGTCCGGTGACTTAAAAAAAAGAAAGAAAAAAGGTGCCTGTATCATTTTGATATTCAGATTTTCTGGTATTTTATTTCTCCTAAGTATTCTTTTTTTTTATCCACTTTTTCTCCCATTTTTCTATATTTTCTCCCATCCCAATTTTGTATCATCCAATTCAACCCTCCCCTGTCACGAACGCTGTTTCTTGCCTCCCACAAGCCGGCTGCAATGTGGACTAAGTCATACATAGCACAAGTCCCCTCCGGTACTTGAGGTAACAGCAGTCGCATCTTTTCACCTGCGCAGCTCGATCTCTCAGTGGCGAGGAGTAACGCGTGGGAGGCTCACGCTGCCCCCGACACTTCCTGATTCTACTGCGCAGGCGCACCAACCGACCTGTAGGAGTCGCTGTCCACAACGCCCAATCCCCACCCATCAGTTGCCCACCCCCTAATACGGCCAATGTGTATTAGTATGAACGACCAGCTAAACTGAAAGCAATGTGGAGCGCTGGGCTCGAACAGGCAAGCCCAGCGTCTCCGTCATTCGTGGCGAGCGCCTTGCCCACTATGCCACGTAGCCGCCCTACCTCCTAAGTATTCTATGGTTGGCTTTCTATGTTAGCTGCGACCAGCAGCTCTACAGCTTGCTCTGTTGGTTGGTCCACAAAAGTGTCCCCACCCTCTAGCGGCCACAGTTTTTTCTCTCTTCTCTCATCCTCTACTTTTGCTTGCTTCCCTCTCCGCACCCTCTGCCTGAATGAACCAGTACCCTACATCACAGTGTGTGTGTGTGTGTGTGTGTGTGTGTGTGTGTGTGTGTGTGTGTGTGTGTGTGTGTGTGTGTGTGTGTGTGTGTGTGTGTGTGTGTGCGTGCGTGTGTGTGAATGCATACGCAGTCCCAGTTATTGTAGAGATACACACTTGTTTCTCATAGTATTCTAATATTTCATGAATGCCAGTCTGGTCTGTAAATGTACCAGCAAACCATGACATGAGGAAACCCTTCTAAATATAAAAATATTCTGTTAGAACCCTTCTGTATAGAACCATTATATAGAGAACCCGTCTACTGTATATGGAAATATTTCATTAGAAAAGCCCTCCCTTGGCTTATGTAAATACATACACATAGAAAACAAGAGGAGAGAGAGATACGAGTATGAAGATACTATAGAGAGAGAAAGAGAGAGAGAGGGGAGATGAGAGTATGAATATATTATATAGAGAGAGATGAGAGTATGAAGATACAATAGAGAAAGATGAGAGTATGAAGATACTATAGAGAAATAGATGATAGTATGAAGATACTATAGAGAAAGAGATGATAGTATGAAGATACAATAGAGAAAGAGATGATAGTATGAAGATACTATAGAGAGAGATGAGAGTATGAAGATACTATAGAGAGAGATGAGAGTATGAAGATAATATAGAGAGATGAGAGTATGAAGATAATATAGAGAGATGAGAGTATGAAGATACTATAGAGGTGAGAGTATGAAGATAATATAGAGAGATGAGAGTATGAAGATAATTAAAGAGATGAGAGTATGAAGATACTATAGAGATGAGAGTATGAAGATAATATAGAGAGAGATGAGAGTATGACGATACTATAGAGATGAGAGTATGCAGATACTATATGTGTTTTGAGAGGCTGGTTAAGGATCACATTTGTGCCTCCCTCCCCAGTGATATGGACCCTTAGCAATTTGCATACAGGCCAAACAGATCCACTGATGATGCGGTCTCCCAAGTACTGCACAGCACCCTCTCTCACCTAGACCGTCAGAAGGGGGGCTATGTGAGACTGTTGTTCATTGACTACAGCTCAGCGTTCAACACCATAGTCCCCACCAGACTGGTGGACAAGCTGATCGAGCTGGGTCTGAGCTCCGCTCTGAGCGCCTGGATACTGGACTTTCTGAATGAAAGGCCCCAGGCGGTCAGGGTGGGGGGTCAGACCTCCAACACCATCACCCTGAGCATCGCATCCCCCCAGGGCTGTGTTCTGAGCCCCCTGCTGTATTCACTATACACACATGACTGTGTGGCCAAGTTCAGCTCCAACTCCATAGTGAAGTTTGCGGACGACACAGTGGTGGTGGGGCTGATCTCGGACAACGACGAGAAGGCCTACCGGGAGGAGGTTGAGGTACTGGAATGCTGGTGCCAGGACAACAGCCTGCTCCTGAACATTGGTAAAACCAAGGAGCTGATCGTGGATTTTAGGAGAAAACAGCAGGGGACACACACACCACTGAGGATAAACGGGGCTACTGTGGACAGGGTGAGCAGCTTCAAGTACCTGGGGGTCCACATCTCAGAGGATCCGACATGGACAACACACATAGACTCAGTCGTAAAAAAAGGCAAAGCAGCGCCTCTACCACCTGAGACAGTTAAGGAAGTTCAGAGTATCGGGGAAGATACTCCAGTCCTTCTACTCCGGAGCTGTAGAGAGCATCTTGACTGGAAACATCACTGCCTGGGATGGAAACAGCACGGCACAGGACAAGAAGGCCCTACAGAGAGTGGTACGCTCAGCCGAGCGTACTACGGGTATTGCACTACCACCCCTAGAGACAGGAAATGGCGGGGGTAGTGTGAGCCTCCCACACGTTACACCTCGCCAATGAGAGTGCGCTGGGAGGTGAAAAGATGTGACAGGCTGCCTCCTCGTGTATCGGAGGGGACACGTGATGCAAGGCTTCTATCCTCCCTACAACTGGCCAGTGGGGGGCATATGCAAGCAACGTTCAAGACAGGGGAGGGAAGAATTGGCACAGTGGAATTGGGATGGGAGAAAAAATAGAAAAAGTGGATAAAAAAAATATGCTATAGAGAGAGATGAGAGTATGAAATTACTAGAGAGAGATGAGAGTATGAAGATACTATAGAGATGAGAGTATGAAATTACTAGAGAGATGAGAGTATGAAGATACTAGAGAGATGAGAGTATGAAATTACTAGAGAGAGAGATGAGAGTATGAAGATACTAGAGAGAGATGAGAGCATGAAGATACTAGAGAGAGAGATGAGAGTATGACGATACTAGAGAGAGGGAGAGATGTGAGCACACATCCTTCAGATCCCTCTCTACCTCTCTCTTTCTCTCTTGACCTCTGTACATCTCTCTCTACCCCTCTCTCAGTCAGTCCCAGCTGAGCTCTAGTCCTCGCATCACTCCACTCATCCGCCTCATCTGTTTGTTTACTCGTTCCCCAGTGCCTCCTCTGTCATCCCTCTATCTATCCTTCACTCCCTCTCTTTTTTTCCACCCTCTGTCCCCATCTCCTTCCTCTTTTATCTTTCCTTTCCTTTCACTCAACATCTTTCCTTCTCCCTCCCTCCCTCCCTGCTTCTACGTATCCCTCTCTTTTCCTTATAGCCATCTCTCTTCCCCCTCTCCATCTCTTTCCCTTTCCCCCTTTCACTTTCCATCCCTCTCCATCCTTCTCTCTCTCTCTCTACCTTCTCAGCTCCCAGTGAAGAGGAGTGAGGGGCCACACAGAGGAAGGTCATCCTGAACAAACAACACCAGCAGGCCACTGCAGCACGACACAACCACACGACAGAGGAGAGAGGGGGGGGGAGAGAGAGAGAGATAGAGATAGAGAGGGGGGTGGGGGAGAGAGAGACAGAAAGGGAGAGATGAAGGGAAATGGGGGAGAGAGATTGAAAATAAATAATAATGGTAACTTCAACATGGCTGTGAATGAACTGAAGGAGAAGGGAAAATGGGATTTTTATGCCATCAAAAGGAAAATTCCAATTGACATCCCAATTAGGACCTGGCTCAAAATTCTAAATTAATTCCAAATATTTCCGGTATCACGCTCTGCCAGACAGGGTTGTCCTCTTAGTCCTGGACTGTTCAATCTATCATTAGAGCCTTTAGCACAATATATAAGACAATCCCAATCCATAGAACCAATCGTAATCAAGGGCACACAACAAAAAATTTGTTTATATGCGGACGATGTAATATTGTTCATGCAAAACCCCAACACCACATTGCCTCATCTGCTCAAGTTGATTGAGGACTTTGGTGATTTATCGGGATTTAAGATAAATTGGCCGAAGTCGGCTTTCCTTCCACTTAACACCCCTGCAAAAAAAGATACAACCCTCCCAGGACAGATACCGATGGTAAAACATTTCAGATGCTTGGGAGTGGAAATATTCCCTACCATAAGACAAACGGTGAAGCACAACTACACAAAAATCCAAAACAAAATCAAAGACGACCTTGATAGATGGGCAAAACTTAAAAACACAGTACAAGCACGGATATCAATAGTTAAGATGGATGTACTACCTAAAATCAACTTCTTCAGTTCAATGCTACCGTTACCCCCTCCAGAGGGATACTGGAAAAGATTACACTCCTCCACATACAAATTTATTTGGAATAACAAACCACCACGTATAAAAAGATCCACCGCACAGAGAAATAAAGCAGATGGTGGCATGGCATTTCCAGATTTTTTCCTATATTTTAAGGCGTACACATTAAGTCCATTGACAACATGGTTTGACTCCCAAGCATTAGCATCCTGGAGAAAAATAGAAGAAAACATAGTAGCCCCACATAGACTGAAGGACATAGCATACACTAAACTACCAATCAAGCACTGTGAACGAAAATTTGGCCCCATAATTACTCATGCGATCCGGATATGGCGTGAATCACAAAAAAAAAATCCTAACCCACAAAAATGGCACAATCATACTCCCTTATTCAATAACAATGCACTCTTAATTGGTAAACGACCTATAAGATTCCCTATATGGGAAGAGCAAGGCATACACTCATTAGGGGATGTTTTTAACAAACAGGGTTTTTGTAGTGATAAAGAAATACGCAAAAAAATGTATCTCACCAAGTCCACATGGCTTTTTCACAAACAGTTAGAGCTATGTTTGAAGTCTCACGGTGTTCCATTAGACAGACCAATTGAACACCACAGATACCACAAATTCTTCTACGCAAGAGAGACATCGAGAGGTTTTGTTTCAGAATTTTATCATCAATTACTAACGTCCTCGTATGAAACCCTCCAATTTGACTCTGTCTGGAGGAGGGATATACCAGACCTGGAAAATGACTTTGATTGGCAAGGAGCCTGGGCAAATGTCCGACTTACATCAAGGAACCCGGATCATCAACAAATCAATCTTAACTATATTCACAGGACATACTTGACTCCTATAAGACTGTGCCGAATGGGGCTTAAACAAGATTCCAAATGCACCCAATGTACAAATGGGGACGAAGGGACATTTATGCACATGTATTGGGACTGCTCACCAGTTAAGGCATTCTGGAAAGATGTGACCCAACAAATATCAAAACTCGTATCTTGGAATATACCTGTACACCCCTCGGTATTACTATTGAATGATGTTTTTGAGTTTGCAGTGAATCCACAGCTAAAGAGATTGGTTGTATCGGGTATCACAGTAGCCAAAAAGCTGATCGCATCACGCTGGTTTCAACCGGAAAAAATGTGCCGTAAAGTTTGGTTTCTTACATATCTCGATGTAATTTACCATGAAATATCTACAGCAAGAATTCTGGGTCTCAATGAATCCAAAATGTCAATGTGGTTAGAAGTGGTGGAGAGAATAAAAGCTAGCTTATAATGGTAGTGTCTGGTTAGGTGCGAGGGATAGTGGAGGTACTTCTCAAGGTGGGGTCCGGGAGGGGGGGGTTCGAGCTGAGCATATGTGTGTAGGTTTTTTTCAGATAACAGGTATTAGGGGTATATCTTATATAAGACAACTAACTAAAATGTGATCTCATTGGATGTGCCCTGACAATTAATGCTTGTATATCTTATCGTGTGTTGTCATGTTTGTTTATATGTTTGTTTAAAAAATAATAAAAAAATAAAATACAAAATTCTAAATTCTGTAATAAATCCAATAATATTATATGGCAGTGAAGTGTGGGGTCCATTAACTAACCAAGACTTCCCAAAATGGGAAAAACATCCATTAGAAGTACTGCATGCAGAATTGTGCAAAAACCTACTTAGGGTTCACAGACACACTGCCAATAATGCATGCAGGGCAGAACTTGGCCAATACCCTCTAATTATTCAAATTCAAAAGCGAGCCATAAAATTTTATACACACCTCCAATCAAGTGACCCTTACTCCTACCACTACAAAGCCCTTCAGAGCCAAGAGATGGACCCAGATAAGAGTTTCCTCTGCCAGCTAGTCAGAAATCTCTGCCCACAAACACCAGGGCCCTCATTCATCAACGTGTTCTACGCACAGATCTGTGCTTACCCTGTGCGTACGATCATTTCTAAGCAAAGAGTGGGATTCATCAATTTCGATTTGAACTTGACTCCGTGCTTACATCTACGCACAGGTCAGACCAGGCGTACCTGGCGCCCAGTGGTAGAATATATTATTACAACAAGGAAATGAGCTTCTGTGCATAATAACACTGGCATGTTCTGTACGAACCGTAGTTCATTATAGTTCATTGTAAAATAGCAACAGTAGTGTAATTATGGTCAAAACCCTATAAATAGCATTTGGAATAATAGATCTTTCTCTCAGAATGAATGCAGCATGGTTTATATAGCGTTATCGGAATATACAGGGTGTAGGCTACTGACTGACTGCGCTCCGCGTAGCTTGATTGATTGATTGATTGATTGAAAAGTTTATTAACAGATTGCAGAATGGGTACAGTACAGTACAGCTCAGTACATACAATTGTTAATTGGGGATGCAGACCAGAGAAAGACTTTCGTATTGTTTACATCAGGGTCCCCCATTTTCAATTCATCATAAATCATAAAGCTCAACTCGTTATTATTTTGCGCAGACCGCAGAAACACGGGAAAGTTTTGATTATATTTAAAAGGCTTTACGTTAAACGAAACAAGTGGAATTTCGAAGCTGTAAGCAGAATACAAGTTTTGATTGATTGATTGATTGAAAACTTTATTAACAGATTGCAGAATGGGTACAATACAGTACAGCTCAATACACACAATTGTTAAGGGGATGCAGACCAGAGAAAGACTTTCGTCTTGTTTCCACCAGGGTCCCCCATTTTCAATTCATCAGGACATATATGACATACATGACATACAGATAGTCAGTACTGCTACATCTATACATTTATGACATACCAGATTTGCAAATACAGTACTGTTTGTGATACAGAAGGAGTCAAGAAAAGGGAGTATATACATTTGACGTAGAAACTGTACATTGGAGGAGGTTGGGTGGGGGGGGTTGGGTACACTGGGATATTGACAACCATACTGGGTAATTTACATTGGAGGTGGTTGGGGGGGGGGGGGGGGGCACACTGTATAAGCAAGCAAAACTGTACATTGAGGGGGGGGAGACTCTGTACAAACAAACAAAATTGTACATTGGACTATTGACAAAACCATACTAGGTAAATGACTGTACATTGGAGGGGGTTGGGTTAGGATATTTACAGGGGCCAGTGTTGAATTGCAGTCTCCCGTAGGTGTCTCTTGAGAGAGGTTTTGAAAGTGGGTAGTGATCCACATTCCTTTACAGCTTTGGGTAGGGCGTTCCACATTGATGTGGCATAATTGCGAAACGTGTTTAGTCCCTTATTTGAGCCGAATCTGGGTTTAACATGATTTGTGGAGC
Organism: Notolepis coatsorum; assembly: GCF_963971535.1. Taxonomy (NCBI): domain Eukaryota; kingdom Metazoa; phylum Chordata; class Actinopteri; order Aulopiformes; family Paralepididae; genus Notolepis; species Notolepis coatsorum. The sequence goes on from NC_140172.1 coordinate 117,949,666, forward strand.
TCCCTCTGGTGTTGTGATCGTGGTATTCACTGACCTTTGGGAAGTATTTTGCCATGTACATGGGTACCTTGGTCGTGTAGTGTATCTTGTAGACCAGGCCCATTGCAAGTTGCTGTACTCTGTCATCTACTCTAAGCCATCCTAGGTTGTCAAAGTGGGCAGGGGTGAGGTGGGTTCTAGGAGTAAGGTCAAGCAGTAGTCTGACCAGTTTGTTTTGAGATGTTTGTAATTTTGTTTTTAGCGCCTTTGAGGTGCTTTGGTACCATGAGGTGCAAGCATAGTCGTAGTACCCCTGAATGAGTGCTCCTGCCAGAGTCTTCAGGGTATTCTTGTTTACCAGAGAGGAGATCCGGTACAAGAATCGAGTTCGTTGGTTGACTTTTTTTATTACATTGGATGCCATTTTGTCACAGGAGAGATTAGCCTCTAGGATGGAACCCAGGTAGGTAATTTCATCTTTCCTTGTGACAATATTGTCACCCACTGTAACTGAGAAGCCGTCGGTCTTGCTGAGTTTGTTATTTGAACCGAAGAGAATGGACTCTGTTTTGCCCATGTGTAATGATAGTTTGTTATCAGCGAGCCATATGCAGATTCTGCCTAGTTCCGAGCTGAGGGTTTTTTCAACCTGTAACTTGTTCTTGTCAGAGACCAGCAGGGCTGAGTCGTCCGCAAACAGGAACAAGTTGCAGTCACAAGCTGACGACATGTCATTTGCATAAATTAGGAACAGTAGCGGTCCTAGTATGCTTCCTTGTGGAACACCACAGCTCACTGTGAGGGGGGGGGATAGGGTACCGTTTACCTCCACCATCTGTTCCCTCCCCTCAAGGTAGGATTGCATCCAGCTCACTGATAGACTATCAAAACCAATTGCTTTTAGCTTGTCAATCAGAATGGAGTGATTGACCGTGTCAAAGGCCTTTTGTAGGTCCAGCATGACCATGCCGCAGTATTTGCCTGCGTCCACCTCTTGTTTGATGTGGTCATTCAAATAGAGAAGGCATGTGTCAGTGGAGTGGGATGTCATATGAATATAGTGTTCTTCCCCCTTTTTACTGTATAAGAAAGAATAGAAAACGCATTGCAATGACACCAGATAGTGGACAGACTATGTATATGATGGGATTCAAGTTCGCGTTTTTGTTGATCATAGGCATGCTGTCAGAGTATGATATCAGAACATTTGTCGTCACAGATCATGTCCTAATAGAACATAGGCTATGGCATGGATCGTGATATTGTGTGGACTGTTATTATTAGTGTCTGTACCGGTACCACCCATTGTGACAACAGCCTTGTGAGTCCCGCACACAAACATGATGGAATTCAAGTTCATGTATTGAAAGGCAGGCTACATCATACATGCAGTGAGATTCATTGCTACCCAATACTGACATCAAAATAGATTGTAGTATGCCTCTAGAAATCATATGCAGCAGGTAGAAAATTGACGGGAGATCCATCGCGATTTGGAATAAAATTGAGGAGAACTTTAATCCCTGGGTATTAATCAAACAACACGGGAAAAGGCAGTCATATTCCAGCGCGGTATTTATTAGTGTTTGCGCTGCCCAGGCAGCAATGGTTAATAGATATCATATCCGACATCACCGTAAGTGTACAGTGAACGTCTGTCAGCCTGTCTCATGACACGCTTCCCTCGGCTTAGTCCATTTTTCCACATTTCATGGGTGTATTCCATTACCGTATATGGTTAATCGGGGCGTTTCTGGTATGCAAATACGTGAAAGCGTGCACGAGCCGCGACGCAGAGCCAAGGTGGGATTCATCATGACAGGTGTGCGTAGAGCCTGCGTACGCACGTGTGATGAATCCCGACTTCCCTGTGCGTACACTAGTTCTACATTCCGTGCTTACGTGTGGAAATAGAACATGTTCTACGCACACATTGATGAATGAGGGCCCAGGGCTTCAGGACAGACACCAAGCAATCTGGCCCAACCAAATAATCTCAAACCAAAAAGAAAATTATATAGAATATTGGAACAAATCAACCAAATCACAAAGTAAATTAGAATTCTATTTGACCCTAAACAGAGAGTACACAGTGGCAGAATACCTGACCACTGTGAATGATATAAAATTAAGCAAGACATTGACACTGTACAGACTGAGTGGACATAGCCTAGCCATAGAAACAGGCCGTCACAGGCAGAACTGGCTGCCCAGAGAGGCCAGGCTGTGTTCACTTTGTCATCAGGGGGATGTTGAGACAGAATCTCACTTCCTACTACACTGTGAGAAATATAAGGATCTAAGAGAAGTTTTCTTTGATAAAATAAATAAAATGTATCCAAAGTTTATCCATCTCCCTGATCATCAAAAGCTGTTATATATGTGTGGGGAGAAAAGTCAGTGTACAGCATTAGCTGCAAAATATGTAGATGGTTGTCACAAAATAAGAGAACAAGCCCTGTAAAATGTATCTGAATGGCCACACTTGAAAAATGACTACCCGATCGAGTGACCATTTTGTAAATTAATATGTTTCTTGTTGATTGTCCTTACTGTTATTACTAATGTTATGATATTTTATTGCTTAATATATATGTTATTGTTTGTATGTTGAACTTGCTTTGGCAATAAGTATGTTACTATTTCATGCCAATAAAGCCTATTTGAATTTGAATTTGAATTTGAGAGAGAGAGAGAGAGAGAGAGAGAGAGAGAGAGAGAGAGAGAGAGAGAGAGAGAGAGAGAGAGAGAGAGAGGGGATGGGGAGAGAGAGAGACAAGACAGAGAGGGAGAGATGAAGTGAGATGGGGGGGAGAGAGAGAGAGAGAGAGAGAGAGAGAGAGAGAGAGAGAGAGAGAGAGAGAGAGAGAGAGAGAGAGAGAGAGAGAGAGAGAGAGAGAGATAGGATAGAGAGACAGGAGATAGGGGGGGGGAAGACAGAGAGGGAGGAGAGAGAGGGGGAAGAGACAGAGAGGGAGGAAAGAGAGGGGGAAGAGAGACCGAGAGGGAGGAGAGGGGGAAGAGACAGAGAGGGAGGAGAGAGAGGGGGAAGATACCGAGAGAGAAGAGAGGGGGGGCAGAAAGGGAGAAAGGAAGGGAGATGGGGGAGAGAGGGGTTGAAGAGACAGATAGGGAGAAAGGAAGGGAGAGGGAGATAAAGAGAGGGAGGGAGAAATAGAGAGAGAGCAAGAGAGGGGAGGGAGAGAGATATTTCCTGTTGTTTTACTGTACTATTATCCCATGTCATCTACTTCCTATGTTTCTTCAATTACTTCCTGGTGTACCTCATGTCCTTCATGGGCTTTTTCCCTCATGCACTTCCTATGGATTCATTATTTTTTTTTACCACTTCCTGACCTCATTTTCTATAATTTAGGACACAGTGTTGTGTTTGGGTAAGAACTGAGGCCAGTGAGGTCCAGTGGGGGAAACACAACAACCATAAACAGTTTACTCTTCTTAAAGAAGCCAGACTTAAGTGGCCAGACAGGGTACATGGCCTCCCATAATGTGATCATTAAAGTCAATGGGCTCTCCCTTTGGCTACTATAGGCTTAAGAGAGGATGAGGGGGGGGGGGGGGGCGCAGAGAGGGAGGGGTATACAAGGAGGGAGAGAAAAAAATACATTTGGAAAGATGATATACTGTATAGATGGATAAATGACAGACCTATATAGATAGATAGATAGAGATAGATAGATAGATAGATAGATAGATAGATAGATAGATAGATAGATAGATAGATAGATAGATAGATAGATAGATAGATAGATAGATAGATAGATAGATAGATGAGAAGGGAAAAGAGGAGAGAAGAGAAGAGAAGAGAAAAGAGAAGAGAAGAGAAGAGAAGAGAAGAGAAGAGAAGAGAAGAGAAGAGAAGAGAAGAGAAGAGAAGAGAAGAGAAGAGAAGAGAAGAGAAGAGAAGAGAAGAGAAGATTAGAGGAGATAAGAGAGGGGAGGGAGGAGAGAAGAGGAAAATGAAGGAGGAGATAAAAGAACATAAAATGCACTGAAGGTGAATCATTTCCCCTCTTCCGGTGCTACTTGGTCCTCCTGAGCCTAACTAAATTTTATTGGCCAATGAGAATTGACCACACATGATACTAGAAGGAATAAGGGGAATAAGTGTTGTTGTTGTTAGTAAGGGTGGGGAAGTATCAAGAACCACAAAGGGTGGTCACTAAACAGCCAAGCTGCAAAGTAGAAAACTGCTATATCGTGGATCGTAGGTTAGGGTGGGATGTGAGGTCTCTCCACTCTCACAGGTTAGGGTTAAGGTAATTGTTTATCGTTTATAGTTTAAAAAGGATCCCCATTAGCTGTCACCTAAGTGGCGAGCTAGTCTTCCTGGGGTCCACATAGAAAGACAACACAAAACACAAAACATAACAACATAAGATACATATGACAATCACAATTAACAATGATAATCTAAGGATTAGGTTTATGAACCACTTTTCAGGTGAAAACTATGAGTTCCGGCATCGCAGCTTGGTACAAAGTGACGACCAACTACGGTACAAAGGTTCAAGGTTAAACGTCATTATCCCAGCAGGGAAATCCTCCCCACCTCTCTTCATCCCAGTTCTGGTTGCTACTGTAGCTGTCAGAACGCCGTCTACATCGGTCGAAGTCCTAATAAAGAAAAGGTGACTTTACAGCTGAGTCATGGTCGGCTGAAGCCGGCCCGTTCAAATCCAAACGGTAAAATAAACGTTACGCCAGCTATGTCATGTACAGCTGTATACGGCCGCTCAGCGCTCTAGCAGCTGACCGAGCGCCAAAGAGACTGGAAGGAATGCAGAACATTGTTAGCGTTAGCTGTAACCATAGATATATATATAGAACACTAGATAGCTTGCCCGCGCTGCCGGCCAATGGAGAGCGACGTCACTGAACCGCCGCCATCTTGCTCCAGTTAGCCTTGAGTGAGAGTGAGTGAGCTGCACAGACAAAAATACTCATAACTCGCTGAAATATTGACGGATTTACAAACGGTTTGGTTTATTACAAGCATTATTAACGTGGCTATGATTCAAGCGGTTTGTAAAAAAAACATCTTTAAATTTTTTTTTTTATAAGTATGCAGTATCATAACTACATCTTTGATGTTTATAGCAAACCAACCCGTTTGTAAATCCGTCAATATTTCAGCGAGTTATCAGTATTTTTGTCTGTGCAGCTCACTCACTCTCACTCAAGGCTGACTGGAGCAAGATGGCGGCGGTTCAGTGACGCTGGTGACTCCGCCTTAAGCTATCTAGTGTTCTATAGATATCTATGGCTGTAACACCATTGGAATGCACTGGCTAAAATCACACTCGTTTATTAATGTCTGTGCACAGTGGTCACACGGGGTCACGGTAAAAGAAATGGGAATGGGTTCCAATCCTGGGGACACAAAATTGGATTACCGTAGGAACCTTTATATATATAAAGGTTCCTACGGTAATCCAATGGTACCATATGCAGTGATATGTATACATATACAGATAATATCATATGGATATATGTTATCGGCTGTAACAGAAAATGCATTATTGGTATCAGCCAAAATGTTCATATCGGTGCATCCCTAGTATCACTTTTTCACTCAATCTTCATAATATCAATATCTTTCTCTGTTCCACTCTCACAAACACACACACACACAAACATGTAATAAAAGGAAATAAAATAAATCTACGTATATAATAATAATAATATACTGTATATATAAAAATAAAAAAATATAAATAAGTACACACACCAACTGTAAACTGTGATATAATTAAACAATTATATTTAAAAGAAAAAGTATAATATAAATATATATATATATATAACTACGGTAATAAAATAAAAGCACAGGTTCATAGAATAGAAACTAATACAACTAGGGGTGTAACGATGCGACCTCACAACGATTCGATTCGATTACGATTATTCAGGCAACTATTCAATGCATCATGAAATCTCTTCATTTGACCACGATTCGATTCGATACATTTTCGATACATTTTCTATCAGTTAATTCCCCCAAAAAATTTGAATACACAAATGTGGCTGGGGGAACTTATTCACTCAGCATGAATGGACTATAGGTAAATAAAAACAATACACACAAAAAAACATTAAAAAAAAAAAAATAATAAAAATAAAAATACATTTTGATTAATTTCGATTATAATCGATTCTAACATATTCAAATCGATGCATCGATTCTAACACATTAGAATCGATGCATTTCGATTAATCGATGCATCGTTACACCCCTAAATACAACTATAAATAATATCTAAGATTCAGATTATAATGATGAGCAGAGTAAGGGCTTCTCCCTCTCTCTCCAACACACACACACACACACACACACACACACACACACACACACACACACACACACACACACACACACACACACACACACACACACACACACACACACACACACACACACACACACACACACACACACACACACACACACACACACACACACACACACACACACACACACACACACACACACACACACACACACACTCTACTCAGTCTGCTACACAGTCTACTCAGTACTAGCAGGCAGATGGTATTGGTATGAAGTGGTAGCAGGACCCAGATGTCATCTCAGCCCACAGAGCAGAAGGCACAGGGCTTTGATCTGCCATGTTATAAAAAATAGCTCAAATCAAGCAATCTGATTGGTTCATAGCCGTGGTATATCAGACCATATACCACAGCTATGATGTCTAATTCCTTTGCATAATTCAGTGTCACTCGGCGTCTGAAAACAAGCCAGCCAGCCAGCCAGCCAGCCAGCCAGCCAGCCAGCCAGCCAGCCAGCCAGCCAGCCAGCCAGCCAACGTGTGGGGGTAAGGTTAACATTAAGTAGTAGACCGCCGTGAGAGCTCACCTGGAGGAGTGGATTGCAGTGCATATCTCCAGAAAGATAATTGCCTGCCAAATGTAAATAAGAAGCCTACATATGAAGGGTACCTGCAGGTTTAAACAAGTTACGTTTAAGACTTTTTAAGACCTTTTTAAGACCACTTAAGAGGAAAATGTAATACCAATTTCACTACCAAAAAAAGTCCTGGGAATAAAAGCGTTTACGTTTTAGGCTGATGTGTGTGTGTGTGTGAGTGTGTGAGTGTGAGTGTGAGTGTGAGTGTGAGTGTGAGTGTGAGTGTGAGTGTGAGTGTGAGTGTGAGAGAGAGAGAGAGAGAGAGAGAGAGAGAGAGAGAGAGAGAGAGAGAGACCATAGCTACATCATTCTCAACTCTGCTCTGTGTGTGCAATATTAATTATATCTAATGAGTTGCCATTGTTGTGTTACAGCTTGCCATTACTTAATCATGAAATCAATCATATGAATAAAATACTCATGTGATGTCACTGTCAAATAGTCGTATGTTAACACCATATGTTATATTATGGATACTGTATACAGGGCCATCCGGGTACTTTAAAAAAGAAGATTTATACAACCTCTGACATTTACAGTTACTATATTTGTAGTCTATTGAATAATCATATCATCATGTCATCACAATCAACCAACTGCATTGTACTTAAATATCACTTGTTTTTCCAGCACATAACGTTAGTTAGCATTAGCTAGAATCTCTCGCCGAGGTATCTATGACGGTTGAACCACACTGTCTGGCTACCTGTTACAGTAGAGATAGGACTAAATCACACTGTCTGGCTAGTGGCTACCTATTACAGGAGAGATGGAACTAAATCACACTGTCTGGTAGGGCTGCACAATTAATCGGAAAAAATAGACCTAATTATTTTATTTGTATTTACTTTTTACTTTACTTTTTTAAATGATGACTGAAAATATGAATCGTGTGAGAGAATTGTGATCGCAATTCTTATAGTGAAAAATCGTGATTCACATTTTAGCAAGAATGGTGCAGCCCTACTGTCTGTCTACATTACAACAGAAATGGAATAACATCTGGCCCCAGCTGTTTGGCACTTGCCATGGCTTGTTTAAAAGCCACACACAGTGTGGTAACCAGGCACACGTGCACCAAAAGTGCCCAACACATAGTGAAACCTCTAGTCTACTGCATTAAACCTCTACTGCATTGGCACACACACACACACACACACACACACACACACACACACACACACACACACACACACACACACACACACACACACACACACACACACACACACACACACACACACACACACACACACACACACACACACACACACACACACACACACACACACACACACACACACACACACACACACACACACACACACACACACACACACACACACACACACACGACTATCTGACTATTGTTCGAACCTGGTAAAATGTTAAATGTGAAATTGTAGGGCAGTTACTGTAGCTCCTCTATTCATTTCACTTCCAGTGTCCTAGAGTAGAATAATGTAATCAACTAAAAAATGTCCTCCCAAAATGAGTATCTTCCGGTATGTTTATAGGTGAAGTAATGGCTTAAAGAGTCACAGTAAAAGTATGATCATGTTGGGTTTGGCGTGATTCGGATTTTGATAGCAGAACATTCTAATGATGATGTACAGTATGTCTGTCTTTAAAAAAAAAAATGTTACTCACACTTCCAAATCGTTTTTTTTAACCATCCCGGCTGTTAACGTCACAGTAGCTCTGTGCTTCCAACAGTCTCATTATAGGCAAATATTTAGGAGTTTGGCTAGAAATGACCCTGTCTCTTTCACAAAAAACTGCAGTCGGACGTCTGGTGAGACCATGGAGCTTTTAAGCTCTTAACTGGCACCAACCCGGCCCCGGGACCTCTTGAGGACGATTTGCCCACCTCTAGCGGCTCGGGTCTGCATTTCTTTTATACAATATATATTATTAAAGCCCTATTTGTTGCCTGTCGATTGCCCTTCAGGCGACAAAATCCGTTCAGCGGTTCTCGAGTTACATGCCGATATGTGAGGCGTGCGCCAAAGTACACGGCAGAGCTTATTTTTTTCCGATGACCACCCCCGGGGCTCAAGCTCCGTCAATCATTTGGTGATCTTGAAAATTATTAGACAGGGTTGTAGCCAATGAGTGTGGCTTTCCAATGATACCCCACATGGGGATTTGCGAATCAGTGATCTAGGTGAAAAGTCACAAGCAAAAACAGGAAGAGAAAAAACCGCAGAATGAATTGAATGAGGAAATGGTTTACTGGAAAGCTTTTACATTTTTTAACAGTTTACCAGAATCGCTCCTTATCAGTCATTTCTGAACGGATTATTATGAAACTTGGACATGTACTACATAATACTTTAGGCTGTTATATATTCTCTCCCCACCATATGTATATTTCTCTCCCACCCACCCACCCCCCCCCTCCTAATGTACAGTCCCCTCCCCATCATATGTATATACTCTGTCAGGATCTATGGGTAACAGTACTGTATATTTGCATATCGTATATACATTTACATTTAGTCATTTAGCTGACGCTTTTATCCAAAGCGACTTACAAGTTCTGTACGACAGGTCATCAGGAAGGATACAACTCTATCAGCTGAGTAACAATATTCATCAAAGTGTTGCGTGTTACAGTGTAGGTTAGTTTATTACGACAAGTGCATGACAGTAAGGTTAGTTAGGGTTAGATTTTTTTTTCTTCAGATAATGGTTGAAGAAGTGCGTCTTTAGTCGACGGCGAAAGATTGGATGGGATTCGGCTGTCCTAACTGGGGTGGGTAGTTCATTCCACCATTGTGGGGCAAGGACTGAGAATAGGCGACTTCTCTTTGATGACCCTCCCGGAGCTTGGATAGGAGTAGGTCTGAGGCGGCAAGAAGATGCAGAGCGTAGGGGTCTTGAGGGTGTGTAGTTAGAGACCATTGACCGGAGGAAGGCGGGAGCGGTTCCCTTTGCCGCACGGTATGCTAGGTCGAGGGCCTTGAAGCGGATACGTGCAGCAATGGGGAGCCAGTGCAGGTCCCTAAGAAGTGGGGTGACATGGGCCAACTTCGGTAGGTTTGAGATCAGTATATGTCACAAATGTAACAGTACTAAATACCTGTATGTCATGTCATGTACAGTATGTCCCTATGCCATAAATGTCATGTATGTTGTGTATGTCATAAATGTCGCTATGAATTGAAAATGGGGGACCCTGATGTAAACAAGACAAACGTCTTTCTCTGGTCTGCATCCCCTTAACACTTTGATTGCCCAACCCTGGTTTTCTCGGGTTTACCCCCCGCGGGGTTGAATGCCCAACCCGGGAATATTCGTTTTTTCTCTCTCTCTCTCTCTCTTTTTTTTTTTTTTTTATTAGCGATCTGAAATCATATTGCATCAAGCGAGCCTACCGTTGGATATCCAGTCACCCCAGGCTCTCAGATGTGAAAAAAGCGCCCCCTATCGTCTCCCAGATGGTAAATCACCCTTTTGGATTGGACTCAATGAAAGTGAATGGGAGAAATGATTTCTGACTCCACATTTTACGTCTCACTGATGTAACCGGGGTCTACCAGAGTTCATTCTGGAGCCGCTGAGCCGCGGGGATTATGTGTTATACTGTATACACGGTTGATCAATACAATTATCGATTTTTTCGAATGGTGATCAGGAATTGGAATATACCATTTGGATACCATCTGATGTCAGGTAAGGAATCTATGTTATCAGTCTTAGGATAATCAGACTCGTTTTCACGGAGATATACGCTTTTATGTGATTATGTGATATGGCTGATTGACTGTAAAAGCCATCAGGAAATAAGAGCAGCGATTATCAGCGCGGGGCACAAGCGTGCGTGCGCATATATACTATCGATCATGTAGCGTTTATTTGAAAACGATTCATAAATAGGCCGACAAATGACAACGTTCTGGAATATTCCAGTAAAAGACGATTATCATAGAATGGGTTGCTTTTTCCGCGAAACAGAGTGATTTTCAAAATGCTATCAAACGTAAATGAAGCGATAAAAAAACAATCTGCCTTGACAATGTTGACTGGAAAATTAGTCTTTGATAAGCGACGGGCAGATTAGACACATAGCCATAATATAAAACATAGATTAGGCGATATTAAGTTAACATTGGAGCGGATTTGGGCATTCAAGGGACTAATACGGAATTAACCTCTGGCGCTCAAAGTGTTAACAATTGTGTGTATTGAGCCATACTGTATTGTACACATTCTGCAATCTGTTAAATAAAGTTTTCATTCATTCATCTATGGACCCAGGGTGTTTTCTATTTTAAATACTATATTTGGATATTGCAACTACTACAGAAAAACCTGAGTAACACGTTTTTCTACAACTCAAGTTCAGACCTATGTTACTCTATTTCATTAGCACTGCAAGTTATCTTTATTTATTGTACCAGAAACTTCAGAATGTTACCTTTCAAAAGAGACCAGGCTTATGCATGTGCTATAAGTATAAAGTATAAAGATACGCTTTTCAAAAAAAGTATGCAGTCCTCAAGTTCAAGTTTAAAAATGGCCACTTTTCTGGGTGCCAGTTAAAACCCTTGAGAGTCCAAGGGCCTGTTTGAACCCGTCGGCGGAGAACAAAGGGATTTAGAATGTCTCAGAAATGCTCAGGAAGTCGCGCTTTTCAGAAATCGGTAAAAATAGAAAAATGACATTTTCTAGTGCTTTGAGATGTAATATATATGTCTCCTTACTTGCTAAACATAATACGACTTGTAAATATGTTTAATTCTTGCTAAATTGTATAGTTCTAATTATCCCTGTATTCCCCGAAACTACAACGCGTCACGTACAATGCACGCGCGCACACACAAACAGCGCATAGGTGTTAATCACTGAGTGATCTAATATGCATATTCTTCAGCGCGAGAGGGGGGGGGTTGTGTTTCTCACTGTCTGTCGTTGATAATATAATCTGAAGAGGTCCTGCATTATTAGGTTAGAGGTACCAGACCAGTAAATGTGAACGGTGATGACCAACACCTGGCTGGATCCTACCATACCTACTGTACCATCTGTGAGTAGCATTATATGCTGCTGACTCCAGGTCAGTATGGTGGTGACCAACACCTGGCTGGATCCTACCATACCTACTGTACCATCTGTGAGTAGCATTATATGCTGCTGACTCCAGGTCAGTATGGTGGTGACCAACACCTGGCTGGATCCTACCATACCTACTGTACCATCTGTGAGTAGCATTATATGCTGCTGACTCCAGGTCAGTATGGTGGTGACCAACACCTGGCTGGATCCTACCATACCTACTGTACCATCTGTGAGTATCATTATATGCTGCTGACTCCAGGTCAGTATGGAAATAGGAACCCAGTGCTTCTACTTGTGTTTCTACCATGTAAATGGTGCATTTATATAGCGTTTCTATCCAAAGCGCTTTACAATTAGTTCCTCACATTTTACCCGTTCACTCACACATTCACACACCGACGGTGGAGGTAACCATGCAAGGTGCCAACCTGCTCATCAGCAACAGTTAGGGGTTAAGTGTCTTGCTCAAGGACACTTCGACACGCTGCCCGGGAGGAGCAAGAATCAAACAGGGAACACCCCCCCCCCCCCCGCATTACCAGACGACTGCTCTACCTCCCGAGCCACTGCCGCCCTGTGTGATATGATACATGAAGATATGAACACCATGTACTGTATTATATAGAGGGAATCTCGCAGAGGAAACGCTTCACTGCCATTGTACCATCTATAATGTGTATGTGACAAATAAACTTTGACTTTATAATATTTAGTGTTTTTATCTTTTAATGTTCTTATGTATCCTAAGATACATTCTCTTCTAACCACTGTTGTGAAGTGCTGTGGACAGCGATGCGGTTTCCCCCTCAGAGATAATAAGGTCTTCTCTTATCTCATTTTGCCCACCAGCACTCTGCAGAATTAGCATGAGGCTTGCGCTGATTTGAAACTTTGACTGTGGCTGCCTGGTGCAGTACGTCTGCCGACTCCACCGGCGACATTCGTCGGGTTTTACAACCAGGGATGCCAGGACGGATTTCAATATTCCAATTTCATTCAGAGTTGGAAGGGAGAAAGAAATATGAATTTGAATACCAAACTGCCAGTCGAATGTAAAAAAAAACATAAAAAAAAGAAAAGGGGAACTGAACTGAAAACTCATCCTTGGTTCTTTTTGGTGATTTAAAAAAAGATGTGCCTGTAATACAAGCCAATAAATGGGTGTTACAAATCACCAACCCAATGCCTAATGATTGTTTCCTACTGGTGCTAGTACCCATAATAGCAAATACAACACACAATGACCGTTATTAATTGTAAGCATTCTGCGCCTACTTTGACGTGGTAATAATAGGTCAATTTTATTCTAATTTCATTCGAATTTGCCTCGTTTCATAAAGGAACAGTATTCCGACAGCAGTCCTACCTTCATGTGGAGGTTGGGTTTTGGGTTTCCCCTCCCTGAACCCACTCCCAGTCCAGAGGGGAATGGGTTTACCAGGAGTGTGACTCAACACACCAGCCATGCGCTTCTGGAGTCAGAACACTGTCTCTGTCCCAGTCCAGAGGGGAATGGGTTTACCAGGAGTGTGACTCAACACACCAGCCATGCGCTTCTGGAGTCAGAACACTGTCTCTGTCCCAGTCCAGAGGGGAATGGGTTTACCAGGAGTGTGACTCAACACACCAGCCATGCGCTTCTGGAGTCAGAACACTGTCTCTGTTCTGTCCAAAGTCACAGTCACTGTGGTCAGCAAGCAAAGCCAGCCGGTTCGTACGTCGGCGAGCCAGCGAGAGCGTCTCATTCACCAAGGTCAGCAAGCCTGCCAGTCAGTCATTGTGGTCAGCAAGGCAGCGAGCCTGAATTATGGTTGAAAGATGGACCCACTGACCCCATCAAATAACCTAGTGACGGGGAGACAGTACACACTGTGCTCGGATAACGGATAACAACGTAAAAGGGTTCTAATTTTCATTCAAGTAAGCCAGTCAGTCAGTCTGGCAATCGGCCAGTCGTCTGGTCAGGCAGCCGTTCAATGAGCTTAGTGTGTAGTTATTATAGTAAAGAGACAGAAACGCACCCGGTGACCCGGTGAAATAGTTCTGTGATAAGGAGGTAATACTGTGGTCCGCATTGCACCCGGTGACCCGGTGAAACAATCCCCAAATGAAGAGGCATTGGCAGGACGTGCTCGCTTTCAGCCCAAAACTAGATGTGTATTTAGTAGGGCTGTCCCCGACTAAGGATTTGGATAGTCGATTATGATTGGCCAAAATTTGCCGTTAGTCGACTATCAGTCGACAAAAAAAAAGTGGGGGTGCTTAATGTCTGAAGGAGTCAACTGAAGGCTTCTTGTCCTCTGGAAAAGCATGCAATTGGTCCGCGTTATAATAGTGCTCTTGTACTCTGTGACACTGTTAGCGGTGGAGGCTCATGATACGGCTTTTACTCATCTAGTTATCTGATCAGGGCTATTTTGGAAAGCAGTGCGCTTGGGGAATTTCCAGTCACTTTTGTTGACATCCTGACACACAGGCATGTGTGTATGTGTGTGTGTGTTAGGGCTGAGCCCAAACATTCAAACCTCCGTTCGTTACGTTGGCATTCTAATTCTAAATCAACATTCGAATTTTTTATTTAAATTCTTTTTTTTTATAATAATACATTTTTTCTATTCATTCTGTTTAAACCAATGGGGTTTTTCTTCACAGTTGCAGATACAGATTAGGCTACACTAATATTATAGTATTAAAATAAACTGATGAGTTATATTCATTAGAAAGTTGATTTAATGTTGATTCTACTTCCTCAGGCGCCTAAGGAAGTTCCAAGTCAGTCAGAAGATCCTTAAGAACTTCTACTCATGTACAATAGAGAGCATCTTGACCGGCAACATCACCTCCTGGTTTGGGAATAGCACTGCACAAGACCGAAGCAGACTACAAAGAGTGACACGTTCAGCCGAACGCACAATTGGAGGGGGGCTCCCCACCCTCCAGAACATTTACAACAAGCGTTGCAAGGGCAAGGCTAAGAGAATCATTAAAGACTCCAGTCACCCGAACAACTGCCTCTTTGAACTGCTGCGGTCAGGCAAGCGATACCAGAGTCTCAAGGCGAGCACAGAAAGACTCAGAAGAAGCTTCTATCCCCAGGCCATCAGGCTGCTAAACGAACAATGAACACTACACAACAACAACCACCAAACGCACATAGCACACACATCCACACGCACACACTCACTTTAAACAAACACACTGTAGCACCCACTCCACACACTTTATAGCACACACCCACTTTAAACAACACACTGTAGCACCCACTTCCCACACTTTATATTTATTGATGAAGGATTGCACTACAACTCGTACACCTTACTGTAAATTGTACCTAAATTGTACCTCATCCCATTTCTGCTTTGCACTATATAGTACTGTACATTAGTACACTGCATAGTATTGTATATTATATGGTAACTCAGAACATTGTACATATGTCTATACCGAACACTGTGACCTCATTTTCTTCTTCTAAATTACATGCTATACTATGTTATTTGATACTATCTTGTCTAGCACAGTCTCTGGAGCGTAACAGTAAGAAGCATTTTGTATGAAAGTATTCTGTACTTCTGTATGACAACTATTAAAGAAACTTGAAACTTGAAACTTGAAACTAATTGATTTAGTTGGGCTGGGGCTTCTCCCTGGGCTGGGTCTAGGCTGGAAAGTTGATTTAAAAGAAAAAAATACTAATTTAATCAAATTAATTACTTTATTCAAATTGAGGGTTTAGTTTGAGTATATAAAAATAAAAAATAAAAAAATAAAAGTTTTATAAAAATTCTTTATTTATATATTTATTTTTTAAACGAAGGTTCGAACGTCCGTTCGCAAAACCCTGACGAAGTTCGAATCCCAAAAACAGGCTTCGGGGACAGCCTTAGTGTGTGTGTGTGTGTGTATGTGTGTGTGTGTGTGTGTGTCTGTGTGTGTGTGTGTGTGTGTGTGTGTGTGTGTGTGTGTGTGTGCTCCTCTGCATGTCCGATCCCCAAATCCTGTTCAGGGATACGCGGACGACGTGCAGGTGTCATCACGACAGGAAGATGTCATCATTAACATGCTGGCACGCACTGATGAGTTCCTCCAGTGGTCAGGGCTGGATGTGAAGCAAGCCAAGTGCGCCGTACTCCATGAGCGCCGCAGTGGAGGCAACCGCTTGTATAAGGCCAAGAACGACAAGCCCCCCTCCTTTCTTGTAATGGGCCAACCCATCAAGGTGTATTCCCGTAATGAGACCTACCCATACCTTGGCCACAGGTTTAACATCGCTGGAGAGTGGGGGGAGCAGGTCGAGGAGCTCACTACAGAGTTTCTCCATCGTCTACACCTGATTGACCTGTCCCCCCTCCCCGTCATCATGAAGTTCCAGGCTGTGAGAGAGGTGGCTCTGGCTAAAATCCAACACCTTTTTGCCAATGTACACATCCCTCTCAAGGCACTGAGAGAAATGACAAACAAAACTGTTCAGCTGGTCAGAAAGTGGGTAGGCCTCAACACACACTCCACACAGGGCATGATCTTTCTCCCATGTGGAGAGGGAGGGCTGGGAGTCCCCAATGTCGAGTGGACCTACATAGCCACCAGGCTAGCCCACCTGCTCCACATGCTTAACAATGATGATGTCACAGTCAGAGAAATGGCCAGGGCCTCTCTCCTGCTCGATCTACGCAGAAGGAAGATCCCCCTGGCCACCGCAGACCAGAATAACTTCCTCGGCTTCAGGAAGAAAGACTCTGGGAAACTGGACTCTCGGGCCAAGGGCTTCGGGGTCTGGTCTGACTGGCCAGATCTCAATGACCTCTGCAACCAGACTGGAGTTCAGCTGAAATGGACAAGACCCACCAACACACAGACTGAAGTCCCTGTCTCTGATGAACTTATCACAGACCCCTGTGTGGTTGTGAAGGCCAGCATCACAACACCGCAGGAAGAGACTGTCGAACTGCACAGAGACTCTGCAAGGAGGGTTCTGCTTAGCATGAAGCAGTCTGAGATCAGGCAGCACTGGTGTGGACTCAGACTACAGGGAAAGCTAGCTTGTTTGGAGTTTACTGACCACTCAGTCTCACACTCAGTGTATAAGAACGCCGCTGTTGGTGAGGATGTTTTTTTTTTTTCCCCTCCTTTTTCCTCCGATTTTCTCCCATCCCAATGTTAGTCGTTATGCCAATTTCCAATCCCCTTCCTGGTCTCTGCGCACTTACCCCCCACAGTCGGTCTGGGAGAGTGAAGGCTACCACGTGCTTCCTCCGACACACGTCCAGCCAATCAACCGCTTCTTTTCACCTGGCAGCGCGGATTCTCACTGAGAGGGCGTAGCGTGTGGAAGGATCACACTATCCCACTTAGATCCTATCCGCGCTTAGCAGGCGCCCCGACCGAACTGTAGGAGTCGCTGTTTACAACGACCCGGACCCACCCCGCCAGCTTCTCCCACCCTCTAATACTGCCAATTGTATTAGTGTGAACGGCCAGCCAAGCTGGTGACAACCCCGGAGCTGTGAGCTGGAGGTGAGGATGTTTTAAAATTTACCATCAAAGCAAGACTGCAGGTATTACCCACTCAATACAATCTGTCCACTTGGTATCCTCAAACTCAGTCCATTCTGTTTAAACCATCAGGATTCACAACACCTAGAATCCATTGCACACATAACAAACGGATGTAATGCATACAAACACCTGTACATCGCTCGTCATGACCGTATTGTGGACATTGTGTCTGATGTGGTACGGAACATATCACCATCTAGTGCAGCAATGTACAAACATGCCAGAGTGAAACCAGAGTGGTTTGGCCTTACCAACGATGTTTTTGCTAACATACCAAATACACCGGACGTTGTTTTTGTTGACACCAGCCACGGAGAGGTGCTGGTCATAGAAGTAGGCTGTACCTTTGATTTGTACATGGACCAGGCCTTCCGGGACAAGTATATCAAATACCAACCACTGCTCAGTGTGATGGCTGACCTTGGGTATAGGTGTAGATATAGTGTACTTGTGTTCGGAAGTCTTGGCCATGTACACAAATGCACCATGACCGGTCTGAGAATTGCTGCAATGTCTAAAAGAAAAGCCAAACAAATTGCCAAATATTGCTCTGTCTCAGCTATTATTGGCAGCTTAGCCACGTGGAGAAGGAGGTGCTATGTGTACCCTTAAGTGTTCAGTGCTGCTTGGCCCCGATACATTTGATTCCCTGTTTATGTAATATAATTTGTGGAACCAAATAAAGTATTAAAATGTGTGCGTGTGTGTGTGCACATACACAGACATAGATGAGAGCGTGTACTGTACACACACAGTACATACCGGTAGACGTTGATTAACTCGTAAGCGCGATTGTGTGGGGAACATTTGAAAAAAAAGAACATGAAATACTTGACATGTCTTGGACGCCCTCCTTCAGTGTCTCAATGGTTTTATCAAGAGAAGTTGTAAAATACTGAAGAGGAAAGTCTTCAAAAAACGAATTTTCACATGCACACGCACACACACACACTCTGGTGGAGGATGTCACAGCTGGGCATCAAGTTAGTTCCCCAGAGGGCCTTCTCTCTACTATCACACACGCCACCCCCAGACCCTCCCTCCCTCCCTCCCTCCCTCCATTCTCAACGTTTCCTTGTGTTTGTGTTGCTGTATGTTGAGTAACATCCACTGATGTAGTTCTGTCTACTACCCTGCTGGTGTTTCTCTTTAAAACAACTCATTTGTGTATGTGTATGTGTGTGCGTGTGCGTGTGTGTGTGTGTTCCATTCCCCTCTCCTAACAGCATAATGCCCCAAACCCCAGCATTTAAATAGAGTCCTTTACATATCTCCATGTAAATTAAACCTAAGCTTTACATCTATATATTTATTATGCTGTTCCACGGGGAAACATATTTCCTGACCTATTTTCCCTTTTAACTCTCAAAGCTCTCAGACGATGATCGTCTCAATGCAGTCCCACATAGCTCAGTGAGTAATTGGCGCTCCGAGCATGGCACTAACACCGCCAGAGTTATGGGTTCGATTCCCACTGGGGCCACCCATACAGAGGAAATGTATGCATGCAGTCATTAAATTGTGAAGTGCTTTGAGTAGCGCTTGTGCAAGAAATACGCTGATAGAAATGCAGCCGTTCATAACTTTGATCTTAGAGCACATTTTCAGTTTCAATGTCTAAAAACCCAGGTGAGATTTAAATGCATTGGTTTGCCTCGATGGTAATCATATAAACTCAGATTTTGGTAAGAAATTATAATTTAGCAGAAACTTTAGCACAATCATTTAGTAGAAAGCATAATAATTTAGCAGAAAACACAGTTGTTTAGCAGAAAGCACAATCATTTAGCATAAAGCACAATAATATAGCAGAAAACATCATCATTTAGCAGAAAACACAATGGTTTAGCAGTAAACACAATTATTTAGTAAAAAAACACATTTAGCAGAGAACAATCATTAAGCAGAAATCACAATCATTTATCAGAAATTACAATTGTTTTTGCAAAAATTACAATAATTCTTTCAGAAATCACAATAATCTTTATCAGAAATCACAATAATTTTGGCAGAAAACACAATAATTTGTCAGAAAACACAATAATTGATAAGAAATCACCATAATTCTAGCAAAAATCATAATAATTTAGCAGAAATCACAATAATTTAGCAGAAATCACAATAATTTAGCAGAAAACACAACTGCCGCTCCCATTTATTTAAAGTTACCTGTGGGTAAATGTTGCTGCTAATATTTGTTTGGTGATTACCAGATTATCAGATCACCTGGTTGCTCCTCCCAGTATCTTACAGCAGTGGTTCTCAGCCTGGGTGTCAGGACCACCCAGGGGGTCATGAGATTGTGGTGGACCACGAAAAAAAAAACATACAAATACATCAATGTGTTTATAATCTTCAGTAGAGGCGCTTTTCTCTTGTGAAATAAATCCCCCCATCTGACAGTCAATAAAGTGAAATGGCCTGAAAAGGGGAACTAATAATCATTCTTTGGTGTGGAAATCGACCATTCTGTCTGTGCTCGACCTGTGTCGCGGGGTTCTTAGGGGTCACGCATCAAAACGCTTGAGAACCGCTGTCTTACTGTCGATTTTATACACAGTCAGGAAGGCGATGTTCTTGGCCAAACCACCGACGAGAACTCAAAGTGACGGTTTCAAATTCACCACCACCGCCATCCATCCATCCATCCGAGAGGAAAATATGAAGGAACAAATAAAATAACCACTATCTCATCTCTTTCATTTAGGAAAGGGCAAGATCTTCTCATGTATGTAATTATTTCTGTGTTGCCATGGGGGACGGAGGCTGAAGACTGACTGCCAAGAACCTCATTCACTGTCTGCTACAATACCACTGTTACACAACACTTAATTACTTCCACTTGGCCCTGGTAGGGGGGAGAGAGAGAGAGAGAGAGAGAGAGAGAGAGAGAGAGAGAGAGAGAGAGAGAGATACAAAACAAGATAAATAGAGAGAGGGGGGAGAGGGAGAGAGAAAAGACAAATGGGGAAAGAGGGTGAGAGAAGAGAGAAGGGAGGAAAAGAGAAAGTGGGTAGATGAGGAGGTGGAGAGAGAAGTCAGTGAAAGATGGAGAGACAGTTTTTTTTATCCAATTCTGTACAATTGATGGCATTTTCTTACACAAGCTAAGTGACAACATGAGGGAGAAAGACAGCATGAGAGAGACAGCATGAGAGACAGCATGAGAGACAGCATGAGAGAGACAGCATGAGAGACAGCATGAGAGACAGCATGAGACAGCATGAGAGAGACAGCATGAGAGACAGCATGAGACAGCATGAGAGAGACAGCATGAGACAGCATGAGAGAGACAGCATGAGAGACAGCATGAGAGACAGCATGAGAGACAGCATGAGAGAGACAGCATGAGAGACAGCATGAGAGACAGCATGAGAGACAGCATGAGAGACATCATGAGATACATCATGAGAGAGACAGCATGAGAGACATCATGAGAGAGACAGCATGAGAGACAGCATGAGAGACAGCATGAGAGACATCATGAGAAAGACAGCATGAGAGACAGCATGAGAGACATCATGAGAGAGACAGCATGAGACATCATGAGAAAGACAGCATGAGAGAGACAGCATGAGAGACAGCATGAGAGACATCATGAGAGAGAGCATGAGAAAGACAGCATGATAAAGACAGCATGAGAGACAGCATGAGAGACAGCATGAGACATCATGAGAAAGACAGCATGAGAAAGACAGCATGAGAGACAGCATGAGAGACATCATGAGAAAGACAGCATGAGAGAGACAGCATGAGAGACAGCATGCGAGAGACAGCATGAGAGACAGCATGAGAGAGACAGCATGAGAGACAGCATGAGAGACAGCATGAGAGACAGCATGAGACAGCATGAGAGAGACAGCATGAGAGACAGCATGAGAGACAGCATGAGAGACAGCATGAGAGACATCATGAGACATCATGAGAGAGACAGCATGAGAGACAGCATGAGAGAGACAGCATGAGAGACAGTGTGGAGAGTCACAGCCACGTGACCCCACAATCGCCATCTCGTCCCCCAGTACAGACGCTATTAAGACAATGGAAAATGACCGCCCAGAATGACAGAGTGGGTGTGAAGTGCCACAGAACAAGTGACACTTTTTGACAATGACATCCTGAGTCGTTCCAATATAGCCGTATATACCTATTTTTCACATGTAATTATATGCTTCATTATTCAATTGATGATGGACAATGATCTCCCAGAATGACAGAGTGGGTGTGAAGTGCCACAGAACGAGTGACACTTTTTGACAATGACATCCTGAGTCGTTCCAATATAGCCGTATATACCTATTTTTCACATGTAATTATATGCTTCATTATTCAATTGATGATGGACAATGATCTCCCAGAATGACAGAGTGGGTGTGAAGTGCCACAGAACAAGTGACACTTTTGGACAATGACATCCTGGGTCGTTCCTATATGACCAGTATAAATCTTTAAACTAAACTCTGGAAAGATAAGCTCTATGATGGCTCTACTTATAAAAAATGGAACTGAGCCTTTAAATGTCTCCATAGAAGGGGCCGGTGTCTGTGAAAAGGGAGTGAACCTGCGGAATGTGAGGCCATGGAGAAGAGAGGGGCCACTATAGCCGTATAAACTATTTTTCACATGTAATAATTATGGAAACATATATACTGTTGGTATAAAGGTATATATATATAATGCTATATTAATTATATGTTTCATAATTCTCGGCTTAAAAAGAATGATATGCTTGGCGATGATACCTACAGAAGGTATCATAACCCTTGCCTGTCCTGCCTGCATTCTCTTACTGTTCTGCCTGTTCTGTACTGTTCTGCCTGTTTCTCTTACTGTTAGAGTGAGTCAGAACGAAAGAGGCCCCATGCAGTAAGGGAGTGACCGGCTGGAATGCAAGGCCAAAAACAGGGAGGCCTGAATCTATAGAGGGAAATCTTAAAAAACTATATAACAATTAAATGTTTAATGTGTACAGTAAAAGTTTTCATAAATGGCATGCTTATAATTAATAGGAATTAACTGTCATTAGAGAATAATACTAAAAGAATGATGGGTAAAAACTGCTTTCTGGAGGAGATCTTTTAGGAAGCTTGATAAGAAATCCTAGGGGTGGCTTCGTGCCCGGTACCATGTCACGTGATCCCCACAGACAAAGCAGTTGTCTGTTCTGAAGGAATAAGGGACTTTCTGTTACTTAAAAACCACTAGGTAACGAGAAGTAACGTTAGTACCAAGAAGGAGGAGCTCATACGAATTACGTATTGTACTCTGGTTTGCTAAACAAAAGTGACAGCCTGTGACTTCACTGTGTTTAGACCAATCGGAAATATTGTAAGATGGATATAAAAGGGACGGTTGCCCTTTCAAGAGCCAGACTTTTTTGAGAGATGAGAAGAATGGTGCGAGACACTGGGCACAAGCCGTGCATGATGAGATGTTCTGTTTTCTGCTTATTTTAAACTGAATTGGGTGCTTTCCACTTCAGTCTCTTCTTGTAACTAGCTTTTTCTAATTAAATGTACCTCTTTATAAATATGATTTGTATCCTTTCTTCTGACCAGATGACCGGGTAAGCATGAAATGTGTTTTGCCTTGTAACTTCACCCTATTGCGTTTTGATTAATGCAAAATAGAATAAGTGGCTTTATCCCTGCATTAAGGACTAAAGGTGGATTCTGTATAATGGGATTATCAAGTAAAGCCATATAGTGATAATATGTGTACTTAGGAGACATATGATTATGTATTAAGGCAAAATAGAATAAGTGGCTTTATCCCTGCATTAAGGACTAAAGGTGGATTCTGTATAATGGGATTATCAAGTAAAGCCATATAGTGATAATACGTGTACTTAGGAGACATATGATTATGTATTAAGGCAAAATAGAATAAGTGGCTTTATCCCTGCATTAAGGACTAAAGGTGGATTCTGTATAATGGGATTATCAAGTAAAGCCATACAGTGATAATATGTGTACTTAGGAGACATATGATTATGTATTAAGGCAAAATAGAATAAGTGGCTTTATCCCTGCATTAAGGACTAAAGGTGGATTCTGTATAATGGGATTATCAAGTAAATCCATACAGTGATAATACGTGTAAAGGATAAGGGAAATGGACCTCATCTAATTAAAGAGAGTCCGTCCCAGTGCAAATAAAATAAAAGATTCCGCAACTTCAATCACTCGACCTAAGGTCGATGACTGACGGGGGTCGGAACGGTGCATTCGCTGTCTCTTGTCGGTCAGTGGTAACAACAACATTTTGTAGACTCGTTTGGTTCTGCGTGTCAACCACTTCACAGGACGCTGTTTGAGGTCAAGATAAGCAGACCAATGAGTTATGAAGTTATCGATCTGACCTAAGAGCCAGCGTGGGCATTCAACATGGCGTCCCTGGCGATGTGCATTTATACTAACCAAAATAGGTGCTAAACGGCCGAAGAAGACAGGACTACTGTCAAAAGCCTCTGGAGTAAAATTAAATTACAGATTTGGCAAAAATTAAAATAGAAAGCTCTACTGGCGACTCGAGTGGAAGGCTGTACTCGGGGATATCACAAATGAATAGAAAGCTCTATCTTGGTGATTAAAGCAACGTTTACTCACAACTAAAGGGTAACATAATGTTTATAGAGCTCTGGGGGGAGTTACAAGTGCAACATAATTTCGTGCTTTGCCCACAGGAAGCGAACTGGCCCTACCCAAGGCGAGGGCTCCCTAGCCCAGAGACACTGTTTGTAAGGAGGGGAGACGATGTGAAGCGAAGTCAAAACGACCGTTCACAGAAAAGCGAGGGCTCCCTAGCCCAGAGACACTGTTTGTAAGGAGGGGAGACGATGTGAAGCGAAGTCAAAACGACCGTTCACAGAAAAGCGAGGGCTCCCTAGCCCAGAGACACTGTTTGTAAGGAGGGGAGACGATGTGAAGCGAAGTCAAAACGACCGTTCACAGAAAAGCGAGGGCTCCCTAGCCCAGAGACACTGTTTGTAAGGAGGGGAGACGATGTGAAGCGAAGTCAAAACGACCGTTCACAGAAAAGCGAGGGCTCCCTAGCCCAGAGACACTGTTTGTAAGGAGGGGAGACGATGTGAAGCGAAGTCAAAACGACCGTTCACAGAAAAGCGAGGGCTCCCTAGCCCAGAGACACTGTTTGTAAGGAGGGGAGACGATGTGAAGCGAAGTCAAAACGACCGTTCACAGAAAAGCGAGGGCTCCCTAGCCCAGAGACACTGTTTGTAAGGAGGGGAGACGATGTGAAGCGAAGTCAAAACGACCGTTCACAGAAAAGCGAGGGCTCCCTAGCCCAGAGACACTGTTTGTAAGGTGGGGAGACTGGATGTGAAGCGAAGTCAAAACGACCGTTCACAGAAAAGCGAGGGCTCCCTAGCCCAAAGACACTGTTTGTAAGGAGGAGAGACTGGATGTGAAGCGCAGTCAAAAAGACCGTTCACAGGACTGCAAGCTAACTAGCTCACCATCGGCTAACAAGCCAACGCTAGCTCAGGAGGAGCTAGCCCAGGAGATGCTAGCTCAGGAGGAGCTGGCACGCCAGAAGCTAGCTCAGGAGGAGCTAGCACAAGGGAAGCTAGCTCAGGAGGAGCTAGCACGAGAGAAGCTAGCTCAGGAGGAGCGGCACGCCCAAAGCTAGCTCAGGAGGAGCTAGCACAAGAGAAGCTAGCTCAGGAGGAGCTAGCACGAGAGAAGCTAGCTCAGGAGGAGCTAGCCCAGGAGATGCTAGCTCAGGAGGAGCTGGCACGCCAGAAGCTAGCTCAGGAGGAGCTAGCACAAGGGAAGCTAGCTCAGGAGGAGCTAGCACGAGAGAAGCTAGCTCAGGAGGAGCTGGCACGCCCAAAGCTAGCTCAGGAGGAGCTAGCACAAGAGAAGCTAGCTCAGGAGGAGCTAGCACGAGAGAAGCTAGCTCAGGAGGAGCTAGCCCAGGAGATGCTAGCTCGGGAGGAGCTGGCACAAGAGAAGCTAGCTCAGGAGGAGCTAGCACAAGAGAAGCTAGCTCAGGAGGAGCTAGCACAAGAGAAGCTAGCTCAGGAGGAGCTAGCACAAGAGGAGCTAGCACAAGAGAAGCTAGCTCAGGAGGAGCTAGCACGAGAGAAGCTAGCTCAGGAGGAGCTAGCCCAGGAGATGCTAGCTCGGGAGGAGCTAGCACAAGAGAAGCTAGCTCAGGAGGAGCTAGCACAAGAGGAGCTAGCCCAGGAGATGCTAGCTCGGGAGGAGCTGGCACGGGTAGCTCAGGAGAGGCTGGCGCGGCAGATGCTAGCTCAGGAGAAGTTGGCACGGGTAGCTCAGAAGAAACTGGTGCAGCAGGTGCTAGCTCATGAGAAGCTGGCGCAGCAGATGCTCGCTCAGGAGATACAAGCACACAAGACGCTAGCTCGCATGTTGAGACATCTCAAAGGACTAGAGATCCCCGAAAGGGCCTCAATGGACCAACTGATGGAAAGAGAAGTAAGGACCCCCGGTCAAGATCCAGGGCATAAGATGGTGGAGAAACTAATCCCACAGGTGCGAGGCGGGAGCATGTCTCTCAATGATGCAGCAGGATCAGTCATGAATGGAACACCTATGCAAGGATCATGCTTACTGCTTGAAAAGCTATTCAGAGGAGTCCCAGGGGGTAACCCACTGGCAGCCCGATGCGCAGCATGGTCACAAGACCAGTTACGTATCGAATGTATGCTGTATGACCAAGCCAAAATGCTATCTGACAAAAGGGGGGCCTCCCAGGAGTTCCCCCCGAAAACAACCGTGGACAGAACAGGGAAAAGGAAGTACCAATACCTACCTGCAGACGAGTGGGCCGCACTAACCCCAGAACAGCAAGCAGAGGTGAGGACAACAAGGGAGGAATTTAGATCCCGGAAGAAGAATTACATATACCTACCTCCAGACGAGTGGGCCGCACTAACCCCAGAACAGCAAGCAGAGGTGAGGACAACAAGGGAGGAATTCAAAGCCCGGAAGGAGAATCAATAGTATCCTTACCCTCTGGGGCCCTGACACAAGTGACTCAAGCAAGTGCAAACTGCACTTGACATACAGCTCATCTGTCAAGAGGAATAATATAAAGTGTTATTGTCATTTAGGAAGAAACATGACATAGAATACTACATGCATTTTGTGTATATTCTAAGTATAATATGTAAAGATGTCCGTCCTTGCTCTAAACCCAGAGTAAAGTAAAGTGAATTTGTAATCTATTTCATTCGGAAGGGATTTCCTGACAGCAACCATTTGGTGGGTTAGCACCCTACCAGCCATATCAGCTGCATGAGATGTACACTCACCGGCGCCTATGGGTAAAAAATTGAGACTCTGCAAACTCTCATCAAGCTTAGCACCTTGACGCGGGGGGACAGAGCGAGCATCAGGGTCTCTGTATCCGACGGGCCTATCAGATTTGTGGGGACTTGGAAGCCTCAGCATACAGGACGCTGTGGTGCTTGGGCGGCCAAGTCACTGGTTTATAGGTCTGTCAAAACGGATTGGAGGTTCCGGGGCTAAGAACATAAGTTCAAGTGAGTTGGGCTTTATACTATTTAAATAGGTATCAAAAGCCGAAAGAATATGAACCGAAATGACTGCTGTCAGGTGCCTCTGGAGTAGAATTAATTACAGATTTGAAAAAACAAAACGTAGAAGGTTCTACTTAAAGAAAGAATCACGCTTAAAGTATATTTTTGTGATTACGGTAAAAAGGTTTACTCATGACTAAAAAGTTACGTAATGTTTTCTTACAGTCAAAAACGTAGAAGGTTCTACTTAAAGAAAGAATCACGCTTAAAGTATATTTTTGTGATTACGGTAAAAAGGTTTACTCATGACTAAAAAGTTACGTAATGTTTTCTTACAGTCAAAAACGTAGAAGGTTCTACTTAAAGAAAGAATCACGCTTAAAGTATATTTTTGTGATTACGGTAAAAAGGTTTACTCATGACTAAAAAGTTACGTAATGTTTTCTTACAGTCAAAAACGTAGAAGGTTCTACTTAAAGAAAGAATCACGCTTAAAGTATATTTTTGTGATTACGGTAAAAAGGTTTACTCATGACTAAAAAGTTACGTAATGTTTTCTTACAGTCAAAAACGTAGAAAGTTCTACTTAAAGAAAGAATCACGCTTAAAGTATATTTTTGTGATTACGGTAAAAAGGTTTACTCATGACTAAAAAGTTACGTAATATTTTCATACAGTCAAAAACGTAGAAGGTTCTACTTAAAGAAAGAATCACGCTTAAAGTATATTTTTGTGATTACGGTAAAAAGGTTTACTCATGACTAAAAAGTTACGTAATGTTTTCTTACAGTCAAAAACGTAGAAGGTTCTACTTAAAGAAAGAATCACGCTTAAAGTATATTTTTGTGATTACGGTAAAAAGGTTTACTCATGACTAAAAAGTTACGTAATGTTTTCTTACAGTCAAAAACGTAGAAGGTTCTACTTAAAGAAAGAATCACGCTTAAAGTATATTTTTGTGATTACGGTAAAAAGGTTTACTCATGACTAAAAAGTTACGTAATGTTTTCTTACAGTCAAAAACGTAGAAGGTTCTACTTAAAGAAAGAATCACGCTTAAAGTATATTTTTGTGATTACGGTAAAAAGGTTTACTCATGACTAAAAAGTTACGTAATGTTTTCTTACAGTCAAAAACGTAGAAGGTTCTACTTAAAGAAAGAATCACGCTTAAAGTATATTTTTGTGATTACAGTAAAAAGGTTTACTCATGACTAAAAAGTTACGTAATGTTTTCTTACAGTCAAAAACGTAGAAGGTTCTACTTAAAGAAAGAATCACGCTTAAAGTATATTTTTGTGATTACGGTAAAAAGGTTTACTCATGACTAAAAAGTTACGTAATGTTTTCTTACAGTCAAAAACGTAGAAGGTTCTACTTAAAGAAAGAATCACGCTTAAAGTATATTTTTGTGATTACGGTAAAAAGGTTTACTCATGACTAAAAAGTTACGTAATGTTTTCTTACAGTCAAAAACGTAGAAAGTTCTACTTAAAGAAAGAATCACGCTTAAAGTATATTTTTGTGATTACGGTAAAAAGGTTTACTCATGACTAAAGTAACTGAATGCTTACTTAAAGTCAGAACTTAAGTAGAAAAAACTCTACTTTGTGAATAGCAGGCTGAAATAGCCATTGCGAATAGCAGGCTGAAATAGCCATTGCAAATAGCAGGCTGAAATAGCCATTGCGAGCAGGCTGAAATAGCCATTGCGAATAGGAGCGAATAGCAGGCTGAAATAGCCATTGCGAGCAGGAGCGAATAGCAGGCTAACTAGCCATTGCTAACAGGACGAGGCTACTCACATGAACAGACAGGTATATGATAACCTTGGACATGCCGGAAGTAAGAGGATGTTGGTATACCTGAGAACCAACAACATTCTCATACCTAAAGCCAAACAAAGAGCGATAACAGTCCGAAAGGCCTGTGAACAATGTGCGCTGGTAAAGGTGCGCTGGTAAAGGGACAAAACCTGAACCAGTGCCACACTCTTAGACGGGGGGGGGGGCTGTCCCCCGGAGTCAGCGGACGACGCAGCGGAAGGCAAGAAGGAATATACTGACTCAGGTCAGAAATCGGAACTAGAGGAAGACCGGGATAGGTCAAGCTCCAGAGCATCCTCAAGGTCCTCATCTAGACCTCCCAGACCTCCCAGACCTCCCAGACCTCCCAGACCACCTAGACCTCCCAGACCGGACAGAGAGACATCGGCCTGGACCCAGGTTACAGGGCGACGAGAGCCCTGAATGGACCTGAAAGAGAGAAAAGAAATGAGTCCTCTGTGGACTGTATCTGTGATGTCCTGCGAGGCCTACGGACAGGGTCACACGACCAGGCCAACCACACTTCAATAGAGGACTGCTGCTACAATTCTCGGGAACCCGTGGGGGTCGCCCGAGAAGTGACAAATCAACCTACCTCAAACTATGGGAGAGATCCAAGAGGTCAGAGGGGGTGACCCCAAGATGACCAAGATGACCAAGATGACCAAGATAACGAAGACGACAACAACCTGGGTGCATCGGCCGGGAACAACAGATGCAAGTCTTCCCGCCGGATACCAAGCAACAACGTGACCCCTATCCTGTCGAGCCGTCCAGCCAGGGAACAACAGATGCAAGTCTTCCCGCCGGCTACCAGGGTAACAAGGTACCAAGATGGCAGAGGGGGTGTGGAGAGTCACAGCCACGTGACCCCACAATCGCCATCTCGTCCCCCAGTACAGACGCTATTAAGACAATGGAAAATGACCGCCCAGAATGACAGAGTGGGTGTGAAGTGCCACAGAACAAGTGACACTTTTTGACAATGACATCCTGAGTCGTTCCAATATAGCCGTATATACCTATTTTTCACATGTAATTATATGCTTCATTATTCAATTGATGATGGACAATGATCTCCCAGAATGACAGAGTGGGTGTGAAGTGCCACAGAACGAGTGACACTTTTTGACAATGACATCCTGAGTCGTTCCAATATAGCCGTATATACCTATTTTTCACATGTAATTATATGCTTCATTATTCAATTGATGATGGACAATGATCTCCCAGAATGACAGAGTGGGTGTGAAGTGCCACAGAACAAGTGACACTTTTGGACAATGACATCCTGGGTCGTTCCTATATGACCAGTATAAATCTTTAAACTAAACTCTGGAAAGATAAGCTCTATGATGGCTCTACTTATAAAAAATGGAACTGAGCCTTTAAATGTCTCCATAGAAGGGGCCGGTGTCTGTGAAAAGGGAGTGAACCTGCGGAATGTGAGGCCATGGAGAAGAGAGGGGCCACTATAGCCGTATAAACTATTTTTCACATGTAATAATTATGGAAACATATATACTGTTGGTATAAAGGTATATATATATAATGCTATATTAATTATATGTTTCATAATTCTCGGCTTAAAAAGAATGATATGCTTGGCGATGATACCTACAGAAGGTATCATAACCCTTGCCTGTCCTGCCTGCATTCTCTTACTGTTCTGCCTGTTCTGTACTGTTCTGCCTGTTTCTCTTACTGTTAGAGTGAGTCAGAACGAAAGAGGCCCCATGCAGTAAGGGAGTGACCGGCTGGAATGCAAGGCCAAAAACAGGGAGGCCTGAATCTATAGAGGGAAATCTTAAAAAACTATATAACAATTAAATGTTTAATGTGTACAGTAAAAGTTTTCATAAATGGCATGCTTATAATTAATAGGAATTAACTGTCATTAGAGAATAATACTAAAAGAATGATGGGTAAAAACTGCTTTCTGGAGGAGATCTTTTAGGAAGCTTGATAAGAAATCCTAGGGGTGGCTTCGTGCCCGGTACCATGTCACGTGATCCCCACAGACAAAGCAGTTGTCTGTTCTGAAGGAATAAGGGACTTTCTGTTACTTAAAAACCACTAGGTAACGAGAAGTAACGTTAGTACCAAGAAGGAGGAGCTCATACGAATTACGTATTGTACTCTGGTTTGCTAAACAAAAGTGACAGCCTGTGACTTCACTGTGTTTAGACCAATCGGAAATATTGTAAGATGGATATAAAAGGGACGGTTGCCCTTTCAAGAGCCAGACTTTTTTGAGAGATGAGAAGAATGGTGCGAGACACTGGGCACAAGCCGTGCATGATGAGATGTTCTGTTTTCTGCTTATTTTAAACTGAATTGGGTGCTTTCCACTTCAGTCTCTTCTTGTAACTAGCTTTTTCTAATTAAATTTACCTCTTTATAAATATGATTTGTATCCTTTCTTCTGACCAGACGACCGGGTAAGCATGAAATGTGTTTTGCCTTGTAACTTCACCCTATTGCGTTTTGATTAATGCAAAATAGAATAAGTGGCTTTATCCCTGCATTAAGGACTAAAGGTGGATTCTGTATAATGGGATTATCAAGTAAAGCCATATAGTGATAATATGTGTACTTAGGAGACATATGATTATGTATTAAGGCAAAATAGAATAAGTGGCTTTATCCCTGCATTAAGGACTAAAGGTGGATTCTGTATAATGGGATTATCAAGTAAAGCCATATAGTGATAATACGTGTACTTAGGAGACATATGATTATGTATTAAGGCAAAATAGAATAAGTGGCTTTATCCCTGCATTAAGGACTAAAGGTGGTGTAAAGGATAAGGGAAATGGACCTCATCTAATTAAAGAGAGTCCGTCCCAGTGCAAATAAAATAAAAGATTCCGCAACTTCAATCACTCGACCTAAGGTCGATGACTGACGGGGGTCGGAACGGTGCATTCGCTGTCTCTTGTCGGTCAGTGGTAACAACAACATTTTGTAGACTCGTTTGGTTCTGCGTGTAAACCACTTCACAGGACGCTGTTTGAGGTCAAGATAAGCAGACCAATGAGTTATGAAGTTATCGATCTGACCTAAGAGCCAGCGTGGGCATTCAACAGACAGCATGAGAGACATCATGAGAAAGACAGCATGAGAGACAGCATGAGAGACATCATGAGAGAGACAGCATGAGAGACATCATGAGAAAGACAGCATGAGAGAGACAGCATGAGAGACAGCATGAGAGACATCATGAGAGAGAGCATGAGAAAGACAGCATGAGAAAGACAGCATGAGAAAGACAGCATGAGAGACAGCATGAGAGACATCATGAGAAAGACAGCATGAGAGACAGCATGAGAGACAGCATGAGAGACAGCATGAGAAAGACAGCATGAGAAAGACAGCATGAGAGACAGCATGAGACATCATGAGAGAGACAGCATGAGAAAGACAGCATGAGAGCGAGCATGAGAGAGACAGCATGAGAGAGACAGCATGAGAAAGACAGCATGAGAGACAGCATGAGACATCATGAGAGAGACAGCATGAGAGAGACAGCATGAGAGAGACAGCATGATAGACAGCATGAGAGAGACAGCATGAGAGACAGCATGCGAGAGACAGCATGAGAAACAGCATGAGAGACATCATGAGAGACAGCATGAGAGAAAGACAGCGTGAGATAGAGACAGCATGAGAGAGACAGCATGGGATAGAGACAGCATGAGAGAGACAGCATGAGAGAGACAGTATGAGAGCGACAGCATGAGAGAAATACAGCATGAGAGAGACAGTATGAGAGCGACAGCATGAGAGAGACAGCATGAGAGAGACAGTATGAGAGCGACAGCATGAGAGAGACAGCATGAGAAAGAGACATCATGAAGGACAGTATGAGAGAGACAGCATGAGAGAGCATGAGAGACAGCATGAGAGACAGCATGAGAAATACAGCATGAGAGACAGTATGAGAGAGAGACAGCATGAGAGAGAGCATGAGAGAGACAGCATGAGAGACAGCATGAGAGAGACAACATGAGACAGCATGAGAGAGACAGCATGAGAGAGACAACATGAGACAGCATGAGAGAGACAGCATGAGAGAGAGACAGCATGAGAGAGACAGCATGAGAGAGACAGCATGAGAGAGAGACAGCATGAGAGACAGTATGAGAGAGAAACAGCATGAGAGAGAGCATGAGAGACAGCTAGGGATGGGAATCGAACCCAATGGGAACCGGTTCCTAATTGGCTGATGCCTGGAACCGTGTGGCTCCCGTGACTTTCGATTCCCTTATCGCTGCCAGGTTTTTCCTACAGTTGCGCAATAACGTTAGCATGTAGCCATGGCAGACTCTATTTGATTCCTTAAGGGCTCGAAATTGCCTGGGTTTTGGTAATATGCTCCCGAAATGCTCCCGCTGTTTGGCTACTTCTATGTGCAGTGAAAACTACTTGAATGCTTTAGAACCTAGTCATTGATTTAGTTCAGGGTGAGCTAAAATTAGCCACGGAGCTAACGCTAGCTAACGTGAGCTAACGCTATTTAATCAAGCTCACAAAGAGAGATAAACAGCTGACAGCGGATAGTACAGGTACAAATACAATAAAACAGCAGGTGGGGGCTGTTGTGTAAACCTTGTACTCTTTAGTTCACATATAATAAGAGACAGAGTGTGTGTTTACAAGTCTGTACACTGTAAGCCAGGAAATACCGTGGTGGTGCAACATACAAATGTGTCCGTGTAGCAACACAAGCCAATACCTTATAGGACAGGGGCCCGGGGAGGGAGCTCTGTGTGTGTGTGTGTGGTGTGGTGTGGTGTGTGTGGTGTGGTGTGTGTGTGTGTGTGTGTGTGTGTGTGTGTGTGTGTGTGTGTGTGTGTGTGTGTGTGTGTGTGTGTGTGTGTGAGACAGAAGTCAGAGGAATAACGACCTGTTATTCAATAGATTAAATTAGTTTAAGAATAAAAAAATAAATACATTTTAAGAGAATCTCAAATACATTATTTTATTTAAGTGTAGGCTATAGTTAATGTTTTATTTTTTACAGTTTTTGTATTTTTCTGACATGGGGGCTCAACAATAAATGACAATCAGAAATGTCAAGTTTCATGTTGTTATTCTAACCAGCTTAGACCCCTACGCTCTGCATCTTCTGGCCGCCTCAGACCTACTCCTATCCAAGCTCCAGGAGGGTCATCAAAGAGAAGTCGCCTATTCTCAGTCCTTGCCCCACAATGGTGGAATGAACTACCAACCCCAGTTAGGACAGCCGAATCACGTCCAATCTTTCGCCGTCGACTAAAGACGCACTTCTTCAACCATTATCTGAATAAAAAAAATATATCTAACCCTAACTAACCGTACTGTCATGCACTTGTCCTAATAAACTAACCTACACTGTAGCAATCAACACTTTGATGAACATTGTTGCTCAGCTGATAGAGTTGTGCCCTTCCAGATGGCTTGTCGTACAGAACTTGTAAGTCGCTTTGGATAAAAGTGTCAGCTAAATGACTAAATGTAAATGTAGTTCTGTTGCATTTCCAATTTATTTATGTAAATTATAAATTGATCAGGTATCGATAAGGGTATCGATAAAGAATCGAATCGATAAGCAGAATCGATAATGGAATCGTATCGATAAAATCCTATCAATTCCCATCCCTAGAGACAGCATGAGAGACAGCATGAGAGACAGCATGAGAGAGACAGTATGAGAGAGACAACATGAGACAGCATGAGAGAGAGCATGAGAGAGACAGCATGAGAGAGAGCATGAGAGAGACAGTATGAGAGACAGCATGAGAGACAGCATGAGAGACAGCATGAGAGACAGCATGAGAGAGACAGCATGAGAGACAGCATGAGAGAGACAACATGAGACAGCAGGAGAGAGAGCATGAGACAGCATGAGAGAGACAACATGAGACAGCATGAGAGACAGCATGAGAGAGACAACATGAGACAGCATGAGAGAGAGCATGAGAGACAGCATGAGACAGCATGAGAGAGACAACATGAGACAGCATGAGAGACAGCATGAGAGACAGCATGAGAGACAGCATGAGAGAGAGCATGAGAGACAGCATGAGAGAGACAACATGAGACAGCATGAGAGACAGCATGAGAGACAGCATGAGAGAGAGCATGAGAGACAGCATGAGAGACAGCATGAGAGAGACAGCATGAGAAAGACAGCATGAGAGACAGCATGAGAGACAGCATGAGAGAGACAGCATGAGACAGCATGAGAGAGACAGTATGAGAGACAGCATGAGAGAGACAGCATGAGAGAGACAGCATGAGAGAGACTGCATGAGACAGCATGAGAGAGACAGTATGAGAGACAGCATGAGAGACATCATGAGAGAGACAGTATGAGAGACAGTATGAGACAGCATGAGAGAGACAGTATGAGAGACAGCATGAGAGACAGTATGAGAGACAGTATGAGAGACATCATGACAGAGCACGAGATATACAGCATGATAAATACAGCATGAGAGAAACAGCATGAGAGACAGTATGAGAGAGACCTCATGAGAGAGAGCACAAGAGAGACAGCATGAGAGACAGCATGAGACAGCATGACAGAGCATGAGATATACAGCATGAGAGAGTAAGTACACTTTATTTGTATAGCACCTTTCACAGATAAAATCACAAAGTGCTTCACAGAAGTAAAACATAGCAACAGTTACATAGAGATGAACGCACTACACATAAAACAATTCTGACACATCGTAAGCATAGGCATAACATAAGTAAATTAAATAACTAAATATGAGTGAGCATGAGAGAGACAGCATGAGAGACAACATGAGAGAAAAAACACAAGAGAGAGAGACAGCATGAGAGAAAACATGAGACAACACGAGAGAGAGAGACAGCATGAGAGAAAACATGAGAGAGACAACGCGAAAGAGAGAGAGAGGAGAGAGAGAAAGGCAGCATGAGAGAGACAGCATGAGACAACATGAGAGAGACAACACGAGAGAGAGAGAGAGAGAGAGAGAGAGAGAGAGAGAGAGGCAGCATGAGAGAGAGACAGCATGAGAGACAACATGAGAGAGAGAGAGAGAGAGAGATAGAGAGAGAGAGAGAGAAGACTGTACAAGAAATTCCGTCTGTAATGTACTGATTTATTTTGCTTTCTGTTTGATTGTTTTGTTTTGTTTGGCTTTGGCAATGTAAACGTATGTTTCCCATGTCAATAAAGCCCATTTGAATTGAATTGAATTGAATTGAGAGAGAGAGAGAGAGAGAGAGAGAGAGAGAGAGAGAGAGAGAGAGAGAGAGAGAGAGAGAGAGAGAGAGAGAGAGAGAGAGAGAACATGAGAGAGGCAGCATGAGAGAGAGACAGCATGAGAGAGAAAACATGAGAGAGAGAGAAACAACATGAGAGAAAACACGAGAGACAGCATGAGAGAGAAAACATGAGAGAGAGAGAGACAGGATGAGAGAGACAGCATGAGAGAGAAAACATGAGAGAGAGAGAGAGAGAGAGAGACAGGATGAGAGAGACAGCATGAGAGAGAAAACATGAGAGAGAGAGACAGGATGAGAGAGACATCATGAGAGAGAAAACATGAGAGAGAGAGACAGGATGAGAGAGACAGCATGAGAGAGAGGCGACACAAACAAAATCAAGACTAGAAAACTGCTTTGCCTCCTTCAGTTTTTACCAGAATCACAACCGCAGTGAGAGAGAGAGAGGGAGAGAGAGAGATAGAGAGAGAGAGAGAATGAACGAAGGAGCGCAGAGGGGAAGAGGACAAGCCGGTGAGGGTGGGAGTGAGAGAGAGAGAGAGAGAGAGAGAGAGAGAGAGAGGAGAGAGAGAGAGAGAGAGAGAGAGAGAGAGAGAGAGAGAGAGAGAGAGAGAGAGCGAGAGAGAGAGAGAGAGAGAGAGAGAGAGAGAGAGAGAGAGAGAGAGAGAGAATTCTGAGCCAGACAGGGACCGCAGCCTTTTCCTCTCTGCAATTTTTGGATGATGATGTCATTATTCATAAAGAAAAAACGTCTGCACCTCGGGCTCAACTTAGAGCTGGAGGAAGGGAGGGGGGTAGAGAGACAGAGAGAGAGAATAGAGAGAAGAGAGGAAGGAAAGAGGGAGGAGAGAAACAAAAAAGAGAGGAAGGTGGAAGAGAGAGAAACAGTGAACAAAGATGGAGAACCCACAATGATTGAGAGAAAGCAGGATTGATTGATTGATTGATTGAAAACTTTATTAACAGATTGTAGAATGGGTACAATACAGTACAGCTCAATACACACAATTGTTAAGGGGATGCAGACCAGAGAAAGACTTTCGTCTTGTTTACATCAGGGTCCCCCATTTTCAATTCATCAGGACATATATGACATACATGACATACAGATAGTCAGTACTGCTACATCTATACATTTATGACATACCAGATTTGCAAATACAGTACTGTTTGTGATACAGAAGGAGTCAAGAAAAGGGAGTATATACATTTGACGTAGAAACTGTACATTGGAGGAGGTTGTGTGGGGGGGGTTGGGTACATTGGGATATTGACAACCATACTGGGTAATTTACATTGGAGGTGGTTGGGGGGGGGGGGGGGGCCGGGGGGCACACTGTATAAACAAGTAATACTGTACATTGAGGGGGAGGAGAAAGGAAAGACAGAAAGAGTAAAAGTCAGAGTGAAAAAAAACAAAGCGCTTTGACTGTCTGTCTGTCTGTCTATCTATCTATCTATCTATCTATCTATCCATCCATCCATCCATCGATCAGTCTGTCTATCTCTCTATCTATTCATCTATTCATCTATTCATCTATCCATCTATCCATCTATCTATCTATCTATCTATCTATCTATCTATCTATCTATATCTATCTATATATCACTATATGTCTGTCTGTCTATCTATCTCTCTATCTATTCATCTATATATCCATGTATCTCTCTCTCTCTCTCTTCCTCTCTATCTCTCTCTCTCTCTCTCTCTCTCTCTATCTGGTCATCTATGTCATCTCACTCTGTGTCTTCATCCATCTCTAGACTCTGCCTCCAGGCTCCTCTGTTTAATCATCACCATGCTGGGTGTGTGTGTGTGTGTCTAGGATACAGACTTGGCCAGCAGCTGATTGGTTAGCCTTGTGACATACTAGTACAGTGCTCGACTGTGTGTGTGTGTGTGTGTGTGTGTGTGTGTGTGTGTGTGTGTGTGTGTGTGTGTGTGTGTGTGTGTGTGTGTGTGTGTGTGTGTGTGTGTGTGTAGGTGTGTGTGTGTGTGTGTGCACGAGCATGTGCATGCTTGCTTGTGTGTTTGTGTGTGTGTGTGAGTGTGCATGTGGTCAGGTACTACTCTACTTGTTCTGTAACAAATGTCCTCACAAAGACAGAGAGGTAAGGTAAATCTGTGAGGACATTTTGCCAGTGCTCACTTTAAAACAGGGCATTTTGTGTGTATGTGCGTGCGTGCGTGCGTGCGTGCGTGCGTGCGTGTGCGTGTGTGTGTGTGTGTGCGTGTGTGTGTGGTCTGACAGGACAGTGTAACAGGAATTACCAGTCAGTCTGAGCATTTTCATGAGTCCCCTGCACTGTGAACAAACCACACTAATATCTGGAACAGCTGTACGCTCACTATAAAGACTAACAAGAGCAACACTATGTGTGTGTACAGTATGTGTGTATCTACGTGTTTGTGTAGCTAGTCTCCCCTTGCGTACACATGTTTGTATGTCCATTTATTTGTTTATTTGTGTGTGTGTGTGTGTGTGTGTGTGTGTGTGTGTGTGTGTGTGTGTGTGTGTATTGTCTTGTGTTGACACACGTCCATGTCCTCACATCTATTCTATTTGTGTCCCTAGGTGTCCGTCCCCTGACTTGAGTGACACAAAAGAGAGTTGACATTCAGGTTCTTCTGACGTTATACAACTCGACAACAACAGTGCACACACGTCATTTGAAGAAATGTAAACAACTTTCAGAGACGCCTGTAACTGCTGGGAAACACCCGTCATTGTTTAAACATCCCGGTAATAAAACGTTCCACGTTCTGTTCCGACGGCTTTGATACAGATTTGTGGCCTATATCTTCTGGGAGGCTGCGAGAAGGAAACAAGGAAACCTAAATGTTAAACCGTAGATGCAAGTGCTGTGTAATTCCTGGCTGGACCCAGTGGCTAACCGTGAGTGAGTGAGCGAGTTGTGAGTGAGTGAGCGAGTTGTGAGTGAGTGAGTGAGTGAGTGAGTGAGTGAGTGAGTGAGTGAGTGAGTGAGTGAGTGAGTGAGTGAGTGAGTGAGTGAGTGAGTGAGTGAGTGAGTGAGTGAGTGAGTGAGCGAGCGAGTGAGCGGGTGAGTAAGCTGGTGAGTGAGCGAGTGAGTGAGTGAGCGAGCGAGTGAGTGAGTGAGTTGTGAGTGAGTGAGTTGTGAGTGAGTGAGTGAGTTGTGAGTGAGTGAGTTGTGAGTGAGTGAGTGAGTGAGTGAGTGAGTGAGTGAGTGAGTGAGTGAGTGACTGAGCGAGTGGGTGAGCGAGTGGGTGAGCGAGTGAGTGAGTGAGCGAGTGAGTGAGTTGTAAGTGAGTGAGTGAGCGAGTGAGTTGTGAGTGAGTGAGTTGTGAGTGAGTGAGCGAGTGAGTTGTGAGTGAGTGAGTGAGTGAGCGAGTGAGTTGTGAGTAAGCTGGTGAGTGAGCGAGTGAGTGAGTGAGCGAGCGAGTGAGTGAGTGAGTTGTGAGTGAGTGAGTTGTGAGTGAGTGAGTGAGTTGTGAGTGAGTGAGTTGTGAGTGAGTGAGTGAGTGAGTGAGTGAGTGAGTGAGTGACTGAGCGAGTGGGTGAGCGAGTGGGTGAGCGAGTGAGTGAGTGAGCGAGTGAGTGAGTTGTAAGTGAGTGAGTGAGCGAGTGAGTTGTGAGTGAGTGAGTTGTGAGTGAGTGAGCGAGTGAGTTGTGAGTGAGTGAGTGAGTGAGCGAGTGAGTTGTGAGTGAGTGAGTGAGTGAGTTGTGAGTGAGTGAGTTGTGAGTGAGTGAGTGAGTTGTGAGTGAGTTGTAAGTGAGTGAGTGAGTGAGCGAGTGAGTTGTGAGTGAGTGAGTGAGTGAGTGAGTGAGTGGGTGAGCGAGTGAGTGAGTGAGTGAGTTGTGAGTGAGTGAGTGAGTGAGTGAGTGAGTGAGTGAGTGAGTGAGTGAGTGAGTGAGTGAGTGACTGCATGAGTGAGTGAGTGAGTGAGTGAGTCACTAGTTAGTGTATTTCAAAACGATTAAAACACCCAACAGTGAAGAT
This sequence comes from Notolepis coatsorum, assembly GCF_963971535.1. Lineage (NCBI taxonomy): Eukaryota > Metazoa > Chordata > Actinopteri > Aulopiformes > Paralepididae > Notolepis > Notolepis coatsorum. The sequence continues at coordinate 117,989,797 of NC_140172.1, forward strand.
CTCAACACACTGACAGGTCTCTCCAGTGATTACACACGCTTGCAGAAGTTGTTGGTGTCGAGTGATCATCAGGACAGAGTTGACTCATCTCAATTTGACCTGTTTAACTTGTCAGCAAGTCATCAAATATAATTTGTCGACTGTGTCCTTATGCTCTCTGTGTGCGTGTGCGTGTGTGTGTGTGTGTGTGTGTGTGTGTGTGTGTGTGTGTGTGTGTGTGTGTGTGTGTGTGCGTGCGTGCGTGCACCACCCCTTACAAAAGATTGCGGCCTGCTGGATGATATTTTGCGGCCCCCCAGATGATTTCCACACAAAAAGATTTAAGATTTCCCAAAAAAAAATATATATATATTTTTTTTTGTGCAGTGATGCCATCACAAACACTGGCATTTAAAGGGTACAAATAAAACAATTCCTGCACCAGAATGCAGGAAATGAAGTCATTGTAACACAAAATCTCCTGGTGGGGGACCCCCCCCGCTTAAAAAGTGGCCTGACTAGGGCTATATTTCGCACTATATTTCCTGGCCTGAATGATTTCCCCAGTCTGGCCCTGGTTAAAAGCCTCCAATGCTTATTAGTGTGTGTGCGTTTGAACGTTTGCATGTTTCAACCATACATTTCCATAAAAATTTAAAAAAATACTTGAAACCCTTTTTGTGTGGAATATTTGATGCGGCCCAGCCTCACCCAGACTCTACCTCCAGCGGCCCCCAGGTAAATTGAGTTTGAGACCCCTGATCTACATAGATCATTGCAATCAGACAAGCTCATGACAATAGAGACTAGAGACACCTGCCCAAAGCCTGCTGCCCAATGAAGATAATGTCTGAGATGATGTCATCAGGTTGTGTTTTCTCCATACAAACATCCTTATTTTACATTAAACTAATTTTTTTTTAATATTTCCCCATTGTTCAGCATTGGGTCAACCTGGAACACTCCCAGAACACGGGAGACATGGTTTCCCCTAAAAAAGAAAGCTTAGAAATCACATCCTGGGACTGCAGGTCTGTCTACAGAGCTGTTGGCTCACTCATCTTGATAATGAGGACTAACAAGATTAACAAGACCTGGCCCCCTCGACTCCCGGAGAGTCAGCATTGCCTTGGCTCGGGCTGATCGCTATACTAACTCGTTTGGCTGAGTTAGGGGGAGGGGAGCCGTGGGTGGGTCCTGGGCGTTGTGGACAGCGACCCCTACAGTTCGGTCGGGGCGCCTGCTCAGCAAGGGTAGGATCTGGAGAGAGGTAGTGCGACCTTCCACACGTTACACTCTCCCAGTTAGAATCTGCGCGGCCAGGCTGGCTGCCAGCTGGCTGCACATGCGTTGGAGGAAAGCATGTGACAGTCTCCGGCCTCTCGGACCAACAGTAGGGGAAAGTGCGCAACAACCAGGAAGGGGGTTGGGAATTGGCATAACGACTAACAGTGGGATGGGAGAAAAATCGGAAAAAGAAGGAGGGGGGAAAAGATAAGAAAAAAAAAGAAAAAAAAAAAACAAGACCTGGCCCCTCTCTTTTTAGTGGGGGAGTCATCCGTAGGAAACTCATAATTTCATAATTCTTCTTTCATATCTGAAGTCACTGGAAAATGACAGAAAAAGCAATCGAAAAATTCCTTTTTACACTCCTATGCATGTGCCGTCCATTGGTTTCTGCCACAGAGTCCTTAGTTCCCGTGACAACCATTAACCGTGCGATTCCCAGCCTTTTAGCGGAGATCGTGATTATTTTTAAACCTTTTCAAAACTCACATTTCACTTCATGATGCAGCGAATGAAATTACTCTGAACATGTTTTGTTTTGTGGCAAGTAGTCACACTCTCGTCGCCGACACCTTCGCTGTTACGGGTTCCCCCCGGTTCAAAGCGGTGTGATTCCAACGTCCTGGTTAATATGGACTCTGTCTCTGCTCAAACGTGAAGTCTCTTTCCCCTTACCGGACCACCAGCTGCGGGATGGCCTCCAGGTTGGCCGGGACCTGCACTCCCTTCTCCCACTCCTGCCTCCAGGGGTCAGACAGCACATAGAAGTCATCCGGTCCCAGCTGGGCAGAGTCTGGCACCTTCATGGCTGTGATGAAATCTGTGCGGAACACCTAGAGGACGGAAAGAGAGAGAGAGAGAGAGAGAGAGAGAGAGAGAGAGAGAGAGAGAGAGAGAGAGAGAGAGAGAGAGAGAGAGAGAGAGAGAGAGAGAGAGAGAGAGAGAGAGAGAGAGAGAGAGAGAGAGAGAGAGAGAAAAACGATTATGAGAAACAAGGACACGTACTTCTCTAACCATGAGTCAAAGTTCCATGCATAGGTTAAGTTGAGTTATAGTTTATTAATCCCTGTAGAGGAAGTTATTCCCCTGCATTTGATCCGCAGCCACAGACAGGCACCCGGGGACCGACTCTGGTTGTAATGCCAGTACCTTGGTCAAGGGTAATGGCTGGAGTGTACTGTACTAGTGTGTATATTGTAGGCAATCCTATGGATCAAAGTTGTCTTGAGGCTCCAGGTATAATGTATGCAGTTAGACACGCTCCAAACTGCAATCCAAAATAAAAGCCAACATATTTATTTTGCTATAACTATAAAACAAACAAAAAAGGTTTTGTAAATGAAGATAAATGGACAATTAAGTGCGGTCAAAAACTGTATGGTACCGCTCTACCTGAGGCCTACCTGAGCTCAGACTACCTGAGCTCTGACTAACTCTGACTACCTGAGGCCTGACTAACTCTGACTACCTGAGGCCTGACTAACTCTGACTACCTGAGCTCTGACTAACTCTGACTACCTGAGCTCTGACTACCTGAGCGCTGACTACCTGAGCTCTGACTACCTGAGCTCTGACTGCCTGAGCTCTGACTACCTGAGCTCTGACTACCTGAGCTCTGACTACCTGAGGCCTGCCTGAGCTCTGACTACCTGAGGCCTGCCTGAGCTCTGACTGCCTGAGGCCTGCCTGAGCTCTGACTGCCTGAGCTCTGACTACCTGAGGCCTGCCTGAGCTCTGACTACCTGAGGTCTACCTGAGCTCTGACTACCTGAGGCCTGCCTGAGCTCTGACTACCTCAGGCCTACCTGAGCTCTGACTACCTGAGCTGTGACTACCTGAGGCCTACCTGAGCTGTGACTACCTGAGCTCTGACTACCTGAGGCCTGCCTGAGCTGTGACTACCTGAGCTCTGACTACCTGAGGCCTGCCTGAGCTCTGACTACCTGAGGCCTGCCTGAGCTCTGACTACCTGAGGCCTACCTGAGCTCTGACTACCTGAGCTGTGACTACCTGAGGCCTACCTGAGCTCTGACTACCTGAGCTCTGACTACCTGAGGCCTACCTGAGCTCTGACTACCTGAGCTCTGACTACCTGAGCTGTGACTACCTGAGTCCTACCTGAGCTCTGACTACCTGAGCTCTGACTACCTGAGCTCTGACTACCTGAGGTCTGCCTGAGCTCTGACTACCTGAGGCCTACCTGAGCTCTGACTACCTGAGGCCTACCTGAGCTCTGACTACCTGAGGCCTACCTGAGCTCTGACTACCTGAGGCCTACCTGAGCTCTGACTACCTGAGGCCTACCTGAGCTCAGACTACCTGAGGCCTACCTGAGCTCTGACTACCTGAGCTCTGACTACCTGAGCTCTGACTACCTGTTATGTTCGAGAGTTTAGTTGCCATTGATTTCCAAAAATGAGCCACTGGTGGGAAATCCCAAAACATGTGTATATAAGTGCCGGTAGCGCCTAGAGTGCACAGAGTGCATCGAGAATCGGCCACCAACCTCATAGTGCACAACCTCCTAGGTGTGAGATATGTCCTATGAATATAATTAAAATTTATTTGCTGGTGATTAGGGTTGCGGGAAGCCAATGTGACATTAGTCCAAATATCATCCCAGTCAAACTCAGGGTCTAATTCCGGGATGTCCTCTCGCCAGACCACATCCAATGTTAAGTTTTTATATGTGGACTTGATCAATAGTGTGTAAAAATCGGAGACAAACCCTCTCGAGGTTGTCCTGTCTCTAATACGTTTACCAAACGGGTGTGGATGTAATGCTTGGGCCCATGGAACCCCATGCACCTTAAGTGCCGATCTTAGTTGTAAGTAGAGGAAAAAAGACGCGCCGGGGGTATCATAAAATTCTCTTAGGTCCTGAAACACGCAAAGACCGGTTTTATCATATATATCCCCCCAGAGTGTGAACTCCCTTCCTTTCCCACTGAGGAATGTTAACGGGTTTATGCCCAACAAGTAGTTGCTGGTTATGAAATCGAGTCGAGGTGCCATGGCCACTTAGGCATAAAAAAAATATTGTTTGTTTCCTGTTGGTTGTCAGTTAAGGCCATGGGTAGGTAGGGAGTTTATTTTATTTTATTCTTTCCCACGGCGACTATGGATAGGGAATTTCTTTATTTAATTAAAATGTTCACAACAACATGGATGCATGTACTCTGCCAGCATGTTTAATATCCATAAAATACTAAAGGTTTGACTAAGATTTTTATGAAACTTTATTGTAAAAAAAAAACTTTTTTTAAACTCATAAAATAAATTGGGTCACACTTAAATCGGCAGGGTCGGTCGGCAACCGGAAACAAACAATTTTTTCTTTTAGGCCTTAACAGCACAAGACCTCTGTACAGTGCGCCATGTTTGAATCACATGGGATATGATAGGGCCATATCGTAATTGGCATTTTGATATAGGGGTGTTGGAGTATACTACATCCTGTAATCTTTGCGGTAAGACCACTGCTGCCTCCAAGGTACGCCACGACACAGCAATTTCAGGATCAAACCAGTTTATTAGGGGTCTCAGCGAGAAGGACCAGAAGTAAAACTTAAAGTCAGGGATTGCTAAACCCCCATCCTGTTTCCTACGTTGAGTGGTGGTTCTTTTGACTCTTGGGCGTTTGCCATTCACATACCATATCACATTATTCTGAAGTTTTTCGTGTTTATATCTCACGGGTCTAACACACCTAAACGTTATTGCCATAAAATACAACGTAAATAGTTTCTTTATCTTTCTGTGAACATAGAAAGAAGAACTAGAAAAAAGTCTGTTTTAACATTCTCAGAGACCAGTCTTGAACACACACACACACACACACACACAAGATACATGCACCCTACACTGCACCCTAATACGATGCACATACACTTCTATTATATTCTATTTTTATTTTAAGCACTTAGCTTACAATATGTTATTGCTATTCAGTGAGGGCAGTGGCTGGGCGGATTGCAGGGGGCTATTGTTAACGCCCCGCAGAAACAGGCAGATGTGTTCTAGCCTTTTCTTCTAGAGGCGTTTTCACAGCTTAAAGCAAACATAAAAAAACAGTTTTACAAGATTCAAATGAGCACATCTTCAAACATTCTCAGATTTCAACGTATGACACATCATTTGAAAGCTTACTTTCACAATCTGGAAAATTTAAATCGGGACATGTGGCATCAATCGCTGGTCATGGTCACATATTATAGGAGGTAAAGTTGGAACATGGAAAAGAAGGGGAGTAGACCAGGTAAGACTCCATTGGATTTACATAATGATATATATAATAATAAACCAAAACAATGAAGAAGTGAATAAATATAATGGGGAAATGGAGGTACAATTTTCACCATATTCGGAGATAAAGAATTTGGCTCCTACACCCAACCAGTGATTACAAAGCTGGTTGCACTGCATTTTATTGACGTCACGTGCACGCCCACCCCCCGCGCCTGAATGCCTTCTACAACAGAACTGCATTTCCGCGTCTCTGATTGGCCAGGTCATTTCTGGTCATGTGACATGTACGCCCAATAGTGGGACCGCAACTGGTTAAGCTTAGGCGCTCGTTCGAAGTTGGTTAAGGTTAGAGTTTGTCTTAGAGCATGGCGATAGAACGCCTGCCCTGATTCTGACGGTTAAGCTTAGGCACTCTTTCGAAGTTGGTTAAGGTTAGAGTTTGTCTTAGAGCATGGTGATAGAACGCCAGGTAGTTTGCAGGCTGTTAGACCCGGAAATAGGCGCAGAACTTGCTGTCCCACGATTGGCGCACATGTCGCATGACCTGGCCAATCAGAGCGCAAAACTCGAACGCGGAAATGCAGTTCCGTCGACGAAGGTATACACGCGCACAGGATGTATAGCCTTCAATATATAAAGTAGGGCTGTCAGTTTATCGCGTTAATTAGATTAATTAATTACACAGCAAATGATCGCGTTATGAAAATGAACTCAAAATTAAATTTTTTTTTTTTTAAATCTCATTCATTCCATTAAAACATAGAATAAACATTTACAGACGTTTTTTTTTTTTTTTTTATGGTCCATTTGCATGTTCGGTAGATTCGGTATCTGAATCTATGGATCTCAGGGAATATATTCCCAGTGTCAGAAAGGCTTACTAGGCTTGAGTAAATTGTAATTGACCAGACCTGAAAAATCTAAGCAAATGAATAAAGGGAAGATGATTAAACAGAAGGTTTTGTAGAATTCTGCCATCCGGACACATGCAATTTGAAATATGATTATAGAATATAAAATATCAGGCCTAAAATGGTTATGCGATTAAAATGAGATTAATTAATTACAAATCCTGTAATTAATTAGATTACATTTTTTTATCGCCTGACAGCACTAATATAAAGCAATTATATTGTCAACAGATATGGTGGAAAAACAAACAATGTTTTAAATGTAATTGTAGTTACATTTGAGCAGGTTGGGGTGATCATTTGATTCATGGCGCTGAATCCCCTTTCACATTCTGCAGTGCTGCATGGAATGACTTTTGTGCATAAGTATTTTACTGTGTAGTGTAGTCGTGGATGGTTGGATAGGATGGAATAGACACAGAGCTCCCTGCCCCCTCCCATCAGGTTTGGTGTGAACTGGTTGAAGAAACATGGCTTGGTTTCAAAACCAAATTCTCAACAATACTAAACGACATGGCCCCCCTAAGAACCACCAGGGTAAAAAATCGCGCTGAGCCGTGGATGCACTCCGAAATACTGGCCGCTATGAAAACCAGAGACAAAAAATGTTTCGTAAAAGTCAGTCAAAGCTTACTAAAAGCACGAGCAGTGAACTCCAAGCCCACGTGACTGAACTCAAACTAGAAAGAAACAGACTAAGAAACGACGTAAACTCCATGATCAAAACTGCAAAAAAGAATTTCATCAATGACAAAACTGAGGAAAACAAAAACAAACCACGTGAACTTTGGAAATTACTCAATAATCAACTAGGATGCAGTAAAAAACTTAAAACCAGATTCTCAAACATAAACATAAAAACGGACAACACGCTCATCACAGACGAGCTGGATGTAGCCAATTACTTAAACATTTTCTTCACAAACATAGCCACAACACTGGTAAACAAACTACCCTCCCACTCAGGGCTTTATGGGGTAGAACACATAGTAGCTTACTACAAAAACCTAGGGGTCCGCAAGGACGACTTCAAGCTGGAAATGGTAACAACAGATGAGGTACTCAATAAACTGAGCGCCCTCCAACCTAACAAGGCCACTGGCCACGACAACATCCCTTCCAAATTCCTCAGAGACTCAGCAGCCGCCATCACCCCAATCATCACACACATAATAAACCTCTCCATAAAACAGGGACACGTCCCCAAGGACTTCAAAATTGCGAGGGTGACCCCTCTGCACAAAAAGGGCAGCAAATTAGACCCAGGCAACTACCGCCCTATTTCTATTCTCACCTCCATCTCGAAAGTCATGGAAAAAATAGTCTACGAACAGGTCGAAAAGTACCTAGCGGAAAAAAATCTAATCTACGAATTCCAATCTGGCTTCAGAACATCCCACTCCACTGACACATGCCTTCTCTATTTGAATGACCACATCAAACAAGAGGTGGACGCAGGCAAATACTGCGGCATGGTCATGCTGGACCTACAAAAGGCCTTTGACACGGTCAATCACTCCATTCTGATTGACAAGCTAAAAGCAATTGGGGGGAGGGAACAGATGGTGGAGGTAAACGGTACCCTATCCCCCCCCCTCACAGTGAGCTGTGGTGTTCCACAAGGAAGCATACTAGGACCGCTACTGTTCCTAATTTATGCAAATGACATGTCGTCAGCTTGTGACTGCAACTTGTTCCTGTTTGCGGACGACTCAGCCCTGCTGGTCTCTGACAAGAACAAGTTACAGGTTGAAAAAACCCTCAGCTCGGAACTAGGCAGAATCTGCAAACTATCATTACACATGGGCAAAACAGAGTCCATTCTCTTCGGTTCAAATAACAAACTCAGCAAGACCGACGGCTTCTCAGTTACAGTGGGTGACAATATTGTCACAAGGAAAGATGAAATTACCTACCTGGGTTCCATCCTAGAGGCTAATCTCTCCTGTGACAAAATGGCATCCAATGTAATAAAAAAAGTCAACCAACGAACTCGATTCTTGTACCGGATCTCCTCTCTGGTAAACAAGAATACCCTGAAGACTCTGGCAGGAGCACTCATTCAGGGGTACTACGACTATGCTTGCACCTCATGGTACCAAAGCACCTCAAAGGCGCTAAAAACAAAATTACAAACATCTCAAAACAAACTGGTCAGACTACTGCTTGACCTTACTCCTAGAACCCACCTCACCCCTGCCCACTTTGACAACCTAGGATGGCTTAGAGTAGACGACAGAGTACAGCAACTTGCAATGGGCCTGGTCTACAAGATACACTACACGACCAAGGTACCCATGTACATGTCAAAATACTTCCCAAAGGTCAGTGAATACCACGATCACAACACCAGAGGGAGCTCCACAAATCATGTTAAACCCAGATTCGGCTCAAATAAGGGACTAAACACGTTTCGCAATTATGCCACATCAATGTGGAACGCCCTACCCAAAGCTGTAAAGGAATGTGGATCACTACCCACTTTCAAAACCTCTCTCAAGGGACACCTACGGGAGACTGCAATTCAACACTGGCCCCTGTAAATATCCTAACCCAACCCCCTCCAATGTACAGTCATTTACCTAGTATGGTTGTCAATAGTCCAATGTACAATTTTGTTTGTTTGTACAGTGTCTCCCCCCCCCCCCCCCCTCAATGTACAGTTTTGCTTGTATATACAGTGTGCCCCCCCCCCCCCCCCAACCACCTCCAATGTAGATTACCCAGTATGGTTGTCAATATCCCAGTGTACCCAACCCCCCCCCACCCAACCTCCTCCAATGTACAGTTTCTACGTCAAATGTATATACTCCCTTTTCCTGACTCCTTCTGTATCACAAACAGTACTGTATTTGCAAATCTGGTATGTCATAAATGTATAGATGTAGCAGTACTGACTATCTGTATGTCATGTATGTCATATATGTCCTGATGAATTGAAAATGGGGGACCCTGATGTAAACAAGACGAAAGTCTTTCTCTGGTCTGCATCCCCTTAACAATTGTGTGTATTGAGCTGTACTGTATTGTACCCATTCTGCAATCTGTTAATAAAGTTTTCAATCAATCAATCAATCAACGATGGTCTGACTCAGGCAGAGCACCGTTCACACCAAACTTGTGAATGTGATTGCCATGAAATGGGTTGCATTCCATGCGCTATTGTTATGCTTATGCGAGGTAGCCAGGTACACGCGACGAGTCGAGTCCAGTGCGTTCTTGAGTGCATGCACATGCGTGCGCACATCCGTGCATGTGCACGCGCTTCTGCTCACAAAAGCTTGTTGCCCGGCGTCCCATGAGCAACGCACCCCTGCCTACACCTAGCATGCATGTCTTTTATGGTGTTGATGGGAACAGGAGTACTTGGAGGTAAGCTGCACGGGGGAGAACATGGGATAAAAGGGGAGTAGACCAGGTAAGACTCAATATTGGATTTACATACTCAAACAAAGAAAGCCCCCTGTCAGGTTGGAACCCAGGGCCTTCTTTTTGTGAGGCAACAGTGCTAACCACTGCACCGCCGTGAGCCGCCACTAGGGGCATGCCGTGCCGTTGTGAACTACAACAACTAGGGACGGAGTGGCAAACCCTGTGACTGAGTGACTGAGTGAGTGGGTAAGTGACATTGCCGAGCCGCTTTGCATATAATTCATTTTTAAACTTATTTTTGTACCTACCTTTAACCAGGTTAAATCTAGGTATTAGCTCCTATTGAGATCAAGGATGTGACCCGGTCACTATGGCAAACAATAAAACGATAGTTGTTTTCATTTCGTCTTGTGTTGTAAATGCAGTGCATCCTTCCTTCAAATCAGTGTGCTCCAGCCCCCCCCCCCCCCCTCACCAAACCCCAAACAGTAGTTTCACCTCGTGTTGAGAGGGAGGAGGGAGCCATGGCGCGTTTCTCCGTCTTTGGTAACTCTTAGAAGATAACAGAAAGGCAGCATTTGGTCGAGAAGAAAGGCAAAATGATGTTTGTCATATGATGTTCTCAGATCAATGAGTAATCGTGTTTAATAATTGTATTATGATTTTTGACATAATATGATGGTATGACGGGTTATATTCCCTCTGGAAATTCTCTTTCAGCCTACCCAATATGAATGGGAACAGGTTCCACAGTGCTCCGATCTAAAACCGGAGCACCTAAGTGCTCAAACACTTGAGCACTTAGGTCTAACAGCCGCTTGGTTTGATGTCTTTAGGTCTAATAGCCGCTTGGTTAATAACCCTTTCACTACCACATGACAAAGGGTTAACCCTTTCACAATCACACTACAGAAGGTTAACTCTTTCACTACCACACTACAGACGGTTAACCGTCTGTAGTGTGGTAGTGAAAGGTTAACCTTCTGTAGTGTGGTAGTGAAAGGTTAACCGTCTGTAGTGTGGTAGTGAAAGGTTAACCTTCTGTAGTGTGGTAGTGAAAGGTTAACCTTCTGTAGTGTGGTAGTGAAAGGTTAACCTTCTGTAGTGTGGTAGTGAAAGGTTAACCTTCTGTAGTGTGGTAGTGAAAGGTTAACCTTCTGTAGTGTGGTAGTGAAAGGTTAACCTTCTGTAGTGTGGTAGTGAAAGGGTTCAGAAGACCCACTTCTCTAGAGAACCACATGTATATGTAGCGGTGGGCGATACGATTTGTGATGATACTGTATATGCCTAAGTCATAGGGAGATCGGGGAGTGATTGTGATATATTCTTGCACAGAATCACGCTTCATGGGCGGCTGGGTGCCGCAGTGGACAAGGCGCTTGTCACCAACGCAAGAGACACTGGTATCGAATCCAGCTGTCAGCGTTGCTTCCGGCTTGGCCGGCCGTCATACTGGCTCGATTGGCAGAGTCAGCGGGAGGGAAGCCGGTGGGTGGGTCTGGGTCGTTGTGGACAGCGACTCCTACAGATCTAAAGAGGTAGTGTGACCGTCCACGGTGCCAGGTGAAAAGAAGCAGTGGGCTGGGTACACATGTGTCGGAGGAAGCATGTGATAGTCTCCGCCCTCCCAGATCGACGGTAGGGGGTGGAGTGCGCGACGACCAGGAAGGGGATTGGGAATTGGCATAACGACTAACATTGGGAGGGGAGAAAAACGGAAAAAGGAGGAAAAAGACAAAAAAATAAATAAAAAAAATCACGCTTAATTTCAATTCATAACTTTCCCCATAGCTGTTCGGACACTCACACCACACATCAATACTTTTACTTGTTTAATGAACTCAGTGTTTTTTTTTCACCGCACATATTTCATTTCAACAAGGCTACAAACTTGCTATTGGTGGTACATTTCCCGAATTTCCCCAAGGGGATACATTGAGTTTAGGAACTGTGGACTACTGATAGTTGTGTATTTATTTAAATATTTACAAGCTTATATATAGTAGATTGTAGGGGTGTAGCGGAACGCAACTGACCCGTGATCTGTAGGGGTCGCCCCCCGCGGCTCACCGCACATGATGGATTAATTGCAAAATGTTACGATAATTTAGCATTATGACTGGATACCGGTCTGTTACTAGCACGACAGACATGGGAAGCAACACATTCTACCCAAAGTATTCACACAAAACAACCTCTGCATTTAGATATCGAAAATCATAATTAAAGCCTTAATGTTGTTATATATAGCTAACTATATGCAGCCAAATGCAGTAGTTTGTTATCTCAGTGCATAACGTTGAGCCACAATGTTAATAATTCCTTTCATAGTCACTTCAGCAACAAGGTAATTTCCAAACAGACACTAAGCAGAATTGTCAAAGAATCCTCCACTACTTCCATTATAGGCCACACTACTAGGTCTACACAGAGGGATGGACCTCAGGAGAGAAGTTACCAGACTGCCGACAACTCTTTCATTGAACAAAAAGTTCCTCAGACACGCTTATGAGAGCCGCCTAGAATGAACAAAAAGGCCTAATTGATAATAGACAAGTAAGTGTTCCTTATGCTTTCAGCTAATACATCTTTTGTGACCCACTCAAATGACCACCAGTGTCCCGGGGACTCGCTACATTGAAAACCCATTTACATCACTGGTGAGTGATACGTATTTTGAACCGTGA
>NC_140172.1:118007280-118125158 GCF_963971535.1 Notolepis coatsorum
TTTAATTGTAGTTTAAAATACACATTATGTCGCGACGCCGACTAGTACGTCACCATTAAGCTGTTAACGTTCCAACGGCCCCCCATCTGTTTGCAAAATAATTCTGACGAAAATGAAAAAAACTTTTATTCAAACCTCTGTAACTCTATGACAGTAGCATTCAGAGTAATTCCTTTCCAAAGAGACCAGATTTATGCATGTGCTACAAATGGTTCAAGAATAGATTTCAATTTACTTTGGGTATGCATTCGATACCGGGATATCGATGCAGGAATGTTAAATGTTAAATAAATGTTAACTATAAGATTTATTCTTCTTCCTGCTCCTTTTGTCCATGGAATGTTATTTATGATTGTGTAATGAAGAAACTCTGATTGTATGATTCCATGTGGCAAATAAAAACTCTGAACTGAAAACTCTAAACTCTGAACTGAAATGCCGCCTGAGAGACCCACTTCTATTCGGGCTCATGTGGGCCGGGGGGTCATCATCAACGCGAAGCAGGCTATTCCTGGTCTTACTGTCTTTTACTATTATGTACTTTGCTACCATGTCTATACTACTAACTATCTACTATGCTAATATGTCTAGACTCTATACTACTATGTAGCCTACTCAAGAGTGTAGCACTTATCCTTAGCTGCCAGAGTTGTACCCTTCCTGCTGACTTGTTGCATAGAACTTGTAAGTCGCTTTGGAAAAAAATCGTCAGCCAAATGACTACATTTAAAATGTAAATGTAAGTGAGGACTGTCTAGAATGAACCACAAGCACAGTTTCATGGAATATGCAAGTATTGTAGTGGTCAATTCTATGCGGTCTACATTCGATGCGGTCTCGCAACAGAGACAGACCGCTTGGACTCGTGCATGTGGTTAAATCTGACATGATCCCCACTCGAAATAATAAAAAAAAAAAAAAAATTGTTAGTGCATCTTTAAATTACTTGTCATTTTAAAGCCCCCATTGCACAGTGTGATTCATCATGTTTCTTTTTGTTTTGTTTTTTCTCCAGAACAGAAGCAGGAAGGATGTGTAGTGAGTCATACATGAGTGAGAGAGAAAATACTATGAAAAAAACTAAGGAAATGATGAGGGAGGGAGGGAGGGAAGGAGATAAAAGTCTGATAGCCATAAAGGGGGGAAAGAAATAAAACAGTATCTGAAGGAGAGTCAAAACGAGACAGAGAGAGAGAGAGAGAGAGAGAGAGAAAATTATAGTGAGAGAGAGAGGAAGGAGGAAAGAGACACAAACACAGACAGAGAGAAGGAGAGAGAGAGAATTTATGATAAAGAGAGTATACAGATAGAGGGGGTAGCGGTAGTATTTCTGTCCCTCAGGAGATAAACACAGGCCTGGATGATAGATTCAACTGAGGAGAAGAGAGGAGATGCAGTATAAGACGGGAGGAAAGGAGAGAAAGGGAGAAGAGAGGAGAAGAGAGAATAGTTGAGACGAGGAGAAGAGAAGAGAGAAGAAGAGAGGAGAGGTGAGGAGAAGAGGTGGGGAGAGGAGAAGATAAGATAAGCGAGAAGAGGTGAGGAGAGGAGAGGAGAGAAGAGGTGAGGAGAGGAAAGGTGAGGAGAAGAGGAGAGAAGAGATTGAGAGGAGAGGAGAGGTGCGGAGTATGTGAGTGAAGGAGGGGTGAGAGGAGAAGGAGAGAATAAAAGAGGAGGAAGAGAAGGAGAGAGAAGGGTAGGAAGTAGGTAGGAAGGTTTGTTAAATTATCCTAAAACAAAGGTCATGAGTGCAAAATGCTCCTGGTAAAAAAATAAAACAATACAAAGTACCTTCAACATAGAAACTTGGCTCCATAGCCACATCTGGAGTATTAGCATTAGCCATGGTAGCACAGATAGGATACTGTAGACTCTGGTACGTTGGTGGTGGAGGGGGGGAGCCAAGAAGACTGCCTCGTCACCAAGTCCCACCCCCAGCTGACAGCAAATGTAGTCAGAGCCATGCTCTGCCCCTTCCTGTGCTGCAACGGATGGTTCAGGACATTAAAAGGGAACTATTTTACTATTTCTTTCACTATTTGGGCACTTTTACACAATTCCGGTGAGTTTATGGAACACCTCTGTAATTATATATATTTTTTAATTCATTGTTTTGTATTTCTAATCAAGTCCTCAAAAACAGCATTTTTCTACCTGAAGATCTTAAGCTGTTTTGAGGCTGGGCTCCTAAACCACTGTGTGGCCTTCGCGGCATCTGGGACATTATCATGCAGCGGTGTCTCTCTGACATCACAGATCATCACATTTTCAGATGACTCAGTTCAGTAAGGGTGAATATTGTTAGAGGAGAATTGGAAGAATGCGCCAATATGAGAATTAGAGACATAGATCATATTAATATAAGTCCACATAGCTAGGAAACAATGCTAAACACGGAAAAAGGCCATTTATAAGATAGTTCCCCTTTAAGGCGCCGGTTACACTAATGGCCAGAACGCAACGTAATGGCAGGCAAGTTAGACACTGGTTTTGCCTCCTGAGCACAGTGATGTAGTACACTGCCAAAGCAGTAGGTGGCAGTAGGTGGCGAACATGAAGGCAATTTTCAACCAGTTGA
This sequence comes from Notolepis coatsorum, assembly GCF_963971535.1. Taxonomy (NCBI): domain Eukaryota; kingdom Metazoa; phylum Chordata; class Actinopteri; order Aulopiformes; family Paralepididae; genus Notolepis; species Notolepis coatsorum. The sequence continues at coordinate 118,009,859 of NC_140172.1, forward strand.
TGTTTAAGTGCAGCGGTCTGTAGCCACTCACATTACCACCGAAGCTCCCCCCTCTGATGGACCCGTCCACATTCATTCGTGCGTCATCTCGCGTCGTCCAGACTCCATGGACACTCTGCGCATGTGCATGCGGAATAGGTGCTTTAAAATGGGCTTTTTCTCTGCCGATTTAGTTCTGATCGATTAGTAATGGGTCACGCCGTGTTCAGGAGATTGAGGCGCATAAACGTCTATTCGATCATGTCTCTAGCACCCCCACAGCCGTATCTGCAACCACTTACATCACGGCTCTCATCCACATTCATTCATACGCTCCCCCCGCGATCTCCTCCCCGATTTCAATGTAACGCGGAAGTGTAGTGGTCTACACGGAGCCGTTGTTGTTCAACGCCCATGCGCAGTAGAGACCTGCACGTTATTTCCAGTGTTTACAGCAGAGCTGTCCCAAGGAGCTGCGGCTACCATGTGTTGTCAAGTTATTGTTATAAGGAGCCAAGTCCAAGCTACAACAGTCTGCAACCCTTAGGAGTCTAACCTAAAGAGCTCCTCCTCCTGAGAATTTCCCCCTTTTTTTTTGTTACATAATATAAAATTACAGATTCATACCTTCAAAATAAGCCATCAATTGTCAAATTTGAGACGATAGTTTTCAATCAATGTCCTATCAAACATTCTGGTACAGTCATTACCAATTTGCAGCAGGAGCCTCTAAAGAGAATTCAGTGAATTCAGCTAATGATAAGGGAACTACACTCCTTCCCAGAATGCAATGTGATGTCAATGTTAATTTCAATGACTAATTCACACCATGAAACAAAGGCCCAGCAGGGAACAATTACAGCTGAATGGGGGTATAGTGTGACTGATCAATACAGGCAACACACACTTTGATTTGATGCCATGCATATACACACACTAGATAGACAGAGGTTTAGATAGATATATAATAGTAATATAATAGAAAGAGAGAGAAAGAAAGAAAGAAAGAAAGAAAGAGAAAGAAAGAAAGAAAGAAAGAAAGAAAGAAAGATACAGAGAGAGAGACATTTATAATAATAATAATTATTATTATTATTAAATAGAATCATTTTCTATAGGCTTGCCGTGGTAGTCAGTGATACTGGTGTATACACACACTAGATAGACAGAGGTTTAGACATTTAGATATATATATATAGATATATAATAGTATAGTAATAGAGAGAGAGAGAGAGAGAGAGAGAGAGAGAGAGAGAGAGAGAAAGAAAGAAAGAGATACAGAGATATATACAGAGAGAGACATTTATAATAATTATATTATTAATTAGTTTTTTACACACACACACACACACACACACACACACACACACACACACACACACACACACACACACACACACACACACACACACACACACACACACACACACACACACACTAATAACATGATCATAACCAAACCAATTTCAAATGTATCATCAAGTACAAAATAGATTTGATCGTAATATTTATGAGAATGCATGTGACCACGGCAGCGCGAGAGAGCGGCAGCGCGGAAATAGGCTGTCTATTGCCATTCTCTAAGTCAAACTCTAACCTTAACCAGCTCCTTAACAGCGCCTAAACTTAACCCTTCTAACCTTAAGCAACTCCGAAACAATGCCTAACCTTAACCAACTCCGAAACAATGCTTAAAGTTATGCCTAAACTTAACGGCGAAAGAATGCGAATGCACGTTAAAAAAAAAAAAAAAAAAAAATTTGAAGGGAATCAAACTAGCAAGCAACGAGCCGTAGGATCCACAGCCATGCAGCTTTGCCAATTGAGCTATTTCTGGATACTGAATAAGGGGCGGTTACTGGCATATAATGAGCTCCGCTCTGCCTGTGAGCGCACCTCTCTACTCTAGACTAGAGAGCTGTCATCACCGTGATGCGCGCTTGAATGAACTGCGAGATAACTCATAATTCGTACACACACGCACTCTGTCTCTGCCATACAGTAGTTATGTTGTTTTAGCGCGACGTGGGTATATACACGGGCGAGGATGAAAAGCTTAAGCATGTTAGACTACTTTTAATTCAGAAATTAACGTTCGGTCGGGTCCGCGTGTAATCTCGAGAATGATAATAATACTGCAGGACCTTTTCAGATTATATAATCAACGACAGACAGTGAGAAACACAACCCCCCCCCCCCCCTCACGCTGAAGAATATGCATATTAGATCGCTCAGTGATTAACACCTATGCGTGCGCTGTTTGTGTGTGCGCGCGTGCATGTACGTGACGCGTTGTAGTTTCGGGGAATACAGGGATATTTAGAACTATACAATTTAGCAAGAATTAAACATATTTACAAGTCGTATTATGTTTAGCAAGTAAGGATACATATAGATTACACTATATGCACTCGAAATTGTCTTTGTTCTATTTTTACAGATTTTTGAAAAACGGGACTTCCTGAGCATTTGTGAGAGATTCTAATTATTTTGTTCTCCGCCCACGGGAGCAATAAGCCCCGTTGACTCCTAAGGGTTAACAATTGTTTGTATTGCGCCGTATTGTATTGTACCCATTCTGCAATCTGTTAAATAAAGTTTACATCCATTCATTCTGCTAGCATTAACATTACCAAGCTGCTAGCCACAATGCTATACTGTTATACTGGCGTATTCCAATCATGTTAGCACGTAAGCTAACAAACTTCGCTGCTAGCCACAATGCTATACTGTTATACTGGCGTATTCCAATCACGTTAGCACGTAAGCTAACAAAATCAGCGTCAATCTTTTTGTGAGACTAAACTCCGCTCTTGGTGGTCAATTGTGTTGATGTTAGTTTTGTTTCATCAACAAATGAGGCAGAACACACAGTGAATGTATCCGTTTTGTTTATTGCACTTTTATTGCACTTTCTTTGCTGAAAAATAAATGCTACGTCGGCTAAATGGCTCACGCGAGGCATTTAAAGATGGTGGTTTGTTGTTTTTTTTGCAGGAAGTGTATTGGCACATTCAACTTTTCTGATTGGCCTTCATGTTTGAACTACATCGCCACCTACTGCCACCTACTGCTTTGGCATTGTACTACATGTATATACATCACTGTGCTCAGGAGCGTTATTTTTCTTCGTAGACGCATTTTGCGGAGACGCTCTCTGATTGGCCACTTCATGTGACATGTGCGCCCAATCGTGTGATGCCTGTTTCTACACTGGTTAAGCTTAGGCACTCTTTCAAAGTTGGTTAAGGTTAGAGTTTGTCTTAGAGCAGGGCGATAGAACACCAGCCCTAACCTTAACCAACTTCGAAAGAGTCGCCTATAAGCTTAACCAGTGATAAACTAGGCGTTAGGTAGTTTGCTGCTGTTCGAGGCGGAAATGGGCAAAGACACAGCTCGTCACGCGATTGGGCGCACATGTCAGTGGCCAATCAGAGAGCGTCAGTCAGTGGCCAATCAGAGAGCGTCTCCGCAAAATGCGGCTACGAAAAAAAATAACGCTGCTCAGGAGGCAAAAACAATGTCTAACTTGCCTGCCATTACGTTGTGTTCTGAAAAGCGAAACTGACCCTGAAAACGAAACGAAAATGGCCCTGTGTGTAACCGCAGCCTCAGGTTAAATAATGTAGCCAATCACATCATTCATATATGACAATATGAATTGAAAATGGGGGACCCTGATGTAAACAACACAAACGTCTTTCTCTGGTCTGCATCCCCTTAACAATTGTGTGTATTGAGCCGTACTGTATTGTACCCATTCTGCAATCTGCAAAGCACGCTATTTTGAGTCAAATTTCAAAAAGCTAAATGGATATACGGTATTTTTCCAAGGCATATAAACAAAGTAATTTAGAAGCTGCACCGGGTTGCCCCTGGACATAACTACGGATCACCGGAGGCTGTATGTTGCTTTATCTTGCCATACAGGGCTTGCTCTAAGTCTAAGGACATGATGAGAGTTAGCTTTCGTGACTGCGATGTGCAAGCTAGGGGCTTTGGCTTGCACATCGCAGTCACGAAAGGGGCTAGATGAGAGTCAGAGTTCATCAAATCGTGGACACTTTTTAGAGCTACTGTAAACTCTATGTACATTGTTTTCAAAGCATGATGAGATGATCCAAATTATCCATGATTCAAGTTGTGAACGGTCTTTCTCAGCAATGAGGCACATCACATCCAAAACTGGCTATAAGAACAACAATGCGTCAGGAGAGTCTGCTTCACATTGAAAGTGATCTCACAGACAAAGTTAAAGCAGAAAAGATCATTGATGCCAAGACGAAACGTCGCATTTCGCTGCATTAAGGTAAGACAATGGTTAATCTATTATTATGCCTTCATTTGAACACTTAATTTGCACTAAAAATTGCGCGCTCCGCGCGATATTGCCTACCCAAATGTTCTTCTAACCCGCCGCCTATGGATATGCGTCAACAAATGTCTGTTTGGATTTATGTTGTGGCTCTGGCATATTAGCAGTTGCCATGCTAACGTAGATCTCCATATATTCTGGTATGTTATCATTAACCATGCTAGCACAAATCCACATAGATGTCACATTTGGGGACTTGGTATCAGAAGAAACAACAATAAATAAACCTTTATTGTTAAATAAGACTTTTATAAACATTATCATTGTAGCTTTTGAAACTTACTATAATCCTCTGATTATTGTGTTATTATTATTATTATTATTATTATTATTATTATTATTATTATTATTATTATTATTATTATTATTATTATTATTATTATTATTATTATTATTATTATTATTATTGTGTATTTGTGTTATTTTTTATTATGCAAAACACCTTTCATGATTGGCCCATTTCACTAACTCACTCAGTCAGTAATTCAGACAGTTATTCACTCTATGTTAGCCACTCTGCCCCTAGTGACGGCTCACAGGCATTGCAATTTATGTAAGACCGGTTAGATTTGCATCTATGACACTTTGTCTCCTTGTTATACTACAAGGTCGTTGGTGAAATTACCCTCTAGAAATACTGTAAAAGACTTCCAAATATCAGTTCACAAGGGCCAAAAGGCTCCCTTTAGAAATATGTAGAGTAATTCTCCACCCTGGGGGAAGAGAGAGAGAGAGATTAATGTGTATGTGAGAGGGAGGGCAGCCATAGCTGCTGTAGCCAACTGCTACATACTCTCTCCTTGGGCAGATCCACTGTCTGCGAGCCAGAACACATAAATAATACTGTAGTAGAGAGAGAGAGAGAGAGAGAGAGAGAGAGAGAGAGAGAGAGAGAGAGAGAGAGAGAGAGAGAGAGAGAGAGAGAGAGAGAGAGAGAGAGAGAGAGAGAGAGAGAGAGAGAGAGAGAGAGAGAGAGAGAGAGAGAGAGAGAGAGAGAGAGAGAGAGAGAGAGAGAGAGAGAGAAGAGGGAGAGTCTGTGTGTGTGTTTGAGTGAGTGGGTGGAGAGAGAGAGAGAGAGAGAGAGAGGAAGAGAGGAATAGATAGAGAGAAAGAGGGGGACAGACAGACAGAGACAGAGAGAGAGAGAGAGAGAGAGAGAGGAAGAGGAGAGAGAGAGTCTGTGTGTTTGAGTAACAGTAAACCCCAAAAAGACCAAAATAATGATATTCCAAAAAAAGATCCAGATCTCAGGACGTTCTACCAGTTCTCAATTAAGTATTGCACACTACACCACAGTTAATGAGAGGGACAGCATGCAGGGCTTTCTATGGCATAGAAAATATACAAACAGAAATACCCATTCAAATTTGCTTCAAATTAATTGTGTGTTATTGAACCAATTGCATTCTATGGCAGTGAGGTGTGGGGTCCACTTACAAAACAAGACTTTACTCAATGGGATAAACTCCCCATTAATTTGAGACCCTGCATGCAGAGTTCTGTAAGAATCTCCTACATGTCCAGAGGAAAACTATAAACAATGGTCCTCATTCTCGAACGGACATATGTAAAACTTACCAAGGATTCCCTTCGTAACTCGATTTACGTACTTACTTGGCATTCTCGAACGGCTTGGTATTGTAAATTCTTTGTAGGATTTACATACTCGAAAAGGCAAGTCGGACAGAGCAGTGTGCGCTTGTGGTTTCAACAGCTTTCTCTGGGGCAAGTCATTGGGGATTGCCGATACTACAGACATCCGTGGAGTTGGATGATTGTAATGATAATTATAATTAATGCGACAATATTTGTATAATTAATCATTACGTTTTGCATTTGTGGTCCTGACACATTACACACACACACTGCAAACAAAATAAATAAAAACTAAACCAATCGGGATATAGCTACTATATAGTGGAATATACTGTATTAATATTATACCATCTTGTTTTTTATTATATTATTTATGATTGGTTTTATTTATTTATTACATCGCTTGCCTAAGAGCCAGTGTAGAAACGGCTTGATATAAGTTATTATTGTACATACATTTGCACTCTGGTTGGATGCCACACTTATTTCCGTTGTATTGTACTTGTGCTGTATGATGACAATACATTTTTATCTAATCTAATCTAATTTTGGGAGATTATATAAAAGATTATTATTATAATTTTGAGTTGCAAATCGCTGTCGCGCTACGGAGTGCATGCACACGTATGTGTGTGTGTGTGTGTGCAGGATACAGTATCAGCTGCTGCATCGTTAATGAACTATAGATTTATGGAATTCGTTCATATATTCTTAGTCTATTTCACTATATCGCTCGATTGGTTTATTAAAATACAGCAGGTAAGGCAGGTTTCTTTAAAAAAATAATTACCCAGAGACAGTGCACATTAATCAACATCTTCAGTTTCCACATCAATGTAAATCTGCCAGAGCTAGTTTTCATCTGTAGTCCCTGCCTACCATGCATGTCTTTATGGTGTGGGAGGAAACCAGAGTACCTGGAGGAAACCCACGCCAACACAGGGAGAACATGTAAACTCCACACAGAAAGGCCCCCTGCTGGGGTTCGAACCCAGGACCTTCTTGCTGTGGGGCAGCAGTGCTAACCACTATGCCACCGTGCCGCCCAGGTGGCTTAGTGAAGATACTTACATATGGAGCGCACACGTGTGTATGTATCTGTGCAGGATACAGTATCAGCTGCTGCATCGTTAATGAACTATAGATTTATATGGAATTCGTTAATGTAATCTTAGTCTATTTCACTATATCGTGCGATTGGGTTATGCGGCAGGTGAGCCAGACGGCTTAGTGAAGTATACTGTACATATGAGCGTGCGCGCGCGTGCGTGTGTAATGCTCAGATTCCTCATTGAGTCATGACTATAAATGCAAAACGTAATTGTCGTATTTATTATCATTATAATTATTTAATTCCAATGTCTCGAGAATCGACTTGAGGCAATCACCAACTATTTATCCCAAATTAAGCCTTTTATCACCTGTGCATTGTATGTTACTATTGATTCAAGATTGTTCATCGTCATGTGCACAGTTAAACAGACAGTTTGGCGTACAATGAAAATCGTACTTTGCTAGTCCGCCCTTCACACAAAATAACACAATACTTAACTAAATAAAGAACAATTTAAGTGCAATCTACTTTTACATTTGCACTCTGGTTGGATGTTGTATTGTACTTGTGCTGTATGATGACAATACATTTTAATCTAATCGAATTGTGATCAGTCGCAAATGGGTTCTGCACTACCTGTTGAATAAGGATCAACACAGCAGAGAGGCAATGCAGACCCTCTCACCTCCTTATAATGAGCTGGCGAGTTGTGTCCCCCTACCTCTCTCTCACGTCAGTTCATTCAGCGGAGCACAGCTGTGAACGTTTTCCCCCACTTACGAAGACCGTTTCACACGTTCAGGAATCCGGAGGATTGCCGTAAATCTGTTGGTACGACATTTTTACCAAGATACTTACCAAGGCACTTACGAACACGTTCGAGAACGAGGAACAATGCATGCAGGGCAGAATTAGGCCGATACCCACAAATACTAAAAACACAAAAAAGAGCAATGAACTTTTGGACCTAAAACAAAGTGACCCCCTCTCGTATCCTTATCCAGTGTCAAGAGCTGAGGAGGAATAGAACCCCTTTACCCAGCTGGTCCTGAGGCTGAGTCCACAAACCTGCTCTATTAACACACCTCAGGAACAGAACACATCACCAATCAGACTCAAATCGAATTACTACACAGTTAAAAAAAAAAACTACATCACCTATTGGCAAACACAAACAAAAGCACAGAGCAAAAGGTGGTGCTGCTATCTGGTTCTAAATCGACAGTACAACCATAGCAGATTATTTGAACATGGTGACTGATGAACAACTAAAAAGAACCTTGACAAAATACAGACTGCACAGCCTTGCTATTGGAAAGGGGAGACACAGGAAAACCTGGCTGCCTGCAGAGCAAAGGCTGTGCTGTCATCGCACCCTCGGTGAGCCTGAAACAGAGCTACACTTCCTCACCAAATGTGAAAGGTAGGGCTGGGCGATATGACCAAAAACGTTATCGCGATAAAATTATAAAATTATTTTCATATAACTCGATATCGATAATTATCGTCGATATAATGTCTGTCAAGTTTAATTAACTTTTTATGCCCGGCGCCGATGGACGGGCTATTAATAGACTTATTTTTCTGCTGTGAATGTCTCGAGTTGATGTCGTCATCAGTCCGCGCACGTTAGCCAGAGCGAGCAGTACTGTGTATCCCATGACAATGTACTAGTAAATATCCCTAAAATACTCTGTTCCGCCACAATACATTGCAACGACGTCCACCGTATATCACACACTACTCTAACCGTGGCATCAGAATTCTCGCCACACACATACTCGGCACGTAAATATATAAAAACAGCGACGTGCAAGCTAGTTAACCTAGCCAGCTTCGTTTACAAGCGATGTATTCCATGACAATGTACTAGTAAATATCCCTAAAATACTCTGTTCCGCCACAATACATTGCAACGACGTCCACCGTATATCACACACTACTATAACCGTGGCATCAGAATTCTCGCCACACACATACTCGGCACGTAAATATATAAAAACAGCGACGTGCAAGCTAAGTATCCTAGCAGCCTTGAGTCCTGAGCTCAGCTGTGGTGCGTAAAGGACGTCATCACGTAACGTTGATTGTTGTTAGTGAGTGTGCTGAGCCGAGGCTGAACGGAGCCAAACTTGGAAAATCGATATATCGAAACTTTGCGACCACGTTTCATGTTTATTTCGAGGAAATAATTTATCGCGATATTTATCGTTATCGTTTTATCGCCCAGCCCTAGTGAAAGGTATAAACATCTTAGAGAAGCACATTTGAAAAATGTTTTTATTAATAACAAAAGGTTTTCTTAACTTATTAAGATGAAGGAAAAACTAGCAGTCCTACTAGAGGAGGACTCAAAAAGCTGTGAGCTAGCAGCAGTCTGTGTTGCTGCCTGCCATAAAGAGTTGTGAGGTAGTGGACGTATATGTTGCTGCCTGCTATATAGAGCTCTGAGCTAGCAGCAGTCTATGTTGCTGCCTGCCATAAAGAGCTGTGAGCTAGCATCAGTCTATGTTGCTGCCTGCCATAAAGAGTTGTGAGCTAACAGCAGTCTATGTTGCTGCCTGCCATAAATAGCTGTGAGCTAGCATCAGTCTATGTTGCTGCCTGCTATAAAGAGTTGTGAGCTAACAGCAGTCTGTGTTGCTGCCTGCTATAAAGAGTTGTGAGGTAGTGGACGTATGTGTTGCTGCCTGCCATAAAGAGCTCTGAGCTAGCAGCAGTCTATGTTGCTGCCTGCCATAAAGAGCTCTGAGCTAGCAGCAGTCTATGTTGCTGCCTGCCATAAAGAGCTGTGAGCTAACAGCAGTATGTGTTGCTGCCTGCCATAAAGAGCTGTGAGGTAGTGGACGTATATGTTGCTGCCTGCCATAAAGAGCTGTGAGCTAACAGCAGTATATGTTGCTGCCTGCCATAAAGAGCTGTGAGCTAACAGCAGTATATGTTGCTGAATGCCATAAAGAGCTGTGAGCTAACAGCAGTATATGTTGCTGCCTGCTATAAAGAGCTGTGAGCTAGCATCAGTCTACAGTATGTTGCTGCCTGCTATAAAGAGCTGTGAGCTAGCAGCAGTCTATGTTGCTGCCTGCCATAAAGAGCTGTGAGCTAACAGCAGTATATGTTGCTGCCTGCCATATAGAGCTGTGAGCTAACAGCAGTCTATGTTGCTGCCTGCCATAAAGAGCTGTGAGCTAGCAGCAGTCTGTGTTGCTGCCTGCCATAAAGAGCTGTGAGCTAACAGCAGTCTATGTTGCTGCCTGCCATAAAGAGTTGTGAGGTAGTGGACGTATGTGTTGCTGCCTGCCATATAGAGCTCTGAGCTAGCAGCAGTCTATGTTGCTGCCTGCCATAAAGAGCTGTGAGCTAACAGCAGTCTATGTTGCTGCCTGCCATAAAGAGCTGTGAGCTAACAGCAGTATGTGTTGCTGCCTGCCATAAAGAGCTGTGAGCTAACAGCAGTATGTGTTGCTGCCTGCCATAAAGAGCTGTGAGCTAACAGCAGTCTGTGTTGCTGCCTGCCATAAAGAGCTGTGAGCTAACAGCAGTCTATGTTGCTGCCTGCCATAAAGAGCTGTGAGCTAACAGCAGTATGTGTTGCTGCCTGCCATAAAGAGCTGTGAGCTAACAGCAGTATGTGTTGCTGCCTGCCATAAAGAGCTGTGAGCTAACAGCAGTCTGTGTTGCTGCCTGCCATAAAGAGCTGTGAGCTAACAGCAGTATGTGTTGCTGCCTGCCATAAAGAGCTGTGAGCTAGCAGCAGTCTGTGTTGCTGCCTGCCATAAAGAGCTGTGAGCTAACAGCAGTCTGTGTTGCTGCCTGCCATAAAGAGCTGTGAGCTAACAGCAGTATGTGTTGCTGCCTGCCATAAAGAGCTGTGAGCTAGCAGCAGTCTGTGTTGCTAGCTGAAACCCTGATTCATGCTTTTGTCTCATCACGTCTGGACTACTGTAATGCACTTTTTTCAGGCTTACCTAATTCAAGCATCAAAAATCTTCAACTCGTGCAAAATGCGGCTGCACGGATACTAACTAGAACTAGAAAATTTGATCACATCACACCAGTTTTGTCCGCCCTACATTGGCTTCCTATCCAAGCCCGCTCTGACTTTAAAGTGCTACTCCTCACCTACAAAATTTTAAATGGGCTTGCACCGCTCTATCTATCTGATCTCATCTCCCGATACTCGCCCGCTCGTGCTCTGCGCTCACAAAATGCGGGGCTTCTATCGACCCCTAGGGTTAAAAAGAAATCCGCCGGCCACAGAGCCTTTGTCTACCGCGCTCCCTACCTGTGGAACAAATTACCTGCCGTCATCAGGGGCGCCTGCTCTGTCGAAGCTTTTAAATCCCTGCTTAAGACTCATCTTTTCTCTCTCTCCTTCAACCTACCTTGATCTCACCTGGTCGGGGACTGACCTTTAGATTAATCTGTGTAGTTTAGTTATGGTACAGGGTACTACATGGTACCACTGGGTAGTTTACTATAGGGTAGTTTAGTTAGGGTACAGGGTACTACATGGTACCACAGAGTACTACTTGGTACTGCATGGCATTACAGGGTACTACATGGCTTACATAGCTCTACATGGCACCACAGGGTACTACATGGCACTACAGGGTACTACAGGATACTACGGGGTACTACATGACACTATGGGGTACTATAGGGTACTACATGGCACTACGGGGTACTACATGGCACTACAGGGTACTACATGTCTGCTCCTTTGCAGCACCACAAACATGGGAACTCTCTAACTCTTCCCCCCCCCCCCTCTCCCCCCCCCCCCCCCTCCCTCCCCCTTCTCTCTGAGTACCCGTCTCCTGGCGCTGACCAAGGTGATGGATGCCTCGGGGTCTTGGCCAAGCTTGTAGTGACTGCTCTACATGCACCTCCGAGGCATTGGATCAGTTATTCACCGCCGTCTGTCCGTGGTCCTGTCAACTGATTAACAGACTGTTAACAGATTAACAGTCAACGCGGTTTCATTGCTGGGTTAAGTACTTCTATTCTATTCACATAATACGCTTACTTCATATATCTACTCCATTCACATATATGCCTACCACTTGTATCTATTGCTATGTCCGCCTACTACAATCTCATGAGCTGTCTAACGCCTGTCCCGTCTCCCTGTCTTCCTATGACTTGCTGTCCTGGAGTGTTGACCGGAGTGTTGGACGTCCCGTGACGAAGGCCGGGAGATTGCGACCCCCTCTGCGTGCCCCCCTGTCTTCGGAGGTCTCGTAGTGGTGACCGGAGTGCCGGATGTCCCGCGATGATGTCGGGGAGTTCGCGACCCTCTCTGCGCCACCCCCCTTCCCCCTGTCTCCGGCTGTCCCTGAGCAACGACCGGAGTGTTGAATGTCCCCTGACTAAGACGGGGAGGACGTGACCCTCTTGCGCCGCCCCTGTGCCTCAAATAGATCCGCTATCAACTCTATCTTTAATCTTTCAAAATGTTCAGTTGCTATCGCTATTAGCTCTATCTTTAATTTTTCAAAATGTACAGTTGCTATTGCATGCACTCATCTGTGTTCCACCACACACATGAGTGCATGCTTACCAACTGTCCGTCTGCAACACTACTATCACCGACATCTAAGAAGGGAGATCCCCCCTTGAACGGCCCTTCTAAGGTTTCTCTCCTCCACATTGCCTGTGGAGCTTTTTTTCCCTATTGTTAGGTTTTAGTGAGTTTTTCCTTACCTTCGCGTGGGGTATGTCTGGGAGTGCTTGCATTCTTTCATTTATTTGCATTCATCTAAAAAATGTTTGGACCCTATGGTGTTCTTGTTCTGTTCTTGACTTATTGTTATGTTGTCTTCTTGACTTGTTTAAAGAAGACCTGTACGGCCCATGGGGACATTAACGTGTGTTGTCGGGCCCTATAAATAAATTTGATTTGATTTGATTTGATTTGCTGCCTGCCATAAAGAGCTGTGAGCTAACAGCAGTATGTGTTGCTGCCTGCCACAAAGAGCTGTGAGCTAACAGCAGTCTGTGTTGCTGCCTGCTATAAAGAGCTGTGAGCTAGCAGCAGTCTACATACAGTATGTTGCTGCCTGCTATAAAGAGCTGTGAGCTAACAGCAGTATGTGTTGCTGCCTGCCACAAAGAGCTGTGAGCTAACAGCAGTCTGTGTTGCTGCCTGCTATAAAGAGCTGTGAGCTAGCAGCAGTCTACATACAGTATGTTGCTGCCTGCTATAAAGAGCTGTGAGCTAGCAGCAGTCTATGTCAATTGTATCAGCCTTTTTGATTATTTATCTATTATTATCTATTTTATATCTACTGTATTTTGTACTATTTACCATAGTATGTATTCTAATTCTAATGTTTAGCTTCTCAATGTTTAAATGCTTGCTTTGGCAATATGTACACTACAGTGTTACGTCATGCCAATAAAGCCATTTGCATTTAATTGAATTGAGAGAGAGTGCTTGGTGTGTATATTACAGAGAGTATGTGTGTGTGTGTGTGTGTGTGTGTGTGTGTGTGTGTGTGTGTGTGTGTGTGTGTGTGTGTGTGTGTGTGTGTGTGTGTGTGTGTGTGTGCATGCGTGCGTGCGTGTGTGTCAGTGAGCCAAGGCCAATATGAACACGGTCTTCACCATCAGCGCTACTGGAGAATGTATAGACTCACCTCCTCCTAAATCTCTCTCTCTTCACTCTCGCTCTCTACCTCTCTCTCTTCACTCTCTCTCTCTCTCTAACTCTCTCTCTTCACTCTCTCTCTACCTCTCTCTCTTCACTCTCTCTCTCTTCACTCTCTCTTTACCTCTCTCTCTCTACATCTCTCTCTTCACTCTCTCTCTTCACTATCTCTCTTCACTCTCTCTCTACCTATCTCTCTCTTCACTCTCTCTCTCTTCACTCTCTCTGTCTTCACTCTCTCTCTTCACTCTCTCTTCACTCTCTCTCTTCACTCTCTCTTCACTCTCTCTCTTCACTCTCTCTTCACTCTCTCTCTCCTCACTATCGTTACCACCCACCTTTTCTCTCTTCACTCTCTCTCTTCACTCTCTCTCTCTACCTCTCTCTCTCTTCACTCTCTCTTCACTCTCTCTCTCCTCACTATCGTTACCACACACCTTTTCTCTCTCACTGTCTCTCTTCACCCCTCTGTTTTATATCCTTATCTTCTCCTCTCCCTTCATCATCAATAAGAGCTAAATGAAGAGGGGAGAGGGAAGAGAAGAGGAGAGGAGGGGAGAGGAGTGTCAGGGCTTCAGTTTTACTGCTGTGTGTTTATACAGGCCGACCACAGCTAATTAATGTCTGGGAAACACTATTACAAGCTCCCCAAGTTTTATATCATCCTGTCCTCTCTCTTTCCCCCTCTCTCTCTCTTCCCCCGCTCTCTCTATGTCTCTCTCTCTCTCTTACACACACACACACACTTTGTCCTCTTTGCCCCCCATCTACGTATCTCTCCCTGTTTTCATATCGTGCTATCTCTTTTATCAACACGTGTGTGTGTGTGTGTGTGTGTGTGTGTGTGTGTGTGTGTGTGTGTGTGTGTGTGTGTGTGTGTGTGTGTGTGTGTGTGCGTGTGTGTGTGGAACAGACACTAGCCCGGGTGATACAAAGGAACAGAAATACTGGTTAAAGTTACAATGCAATACAGACAGACAGACAAGCAGAGAAACAGACAGACAGACAGACAGAGAAGCAGAGAAACAAACAGACAGACAAGCAGAGACACACAGACAGACAAGCAGAGAAGCAGAGAAACAGACAGACAAGCAGAGAAACAGACAGACAGACAGACAAGCAAGCAAATAAACAGACAGACAAGCAGAGAAACAGACAGACAGACAGACAGACCAGCCTCTACTAACTCAGCATTACTGACAGCACAGGAATGCGCGCACACACACATGTATATACATACACACACGTAAACATAGTCACACAAAAATACAGTTCTATGAACACACACACACACACACACACACACACACACACACACACACACACACACACACACACACACACACACACACACACACACACACACACACACACACACACACACACACACACACACACACACACACACACACACACACACACACACACACACACACACACACACACACACACACACACACACACACACACACACACACACACACACACACACACACACACACACACACACACACACACACACACACACACACACACACACACACACACACACACACACACACACACACACACACACACACACACACACACACACACACACACACACACACACACACACACACACACACACACACACACACACACACACACACACACACACACACACACACACACACACACACACACACACACACACACACACACACACACACACACACACACACACACACACACACACACACACACACACACACACACACACACACACACACACACACACACACACACACACACACACACACACACACACACACACACACACACACACACACACACACACACACACACACACACACACACACACACACACACACACACACACACACACACACACACACACACACACACACACACACACACACACACACACACACACACACACACACACACACACACACACACACACACACACACACACACACACACACACACACCCCTCTCTCGCCTCAGCCAGCCAGGCAGGGCTGTGCTGAGTTATGATCCGTTTCCGGGCAGGCCTCTCATTAAGTCCAATCTAGAGCTGGACTGATGACATGGACAGGGGAGGGGGGTTGACAGCCTGACAGGCATTACTAATCACACCCAGAAACACTGGCCAGCACCAAGATTATTAAGAGCCCTCTGTGTACAGGAGTCCTGTCTGCAACCATCAATCTGCAGGCATGTATCTATCAAGCCTGCAGAGAACTCCTGAAGCACTCCGCCAAGGCTCCGCGTGTTGCTAACTGATACTGATACCGGTGTCAGATATGGTTCCGATACCAGGCTGAGATAGTCTAACATCCGATAACGAGAACCATGTATAGAACATGATAACTGTACTGTTGAGACACATCAAAAGAAAAGGGCACTCCCACAGAGCGCTTGTATTAGAATAGAATAGAAATACTTTTATTATCCCGAGGGAAATTTGACACTGCAAATCGCTCAACATTAAACATTTAGACAGAACAGGTCATGAATAAGAATAACAAAACAAATCAAATTGCCTAAGATATTAGTAGAATAAAATAGAATAAAAATGGAATAAAATATACAGTAAATAAATACAGTAAAAATATACTGTAGAGGTCTACAGTTGGTGTAGTATTGCACAGTGCTGTTTCAAAAGTATGAGTCCAGGAAGATGGTAACTGTCACTCTGTGCTCAGTGATCCAGCCTGTTTGTGTCCCCTGCTCTCAGTCCGCTGCCCCAGCAGGTCACAGCGTACAAGAAGGCGCCCGCCACCACCGACTCATAGAACCTCCTCAACATCCTTGTACAGACATTGAAGGATCTCAGCCTTCTGGGGAAGTAGAGTCGGCTCTGGCCCTTCTTGTAGAGTGCCTCTGCGTGTTTTGACCTGTTCAGTTTGTTGTCGATGTGCACAGCGAGGTATTTGTACTCCTCAAGCATGTCCACATCGACTCCCCTGATGGAAACGGGGGTCACAGGTAGGGATGCCCCGATCGATCGGCCAGCGATCGATATCGGCCGATATTCAGTATAAATATGAGATCGGTGAATTCCGATGCTTTATTTTCGCCGATCGTGAAAACCGATCGAAGACACACAGACTTCACTCTCATGCGTACCTTTCACCCAAATCTAATCTGAACAACCGTTGCGTTGATTGGTTGGTTAGTGAATGGATGCGGGGCTGTCATAGAATAATATTGGTCCCGTAGGCAGGAATACCATCCTCGAGTTAACGTAATTTATACAAATGGAAGTATTGATTTTGCCGTAACGAATCATTACAAAAATATACCGTTAACTGGAATATGTTAGTTTCTTACACATATGTTGGATTATGTAATTGGTTTGTCATGACAAACCAATAAAAAAATCGTGAATTAAGCGGTGGTATCCTATAGCCCAGGGGTCAGCAACCTTTTTGACATGGAGTGCCTGTTTGAAATATAGTTGTAACTAGTGTGCCTCAACAATATTCCATGCATCGTAAATATTTTTTCTCATAATCAGGTATTTTTAATGATAATTTTTACATTATTACATCATTATCGTTATTGTTATTATTAACAATATTATTATGATGGTTGTATCAACCCTAAATCTGAGTTGGGGGGGGGGGAATGCAATGCAGACAAACAGCTGCATACAGTGCGACCATTTCACTCACATTTGCCCATTCATTTTTGGACACATCACACACCATCGGTGTGTGTACTATACGTGGGCTGTCATAGCTCCACCTACAGGCCTAATGGAGAACACCAGGATGTGAATGGAGGGTGAATGTGAGGTATATCGTGTAAATAAGTTTTGATTGATCGCAAGACTACACTGTAAAAAATATATAATAATAAGTTACCAGAACTTAAAAATATTGAGTTCAGTTACTGTGCATTAAGGTTTTCAGTTTTCAATCCATAATAATCCAGAAAAATAAATACACAAACACATTATTTCAACCTAATAAAACTATGTTTATTGTCATTGTTTTAAGAACACAAGTTGACTTGGTAATACTCACATTTTGAGTAAAAAATATGGCTTTTAACATGTGCAATGTTCAATGAAATAGAAAAATAAATAATAAAATTAGTTGATTAATCCCACTGGTCACAATGGTGACCGTAATAATGTTTTTGTTATAAGGCTCTGCAAATGTTACTGAATGATGTAGCAATGTATTTCCAGCTAAATTGAAATAATAAACAAATAAAGGGTCTCAATTAAATATGTGGTAGTAAAAAGAACCTGTGGGAGGATTTCAACAAGATAAATGCGACAACAGTGCAAAATATTTCACTATAATATTTCAAAGCAAAAAAAAAAATTTTTTTTTTTTACTGCTGCCTCCTATGCAGGCACGCGTGCCTAAGGTTGCCTACCCCTGCTATAGCCCATATTATGTACATTTCAACAAAGTGGAGCCGCAGGGGACTTCCATAGCATACGCCTTCAAATCCTCTTACCTTGACGATTTAAAGCCTGCACAATTTAGTAAACAGTATACCCATGGCTGGTGTTGATATTTTACGATGCCAGCTTGTGGGAATTCATTGTAGCCAGCCAGCTAACGTTAATGTCATTCAGAATATTAACATAGCTACAACAACACAGTAACGTTAATATAATTACATGCATCATTGTTTACAATGAACGGTGGGGCTAATCGAAAGGACTGGACACGGACAAGTTAAACAGCAATCAATTAATTGAATACAACAACAGGTAGTTCGAGCTGCACTTTCGTGCCTATACGACCACACCACAGCCACATTTGACGAGCTCTCTCTCTCCTGCCGATTAAATTCAGCAGCTCTTCCTCGAGTGCCTGTAGCTGCCTGCATTTGCACAATGGCGTCCATCCCTGCTGCTAGCTAAAGTTATTTGTTTAATGTTCATCAACAATCTACAGACACCAACTGAACAAACACAGAACTGGACACACAAGCAGATAGCGAAGCATCATAAATACTTCGGGGGGGTTCAAAATAAAACACCGGAAAGACGTTTATTTTGTACATTATCTAGTAGGGCTGGGCGATATGGAAAAAAATCATATCGCGATAACGATATGATAATGTTATCATATTTCTCGATATCGATAATTATCGAAATTGTTATACGTTTTATTTTTTTTAAACAACAGATGTATGTTTATTTTGCAGCAATTCTTTGTCGTTGCCGCCATCTTTAGTGTTACATCCCCTCACACTCCAGTTCTCAGGCTGCAGCTGGTTTAAAAGCGAAAGTAAACCGGCTTCTCTGCTGCTGTGGCTCCAGGGGAGTTGAACAGTTCTGGCTCTGCTCGTTTCTTTTCTATCTTTTGGCGCTTTTTTGGTGGACAAACCACCGCACATGTGCACCGTGACTCGTGACTGGAGTCTAGTTCTGCTAGCACACATAGCCTACTGTGTACAGACGGTTTCAAACTGTATTTTAAATTAGAAAGCAAACAAAATAAATGGACAAGAGAAAAATAAATCTCAATTTGGTCAGTATTGTCATTTGGACAAGCAAAGCCATTACTTTAAGTTGCAGGCAAGAAAGACAAGTCTGTCCACTGTCTCTGGTTTTGCAGGTAAAAAAATTAAATATATATATATAAAAAATTTATCGTTATCGTTATATCGCCCAGCCCTATTATCTAGCGTTAAAACGAAGCTAAACTAACGTTACAACTATCCTAAAGTTTAAACTAACGAACTAACAAACGTAACAAACAAACTAAATATAACTATATTACACTATATACAAGAACACGAGCAAAAACAAACAAACACGGCTATTATATGGGTTGTTATCAATGGGTTGGTTGAGAAGAGAAGTTTCATCTATCTAAGGAACCTAGATACATCCGGGGTACAATGTTGCATAGGCTGCGCGTGGATGAGGGCATGTTGAATGTGATTTGACCAAAGCAGAGTATACACACAGACAGTGGAGCTGTTTGCAGATAGCGAGCATTTTGATTTGTTGCGTGGTGGCGATGTCTCGCAGATAATACAACTACAAGTATAATTATATAATATATAGATTTGATAAAAATAATAATAATAATAATTATATATAATTTTTTTTTTTTTTTAAATATAAAACCAAAAACTATCGGTATCGGCAGTGTATCGGCCGACATGGCTCATAGACGATCGGTGATCGGTATCGGTGGCAAAAAACGTGATCGGGGCATCCCTAGTCACAGGTGCACTCCTCCTCCTCCCCAGCTCCACCACCAGTTCCCTGGTCTTCGCCACATTTAGCTGCAGGTGGTTTTTATCGCACCATGAGACGAAGTCCACTACCAGTTCCCGGTATTCCCTCTCGTCACCATCCTTTATACATCCCACTATCGCAGAGTCATCAGAAAACTTCTGAAGGTGGCAGGACTGTCACCTCCCGACCTAGCTGACGCACCCCCCAATGGGTTTCCGTTAGAAAAAATTGTTGCTGGTCTCCGTGCACAGATGAAGCACACCTGTGTCAGACATGCCCGAGGCATTATTGTTTATTATTATTATTATTAAAATGTTTCTTGAATTTCATGATTTACACAGTGAAAATCCCCATTTGAAATAATGTATATTAGTTATATTTATTAGTAAAATAACACCATAGCACCGCCATTAGCCTTTTCATGTCACGCACCACCTAGAGGGCGCTCGCGCACCACAGTTTGGGAACCACTGGTGTAGACGGTGAAGAGAGGACTGTCCCCTGCGGGGCCCCGGTGTTGCTGACCAGTCTGTCTGACACACAGCTCCGTAGGCGCACGTACTGTGGTCTGCCCGTCAGATAGTCAACAACCCAGGACACCAGGGGGGCCTCCACCTGCATCGCCTCCAACTTCTCACCCTGCAGCCCAGGCCTTATGGTATCAAAAGCACTGGAGAAGTCAAAGAACATGACTCTCACAGTGCTCCCCGGCTTGTCTAGGTGAGTGTAGGCTCGGTTCAGCAGGTAGATGACAGCATCCTCTACCCCCAGTCGGGGCTGGTAGGCGAACTGGAGTGGGTCTAAGTGGGGTTTGATCACCGGGCGGAGTTGCTCCAGGACTAACCTCTCCATGGTCTTCATTATATGAGAGGTTAGAGCCACCGGCCTGTAGTCCTTGGACGTGCTGGGACGCGGGCACTTAAGGACAGGGACCACACAGGAGGTTTTCCACAGTGTCGGGACTCTCTGCAGCCTCAGGCTCATATTGAATATGAGCTGGAGCACATCACACAGCTGAGAGGCACAGGTTTTGAGTACCTTTGGGCTCACCCCATCAGGACCTGCAACCTTGCCTGCGTGTAACTTGCTCAGCTGTGTACTCACCTGGTCTGCAGAGAGCCACACTGTGGGGGTCTCAGGTGTTGGGGGGAGGGGCGGGTCATCGAGCCGTGGGGGGCAGACAGGCTGCACCAGAGATGAGGGGGGGTGGGCAGTTGGGAGGAGGGAGGGTGTTGCTCGAGTTGAAGGGCTGAGAGGTGTGGGGGTGGGCAGGGCAACTGGAGCAGTGTCGAGGGGGAAGGGGGAGGGCAGACTAGCTGGGGCCGCTGTATCAAACCTATTGTAAAATAGGTTTAGCTCATTAGCCCGGTCTACATCTCCATCCACTCCCCTTCCCCCGCCGGTTTAATGCCGGTTATGGTCTGCATTTCAGTCCACACTTGTTTGTTATTATGGTAGAGGATTGTGCTGAAGTATATAAATGCTCATATTGGTGTTTGGGTGCCCGGAGTGTGTTGTGTGCCTGGTGCCAGTGAATGGCAGCCATTGAGCCTGCATAGCCCAGGGTTGGGTGCTACACAGTGGTGGTGAAGGAGCCCATTTACATCCTACATTGTAAAGCACTTTGAGTGTCTAGAAAAGTGCTATATAAATGCAATGATCAATCATTCATTCGTTCAGAAAACTGTTTACCATTAGCTTTGACTACCGACTTAACATCAAGCACGTCACTTCTGTCTCTTCACAGGGTGATTATATAGATTATATAGCATGATAACTGCACTGTTGAGATCCATGGAAACAAATGTGCATAGAGCTCTTGTATAGAGCATCTATTTTTGTTTAGATCGTATTACAGAATAAATAAATAAACACATTTGCAAGTAGCTGCAACCTTTTTGCGATTAGGCCACTCCCATGCCCCCTTTTATCCAATTGGCATGAACACACACACACACACACACCTTCAGACACACACATATTGTACACACCTACACACTTGACCTCCATGCCAAAATGTCAGTCTCCTAGAGTGAGACCTGTGGCCGCCCGCCAACCAACCAACCAGCCTACCAGCCTACCAGCCTACCAGCCTACCAGCCTACCAGCCAACCAACCAACCAACCAACCAATCTGGTTGCAGCAAATACATATATTGTTATGATATTGTTGATATATGTTGTTACTGTCCAAGATTCTGAATATATCATGTGAAATTTAGGCCATATAGCCCAGCCCTACTTGGAATAATAACTGTATATGTATAGTCAAGGCAGGGCTCTACGCTAACCTTTTTCACTATGGGCACAGGTGCTCCTAAATGAAAAAAGTTAGGAGCACACAAAGAAATGTAGGAGCACCCAAAAATATTTAGGAGCACAGTGAAAATATTTCAAGTAAAAGAGTTTTTTTTTTCAAAATAAATGTATATTTGTACTGTGCGTGCATCAGCGTTTCCGTTAGCCGGTAATTACCGGTATTTGTCCGGCAAAATCTCTTGAAGTCCGACATATTTAATTTCTCCGGTCTTAATGTCCGGTGAAAATAATTCCCTGAGTCTAAGCACAATTTGATTATTTGAATTGTATTAAAATAGGCTAAAATTAAATAGCCTATGCGATGAACGAAACGATCATTACATTTGTTTCCTCGTTGCTTCTAATAATGACAACGACGTTGTCAGCGAGAGCTTTAAAAACGTAGGTCTCGGTTCGCTTCATCGGACCAAACGCGAACCAAATATAGGAAGTGATTATTATTACCACTGCTCGCAGCACTCACTGCAAAACAAGCACACTGCATCTAATCTCTCTATCTATCTATCTATCTATCTATCTCTCTATCTATCTATCTATCTATCTATCTATGTCTGTGCATCTTGGGAAGAAGGAAGAAAAAACGCGGCTTATTATTATTACCGAGGCGCGCGGCTTATTATATTATTAAAACGGCTACTTGTGGGCACTCATAAAAACACCGTGGTCTACAAGTTGTTTAGCGAGAGGATGGTGGTAAAGTAATGTGCTTCAATAGAACAATGGATCAATGCCATGTCAAAACTCGGCTCCGCTGATCTGGGCTCCGCAGTACACACACAGACACACACACACGCGCGCGCGCACACACAGGATCGCAGCCACACACACATTTCCACTGTCCAATAGACAAGCGCCCTTTTCGACCGCGTGACATTGAGGTGGAGAGAGTAGTCACGCAAACCACGATAATGTTGCAGGCTCTCTGCTTTCTCAGTTCTTCGCTTGATATAATTAATACAAATGTCCAATATAACGGAATTCGTTAGCTCATAAAAATGTGATTATAACAGACTGCTGTTTAGTGGACCGACTGCCACATACGCGGTCTATTTTATTTCAAGTCAGCAGCAGCACGGAGACGGAGTATCGAGGGACTTATTTTATTTGGAATATATTAATGACTGTATACGCAAAAGTAGCCTAGTTTTAAGTAATAATATTATAAATCTACATGCCTTGAGGATGACATTCTTTATATAGCCTGCCTATCTCAATTGTTTTAAAGCTCAATAAACTATGACCGGAATTAATCTCATTTGTCCGGTAGTTGAAATCTTGCAGGTCACGGAGACCGGCAACAATTTTTTCTAACGGAAACCCTGGCGTGCATGTGTGTAAATTAGCTCTTGCTACAACCCTGCATGTTTACATTTTGTATTTTGTACTTGATGTTCATTAACATGTGCTGTCCCTATCAAATAAACTATCAAATCAAACTACTGCTACAAAAGTAACAGTCACTTAACTTTAGCTTTTGCCCCTTTTATGCATACAATGCCTATGTTTTGGCTGTGTTGCTCTTCTAGAGAAATAATCCTTTCAGGGTTGCCTATTGAAATACTGTACACCTCCAGTACAGAAACATTGTTTATGAGTTTGCGTGTCAGGTAGACCATTGATTGACAGTCGAGTCTGCCAATTACGTCACACCGCTTGCACTCCGGCCGTCCGGCGCTGCAGCTGGACCCTATTGCCCACCTCTGCTGTTCATAACGCTAGCCAAGTTAGCTGTACACACATACACAGTGGGCCGGCAGTTACTTTGGTGTAGGGGTGTAACAATGCATCGATCCTAAGGGGAAAATTCAACTGCATCGATTTGAAAATGTTAGAATCGATTATCGCAATTTGAATGTGTACACAGTGTTATGTTGTTATCATGTCCGTTACAGTCAACACAACGGCATACGCTACTGCATCAACGTTATGATTAACAAAGCAAGGCATTCGTTTTGTTGCATTAACGTTATATTACTATTGCTATCGCTAAATCTAGGTGTTCTAAAATATATTGCTATTGGTAAGACTAGAAGTTACATGTCTCTGGAAACTCTCGCATATCGCAATGGTGGCGTTTCAGGAAGTAAACAAGCCAAATGAGAGCTTCCGATTGGTAATTTGCTTTCTTTCTCATGAAACCAGTCACGTCACTCTACTGTGATTGGACCGTTGGCTTGAGTGCAATGTGGGACTTGTAGTTTTTTAACGATTCTCGCGGTGGAGGAAAAAAAAGACGAGAGAGGCTGTAATCTGTACTCGCACAGCGTGCGCGTAATTGATTTTTACGGTTCGCACACACATATTTTTAGGGGCATATGCGAGCAATTTGGTCGCACTGTAGAGCCCTGCAAGGCTCCAGACTGCAACAAAAATATTTAAGAATGTGCAAGTTTAAATTTCACCCAATCGCATTTGTGAGAGTGAATGACATTTACGTCCATTTATCTGTTACCGTGTTCCAAAAATGAAGCGGCCTATAGCTGATTATTTTAAAAAGCTAAAAAAGGAGAGAGAGGAGGAGGCTGGTGGGGAAGGAGAACCAACTCACCATCACTCAGACGCCACTGATGATGAAAGCACAGGCAAGAAACCCACAGGACCAGTGAAGAGGCCAATGCAGTACCGTGAAGAGGCCAACACAGTACCAGTGAAGAGGCCAACACAGTACCAGTGAAGAGGCCAACACAGTACCAGTGAAGAGGCCAACACGGTACCAGTGAAGAGGCCAACACGGTACCAGTGAAGAGGCCAACACAGTACCAGTGAAGAGGCCAACACGGTACCAGTGAAGAGGCCAACACGGTACCAGTGAAGAGGCCAACACGGTACCAGTGAAGAGGCCAACACGGTACCAGTGAAGAGGCCAACACAGTACCAGTGAAGAGGCCAACACGGTACCAGTGAAGAGGCCAACACGGTACCAGTGAAGAGGCCAACACGGTACCAGTGAAGAGGCCAACACGGTACCAGTGAAGAGGCCAACACAGTACCAGTGAAGAGGCCAACACGGTACCAGTGAAGAGGCCAACACGGTACCAGTGAAGAGGCCAACACGGTACCAGTGAAGAGGCCAACACGGTACCAGTGAAGAGGCCAACACGGTACCAGTGAAGAGGCCAACACGGTACCAGTGAAGAGGCCAACACGGTACCAGTGAAGAGGCCAACACGGTACCAGTGAAGAGGCCAACACAGTACCAGTGAGGAGGCCAACACGGTACCAGTGAAGAGGCCAACACGGTACCAGTGAAGAGGCCAACACGGTACCAGTGAAGAGGCCAACACGGTACCAGTGAAGAGGCCAACACGGTACCAGTGAAGAGGCCAACACAGTACCAGTGAAGAGGCCAACACGGTACCAGTGAAGAGGCCAACACGGTACCAGTGAAGAGGCCAACACGGTACCAGTGAAGAGGCCAACACGGTACCAGTGAAGAGGCCAACACGGTACCAGTGAAGAGGCCAACACGGTACCAGTGAAGAGGCCAACACGGTTCAAGTTCAAGTTTGTTTATTATTTGTCACAACAAAATACAGAATACTTTATGATGAAATGCTTGTTTCTGTATGAGCCCCTGATAGTGTGCTACATACAGTAAAAAGAAAGTAAGTAAAAAAACAAATAAAAAATAAAGTAATTAAGAAGTAAGTAAAAAGTAAGTAAAGGAATGTTCAGTCAATATACATATACAATACAGAGTAAAAGCAGGCGCCACGGGCAGTCAGGACAGAAGAGTAGTGGATGTGACATCGGTAAACAAGCCACAAATTAGGCCCGTCGTAAGACCAAAACACACAGCAGTTTTAATAATTTTACATTACTATTTGGTTACCCGCCACATGGCGGACAGACCTCTCAGTGTCATTCGCCAAACGTAAAATCTGCCCGCCTGGGGGGCAGGTGGCGTAGCGGAGATTACGTTCGTCACCAACACCGGGAGACACTGGATTCGCCTGTTCGAATCCAGCTCCCGGCGTTGCTATCAGCTTGGCTGGCCTCTCACACTGATACAATTGGCTGTATCAGAGGGTGGGAAAGCTGAAGGGTGGGTCCTGGGCGTTGTGGACAGTTCGGTCGGGGCGCCTGCTCAGCAAGGGTTGGAACTAGGGAGAGATAGTGTGGCCTCCCACACGCTACACTCTCCCCGGTGAGAATCTGCGCGGCCAGGTTGGCCTGCCGGTAGGCTGCACATGCGTCGGAGGAAAGCATGTGACAGTCTCCGGTCTCCCGGACCAACAGTAGGGGAAAGTATGCAACAACCAGGAAGGGTGGGAGGGGAGAAAATCGGGAAAAAGAGGGGAAGAAAGATAAGAAAAAAAGAAAAAAAGAAGAAAAAAATCTGCCCGCCAATGGCGGGTGGCGGGCTCTAATTTCGTGCCCTGGGCGCAAGTATGTCAAAAAGAAAAACAGAAACAACACGTTTGTCATCTGTAGTAAATAAATGAAGCTGGAATCCATTCGTGACCATGAACAGAGCCAGTGTCCCGGATTCAATCTCCTCTCCTCTCCTCTAAAGACGCTCTGTGGCTAGGCTAACAGCCATGTCAGACAGAGCAGATGTGGAAACTGAGCTACACTTTCTAACAACCTGCCCACTACCAAGATAGATATCAGAGACATATACTCCCCAGTCCCCATTAATTGCAAACACCCAAAGAGAGTTTGAAAACATGTATTGTGCCTTAACGTGCGGTTTCATTTTTGCAGTCAACAAAAAGTGACGCCATCGGACTTTCTTTTTGTTTGCGCATTGTACCGAAAGTTTGCACCGGCGGATCTCACGTGAATCGATACTCGGTAGTACCGACGTGTTTCGGTAGGTACCTTTAAAAGTACCGAATTCGGTACCCATCCCTAATTATATGTAATTGTTTTTATACAGTATGTGTAAATAAACAAAACAAACTCCAACAGTTCTTAAAGCTTGAGATTCTCCCCTCTGTTGCAGAGTTTAAAACATTGATCTCCAACCATTGTCAGTCAAGTTGTATGTGTTTTAATTGATCTGTTATCCATACTTTTGTCTTGCGTCGTTGTCTTATTATGAGTTTATATGCTGTGGGATTTTACATGTTTTTTTTCTCCTTTGCTTATTTCTGTATGTACACTCGACGTGACTGTAAATGAGGGAAACCTCAGTTGCCTTTCGAGTTTAAATAAAGATTTGAAATTAAATAAAAAATACCAAATAGCCCCCTAGTCACTAACACTGAACACCAACTCAGTTTTGTTTATTTACACATATAAAAACAATTACATATAATACAATATAATCCACAAAGAGATGTGAAGGAGAATTGCCTAAAAACCCTCTCTAGGGGCTTGTATGTGGCATTCACCAAGAAGCAAAATTATACTGAGTGAGATTACATCAATATAAAATACCCCCCCCCCCCCAAACATACACAAGGAACATTCATTCATAATACATACAAGCAGGTCTACAGATAAACACTGAAGAAGGCACTTATGCCATACAACTTCAAGTTTAGAGAATATAAAGTAAAGAAACTACAAATAATGACAGGAAGAAATTAACAAAATACAACAAGCCATCAGACCACAGTTTGTAAAGGGAGCCCATATGGAAGATATTGGTGAGCTAGGTCGGAGATGAGATTTCAGTGCTCTTTTACTTCAGAAAAGAAAATTCCAAAATATGTGGAGGCAAAGAGTTCCACAACTTTGACCCTCGGTAGAGTATACAAAACTGAGATTGGGAAGTGCAGGAATGGGGTGCCATCTCCTGTCCTTGCTGTGCAGGTGCCCTGACCGACCTGTAGGAGTCGCTGTTTACAACGATCAAATTACCACCCACCGGCTTCCCTCCCGCTGACTCTGCCAATCGAGCCAGTGTGACGGCCGGCCAAGCCGGAGGCAACGCTGACAGCCAGATTTGATACCAGTGTCTCTCGCGTTGGTGACGAGCGCAATGTCCGCTGTGTCACCCAGCCGCCCGTGATATTCACTTTCTTAAAGGTCCTCCTCACCTGGACACAGTACCCGTGGGTGGCGAGACGAGCGGAAAGCTATGCCGTGCGGTCCGTTGCAGGACACTCTAAACTTGTTACCGGATCCACACAGTACGAGCTTGAAACGTTGAAGTTACACGACGACAGTGAGAAACACAGAACCTGCAGGGGCTGATGGCTGAGCATGAAGACCGGGCCCCTCCAGACTTCTTCTGAGCAGGAAGACCAGGCCCCTCCAGACTTCTTCTGAGCAGGAAGACCAGGCCCCTCCAGACTGCTTCTGAGCAGGAAGACCGGGCCCCTCCAGACTGCTTCTGAGCAGGAAGACCAGGCCCCTCCAGACTTCTTCTGAGCAGGAACACGGGGCCCTCCAGACTGCTTCTGAGCAGGAAGACCGGGCCCCTCCAGACTGCTTCTGAGCAGGAACACGGGGCCCTCCAGACTGCTTCTGAGCAGGAAGACCGGGCCCCTCCAGACTTCTTCTGAGAAGGAACACCGGGCCCTCCAGACTTCTTCTGAGCAGGAAGACCGGGCCCCTCCAGACTGCTTCTGAGCAGGAAGACCAGGCCCTCCAGACTGCTTCTGAGCAGGAAGACCGGGCCCCTCCAGACTACTTCTGAGCAGGAAGACCGGGCCCCTCCAGACTGCTTCTGAGCAGGAAGACCGGGCCCCTCCAGACTGCTTCTGAGCCGGAACACGGGGCCCTCCAGACTGCTTCTGAGCAGGAAGACCGGGCCCCTCCAGACTTCTTCTGAGAAGGAACACCGGGCCCTCCAGACTTCTTCTGAGCAGGAAGACCGGGCCCCTCCAGACTGCTTCTGAGCAGGAAGACCAGGCCCTCCAGACTGCTTCTGAGCAGGAAGACCGGGCCCCTCCAGACTACTTCTGAGCAGGAAGACCGGGCCCCTCCAGACTGCTTCTGAGCAGGAAGACCGGGCCCCTCCAGACTGCTTCTGAGCCGGAACACGGGGCCCTCCAGACTGCTTCTGAGCAGGAAGACCGGGCCCCTCCAGACTTCTTCTGAGCAGGAAGACCGGGCCCCTCCAGACTTCTTCTGAGCAGGAAGACCGGGCCCCTCCAGACTGCTTCTGAGCATGAACACCGGGCCCCTCCAGACTGCTTCTGAGCAGGAAGACGGGGCCCCTCCAGACTTCTTCTGAGCAGGAAGACCGGGCCCCTCCAGACTGCTTCTGAGCAGGAAGACTGGGCCCCTCCAGACTGCTTCTGAGCCGGAACACGGGGCCCCTCCAGACTGCTTCTGAGCCGTTAGTCATCACTCAACAGAGGAGCATGAAATGGTCCTCGAGTTCAACAACACAGTGAAAGAGGAACTCAAATCCAAGATCACGTTGATGAAAAAGAACGTGTTGAATGTGAATCCGACCTACGCCAGTGACGTGACCTGTGCCCGGTTCATAGGAGTGATGTCAGACAACCTCCGGGGAAAAGACGGGTGATGAAATTGCCTAAACTATCATTTATGATAACCGACGTCTCCACCAAAGAGTGTGAGATTGTCTTCGCCTGTGTCATTGATCATGGAAGATCCTAATTGGCCGTATTGAGGTTGAACACGCCCATGCAGAACGTAAGGAGTGTGTGTGTGTGTGTGTGTGAGTCATTTCTGTTTCCATATAATGATTAATAATGATAATGAAAAATGCTCTATAAGTTAATTATAATAAGCTGACTGTGTGCGCATGGGGACGTGCACACAGACGTGTGTGTGTGTATATAGTTGTGTGTGTTTGCGCGTGTGTGTGTATATGTACTGTATCATGTGGGAGTATATAATTAATTGTTATCTTTACTTGTCTTATCATTATGATTTAATATGCTGTGTGATTTTATATGCCTTTTTTTGATTAATTCTGTATGTACACTCGACGTGACTGTAAATGAGGGAAACCTCGTTGCCTTTTGAGTTTAAATAAAGGTATGAAATTAAATGAAGTATCTGTACACGTGTGGGCAAATATACACACGGGGGTCTATCGTTTTGACTATTATCTTAATCTTTAGTAGCAAACCAGATCCCATTTCAGGAAAGATCCCCCAGAGCCACCTGTTCAACTGCTGCTTCTTCATTATATTTTTCACTTAAGTTTCCGAACCACCCGATACCGTTTGTGTGGGATGTGGAAAACGCTAGGAGCTGCTGGGACCAGACGGGATCACCCAGGTGCAGCACGAAACCCCGCTGAGCAATGGGACACATAAGTCTCGTGTCCAGTGTCTCCGGTCTGGGGTCTGGGGTTTTCTGTATATGTTTTCCCTCGTCCTCCTTTGCTTCCGTCTCTCTCCCTGCAGTAGAAACACTAACCAGAAATCCCAACTCGCAGAGCGACACGACGCCAAGCCGCTACGCTGCGATTAATGTCTCTGTGCTCCTTCTTGGCAGCACGGCGCAGCGCTGGATAGTTCATCACGGCTGCAAATCAGTCTCTCCTCCATCTTCACAGCTGGAACGCTATATGGACAGTAAACTCGTGGCCTCTCCCGCTCCGATCGCCGGCTCACGTTACAGCAAAAGTTCAATTTGGTTAAACTTTCTTGCCGCATGCCGCAGGCCGCTGTGTTTCTTTTCTTTCTGCAACCCGTGCGGTAACAACTGCCAGGGTCTAAACGCAGCACCCCCATTCAAATGAATGGGAACGCTTTTTTGCCAGATAGACTAGAATAGAATAGAATAGAAGTACTTTATTGATCCAGACGGAAATCAGCACAACAGATCACTCACAATGAACATTCAGTTAGCCAAAAGTCAAAAATAAGAATAGGAATAAGAATAAGAATAAGAATTTAAATACACGGTCAGAGATATATTGTAAAATATGTATATATATTCAAAGATTCTAAAATAAAAGTAGCAGCCTTAGGTTTTGTTTTTTTGGTTTGTTTTGTTTTTCTCTCTCCTTTCCTTATGTCTCTTTCCACGTGTTTGTGTTGTTTATTCACCCTTTTCGCCCTCTTCCTCCTCTTACACAGATATCGAGCCCCTTCGGTCAACCGTGCCATAACAAAGAGGTATGGCGAGCATGAGTTACAATGTTAGAAGTATTTCATGGAATGTCATGGGGGCGAATTGTCCGACCAAAATAAAACAGAATCATGGCCAACTTGCAACAGTTAAAAAGATGATGATGATTTTAATTTTTTTACAAACCCACCTTCGCAACAGAGAAGTGGCAAGAATTTAAAGAAGCTGGATCAGTCACTTGTTTCATTCCAAATTTAACAAAGGAGCCGGAGGCACAGCCATCCTAATTCACAAAATTTTTCCATTCCAACCGCTCAAAACTTTAGGGGATCCCAATGGTCACTTTATCATTGTTTCGGGTAGATCACAGGATACACCTGTCGAATGTGTGTCAGGGGGGTATGAGTCTGTGGCTGAACATGCTCCTCATCTTGGCTAGCTCCTAACAGAAGGGGTCCTCTGGATAGCGGCCAGCTTCCTTCTCATCCTCCTCTCTGCCACCACCTTGAAGAGGTGAAGAAAATGAATAAATCCCAGTCGTCCCATGGCGATTGCAATTACTCGTGTATATTGGGCATGACTACCATACGGGAAAGAATAGGTCTGAGGCACCAAATCTTCCACCGATTGCTATTAGGGATGCACCGAATGGGAAATTCTTGGCCGAAACCGATACCGAAAATAGGAAACAGTTGGCCGAAAACCGAATGCCGAAAATGATTAATATAAATATATATATATATATATATATATATATATATTTTTTTAGCTACCTGATTATGGCAAAAGACATGATTATGGCTAAACTTAACTTAAATAATATTAATAATCACTATTATGGGCCCATAAAACATTTATTCAGCACTTTTGAATGCATACATTAATTCCAGACTGTTAAGACTAAAAGACTACAACGATTGATGACGACTTCCTGTCCTCGCATTTCCATTTCCGGTTTAACGATAATACATTTTCAACAACAGAGGGCGGCTAGGTGGTGTAGTGGGCAAGGCACTGGCCACCAGTGTGGAGACGCTAGGATTCGCGTGTTCGAATCCAGCTCTCCACATTGTTTTTCAGTTTGGCTGGTCGTCCGCAGTAATACACATTGGCCGTATTACGGGGAGGGAAAAACTGAAGGGTGGGGATCGAACGTTGTGAACAAGCGACTCCTACAAGTCGGTTGGTGCGCCTGCGCAGTAGAATCAGGAAGTGTCGGGGGCAGCGTGAGCCTCCCACGCGTTACTCCTCGACACTGAGAGATCGAGCTGCGCAGGTGAAAAGATGCGACTGCTGTTACCTCAAGTACCGGAGGGGACTTGTGCTATGTATGACTTAGTCCACATTGCAGCCGGCTTGTGGGAGGCAAGAAACAGCGTCCGTGACAGGGGAGGGTTGAATTGGATGATACGAAATTGGGATGGGAGAAAATATGGAAAAATGGGAGAAAAAGTGGATCAAAAAAAAAAAAATACATTTTCAACAACAGATTGCTGCTAATTAAACACATTTAAACGGAGTAACGTTAACGTTATGTCGAGTTCATACGTGTAGTGTAGTATGAACTCGTCATAAGGTTAACATTACTCAGTGTCCACTGTTGCTGCCACCGTTGCGTCGCAGATGGATGGTACACTGTTAGCTCCGTAGCTAATCCGCTCCTAGACTACTGATAGCAGTACCGTTAACGTCGGAGCTGATCAATACTCCGGTTTTTTCTAATTTAGTTTAGAACCGGGTTTCGGGGGGGCATCCCTACTCCCAAGAGGAGTTAGTTATCACAGGCTGTAGAATGCAGGAAGAGCTGCCAAGCTGCTCACGTTACATGTTGCGCATGCTACCGGTAACGGTAATTATCCGGTATGTCTGTAGTCCCGTTTTGATGACGTCATCACAACAACACGTTATTTGACTTTCGGTCATATATTTTCGGTGCTAAAACCCTTTCGGCCGAAAGCCGAAAGAGCCTTTTTAACCATTTTCGGTAGCCGAATTTTCGGTGAATCCCTAATTGCTATGTCCTGATCCACTCCGAGGCGGAAGCAGCCGGAGGTAACTCAGTACTGGAAGACAACTGAGATCCCCAGTTCAAAAGGTAGGCGATACTGCCACCTGGCGGGATTCGATCGTCATTGCAATTCCAACGTAGGCAGCTGTGCCAGGAGGACCGAGGCAGCTCCGAGCAAGTGTTTAGAACGGGGATCAAAGGAAAAATATCAAAGGATCCAAAAACAAGTATACTCTAACCTTTAGACCACCGCTGCACCTTTGGTTTACAAGTTCCCCAAACAATACATTTCACACCTTCAAGTACTGTAATCTGCTTTCCGTCCCTTTTCAGTATGGTGATGGAGCACTGATGTCACAGAAAGTGAGAAGTGTAACAGAAAGTAGAGCATAAAGACAACTGGATTGTGGCTTAGGTCTGCCTTTTGCTATGTTGCTATGGGGGGGGGGGGGGGGGGGGTGAATGTGTGTCGAGTAACTCATCCTCCATACAAACCGCCGTCAGATTAGCATTCACTGTAGAACGAGATACAGTAGTGTCCCTGTTTCACCAAAGCTGTAGACTTGACTCATATCTCAGTCCATCTGCATACCAGTACTAGATTAGACACTTTCTGCTGCTCCCCCCTCTGTGCAGAACACAACTGAAACCCTGGGCGGTGACTGTTGAGAGCATTTCAAACAAGAGAACACACACGAGAGACTGTGCTGTGTGTTGAAAGCCCAGAGCCACAACGCCGGAGCGTTAAAAGGGCAGGTCACGTCACACATCCCAGTATCGGTGAGTCATCGTCAGTCTGTGTCAGTAATTACCCGCCTCCTTCATCCCAGAGCACACTGTGTTTTACCATTCAATTAGCCCAGATGAGATTTACTACTGCAGATATTTACAATATGCTCCAGTTAATATCCCGGTCCAAAAGCAATGTGGCCGACGTGTGCTTTACAGAGACGTGACACCAAAGCGCTGGTTAAGTATAAAACCGCTAAAACAAGCAACATAAAACTAGGCGAGCATAATAGGCCCGTAACTTCAGAAAAGCAAGTCTGTAAAACATTTACATTTAGTCATTTAGCTGACGCTTTTTATCCAAAGCAAGTCAGCAGGAGGGGTGCACCTCTGGTGGCTAAGAGTAAGTGGTATTGTTCGTCAAACAGTGTGTGTTACACTCTGAGTGCATAATAGTACAGACATATTAACATGGTATTAGTAGTAGTATAGGGATAGTAGCATAGTACATAGTAGAAAACAGATGAACAAACCCCCCCAACCCCCCGTTTTGCTAGATATGAAGGAAATGAGCGGGAAACGAGTTTGTGGTCAACAGTAAGTAACTGCTGTGTCGCAGCTGCCTCCCTGGTCTCCCTGCCAGCGTCTGTGTCATGCTCCATCCACTGAGCTACACAGGGAATCGAACCCTTAACCCAGGCAGCGTTGGTGCCATGCTAACGCTAATTCACAACTTCTATGTCATTATCTCTGACTGTTGTTCTGTACAGCCGGATGATAAATATTGCTCTAAAAGTACTGCATGGTCACTCAAAACCACTTGAAATCAAGGCTAAATTAATTATTAGTTAAAGGTCCCGTGTCTTATAAATGGCCTTTTCCAGTGTTAGCATTGTTTTATAGCAATGGGGGTTAGTATCAATGGGTCTGTGTCTCTAATTACCATTTTGGCGGATTGCTCTAATTCAGTTGAGACAATCTCCTCCCCCAGTGAATTAGGTCATTCTGATTTGACTCGCAATGCGACGTAGCAAGGAGCTGATTGAGCTGATTGTGATCTGATTGGCTCTGTGGTTGGAGCCAATGCCGGCTCTGTGGTTGTAGTCACACAATCAACAATTCGCTCAACAATAGAGCGAGTGGAATTACTTCATCAAACAGAGGGTGCCGACAGACAGCAGAGAACGAGCGAGTGAGAGATAGAGAGGGAGAGAGATAGAGAGGGAGAGAGAGAGATAGAGAGGGAGAGAGAGCGAAATATATGTAAATGTGTGTGCGCGCAGGGATGGTTCTTCTCCCGCGCAGTCGGGAGTACTCACATATTACTAACAAAATATCTTTGCGCATGCTACCACGCGCACGCCCATATTCCGATCCATGCAATAATATTCACAGGGGTATATATTGTCATTTGAAACAAGTTACCAATGCATTGTCCCGTGGGATTATGCCCCCCCACGGCGAAATTAATTAGTATCCCCCTCAATCTTTCTATCTCTCTCTCTGTCTGCCAGTCGCAGACTGTGGGTTACTGTCACTCAAAGCGCTTATGGGCGGAGCCCAGCCCAAAAACTGCTTGAAATCATGAAGTAGAAAAATGCTGCTTTAGAGTAATTGATTAGAAATAGAAAACAATGGGGCGGCACTGGGATCGAATCCAGCTGTCAGCGGTACCTGGTCGGTCGTCTATACTAACACAATTGGCAGTGTTAGCGGGTGGGAAGCCAGTGGGGTATGCATCCTGGTCGTTGTAAACAGCGACTCCTAGAGGTCGGTCAGGCGCCTGCTCAGCAAGGAAGGGAACTGGGGGAGGTAGTGTGATCCTCCCACGCGTTACACTCCCCCAGTGAGAGTACTCGCTGTCAGGTGAAAAGAAGCAGTGTGTCGGAGGAAGCGTGTGGTAGTCTTCACCCTCCCAGACCGACGGTAAGGGGTAAGTGCGCAACGACCAGGAAGGGAATTGGCATAACGACTAACATTGGGATGGGAGAAAAATGCGGAAAAAGGGGGGGGGGGAAATAAAAGAAATAATAATAATAAATAAATAGAAAACAAAGATTTTTTTTGAAAAAAACTTTACAGATGTGTTCCATAGGCTCACAGGAATTGTGTAAAGTTGCCCAAATAGTGAAAGGAATAGCAATGCATGTCCCCTTTAACAGATGTGTTTCTAAAAGGATCTCCACAAAATGCTGCTTGTGTGTTTTTACTCAAGGCTACAGCTGAAAGAGGCTGGAAAAGAGAGCAAGGGCAAGGAGAGTCAGAATAGAGGAGAGGAGAGGAGCAGATCAGAGGAAATGAGAGGAGAGGAGCAGATCAGAGGAAAGGAGAGGAGAGGAGAGGAGAAGAGAAGAGAAGAGAAGAGAAGAGAAGAGAAGAGAAGAGCAGATCAGAGGAGAGGAGAGGAGAGGAGAGGAGAGGAGAGGAGAGGAGAGGAGAAGAGCAGATCAGAGGAAAGGAAAGGAAAGGAAAGGAAAGGAAAGGAAAGGAAAGGAAAGGAAAGGAAAGGAAAGGAAAGGAAAGGAAAGGAAAGGAAAGGAAAGGAAAGGAAAGGAAAGGAAAGGAAAGGAAAGGAAAGGAAAGGAAAGGAAAGGAAAGGGTATTTGGACACCATTTTTCTCTCCTCTGTGTATCAAGGCACAGAGAGAGATAGAGAGAGAGTGTAATTTTAGTCACATCCCATTGCATGGCCTGCCTATAATGATTGGTTGTTTGGATGGGCCAGGGTACATTGGACTGTGTGTGTGTGTGTGTGTGTGTGTGTGTGTGTGTGTGTGTGTGTGTGTGTGTGTGTGCGTGCGTGCGTGCGTGCGTGCGTGCGTGTGTGTGTATCTTGCTAGCTGTTTGGTCTGCAATCCCAGTTTTTACCACAATTGTGTGGACATTGCATTGACTTACATGCATTCCCTTACCCTTATGGGGTCTCAAACTCTATTTACCTGGGGACCGCTGGAGGTAGAGTCTGGGTGAGGCTGGGCCGCATCAAATATTCCACAAAAAAAGTGCTGATCCAATCTTCTCAATCTTTAGCAATAACATTTCAGAACATGAACAGTTCTTCAGAACGTGAATGGTTCTTCAGAACATAGGCTTCTCTTACCTACTCCTTGCTGTCAGAGACTTGGCAGCGCTTCCTCTTGTGTCTTCCCCCCTTGTGTGTCCTCTCAGGTTTGTCAGGTGCAATACATCTTCAACAAACTACCCCTTTGCCTCATCATAAAACCTCACAAACACCAGCAACTAAGCATTCTTGGCATCGACCTTGGCATCGACTGACATCGACCTTGGCATCGACCCCTCCCTCTACAACTGGATACTGGACTTCCTGACCGACAGACCTCAGCGTGTCAGACTGGACAGCCTCAAGTCCTCCACTCTCATCCTGAGCACTGGTGTACCGCAGGGCTGCGTGCTGAGCCCTCTTCTCTACTCCCTCTTCACCCACGACTGCAAACCGGTGCATGGCTCAAACACCATTGTCAAGTTTGCAGACGACACCACCGTGGTGGGACTAGTCAGCCACAATGACGAGTCGGCATACAGAGAGGAGGTCCAGTACCTAGCTCTGTGGTGTGCTAATAACAACCTGGCCCTCAACACCAAAAAAACGAAGGAGATAGTGGTGGACTTCAGGAAAAATAAAACAGGCACGCACAGCCCCATCCACATCAATGGAGAGGAGGTTGAGCGTGTCTGTAGTTTCAAATTCCTGGGAGTTCACATCTCTGAGGACCTGTCCTGGACCACCAACACCTCGACCCTGGTCAAGAAGGCCCACAAGCGCCTCTTTTTCCTGAGGAAGTTGGCCAAACTCCACCTATCCCCTCCCGTGCTAGTGAACTTTTATCGCTGTACGATTGAGAGCATCCTCACCACCTGCATCTCAGTCTGGTACGGCAACTGCACCGGTAAGGACCGGAAATCACTGCAGAGGGTAGTGAAAATAGCCCAACGCATCACCAACACCCCACTCCCCCCCATCTCATCAATCTATGAGAAGCGGTGCTCACGGAGAGCACGGAACATCATCAAAGACACTTCTCACCTGGACTGTTCACCTGCCTGCGGGGTACTCGCTCTGGGGCATGCTACCGCAGCCTCCCAGGCAGAACCAACAGGACCATGAATAGTTTCTTCCCCTCAGCTGTCTGTTGATTGTCACATCCTGGTTAGATGTACACAATCTCGTTGCACTGTCTTGTACTGTGTAATGACAATAAAGTGAATCTAATCTAATTCTCAGTGGTGTCAGTGGACTCATCCACAGCTATGGAAATGCACTGTGCATTTTTTTATCACAAAGCTGTTTAATCAAATCACCAGCCAGTATTTCAGTTATTCTGGTTGCTGTGCTATCTGAGGGGGATTTGCCTTTGTTTGCCTTCAAACATGGTCTCCATCACTTCAGTCATACATTATTTTATTATGTATGCATCAGAGAATGGCTTCTTGTGTTTAGCCAACACCCATGGCACTGAGTGAGGTCTTGGTTGCTTTTTCTTGTTGTGACATAGATTTAACAATAATTCTGCTTGCAGCTTGATATGATGATTTCATTCCATTTATTTTCGTGGTTCTCACTGAATTTTGAGGAAAGGTTGCATCAAAATAACTGTTTTGTTTCATAGTGGCGTTTCAAATTGCCACTCTTCTGGGGCAGGCAGGTGGGCAAGGCACTCACCACCAATGCTGGAGATGCTGGGTTCGAGCCCAGCTCTCCACATTGTTTTCAGTTTGGCTGGTCGTCCGTACTAATACAATTGGCAGTATTAGGGGGAGGGAAAACTGAGGGGTGGGGATCGGACGTTGTGGACAGCGACTCCTACAGGTCGGTTGGTGCGCCTGCGCCGTAGAATCAAGAAGCGATGGGGGCGGCGCCCCTCCAAAGCGCAGACCCCTGACGCTGAAAGATCGCGCTGCGCAGGTGAAAAGATGCGACGGCTGCTACCTCGAGTATCGGAGGGGACTCGTGCTATGTATGGCTTCTAGGGCTGACCTTCGAAGCTTTTTTTGGCAATCGAAGCTTCAGGGCCGAGCTTCGATTTTAATTCGAAGTTTCAATTTTTTTTTTTTTAATTAACTTTTAATACATTTTTTGTTTCTTTTTTATTTTTTTTTATCTTATGTTGTGGGACTTGTACAGCACTTTGGTAAACTTTGTTGTTTTTAAATGTGCTCTATAAATAAAGTGGATTGGATTAATTAATTAAGTAGCCCCTTTCGTGACTGTGACGCAGCCAACAAGGTTTCACTCGGCTGTGTGATTTAATTCAAGGTGGATCGCTGTTGTCGTTTGAACAACTTCAGATTGGGATCATGGGAACTACCAATCCCCCAAATCGAGAATGTTTAAGATGAATGAAGTAAGATTTTGATTATTTGAAATATGGCCTGTGTAGACTAAACCAGGGGTTCCCAAACTTTTCAGGCCGGGACCCAGAAAATAAGGCGTCAGAGAGCCGCGGCCCAATGCACATCGTCAAATTTTTTTTGCCAGGGGACCAATTTTTTAAGCCAAATATCACTTCAATCCTATTAAGTTAGTTCAAGTTAGTTATTCATTTATATGTGCTATTTATGAGAGGGCTAACTTGTTGCAAAATAATTATGATAATAATAATAGCCTCATTAAAATACTATTGTTGCTTCGGTTGTTTTCAGCGTTTTATGTGCATAATCTGTTATTTAGTTTGAAATGTTAGTTGAAATAAGTAGATTTTTCGTTTTTGTTTATTTATTAAGTTAATATAAAACCATATAGTCACATTTTAGAATACAATAGAATAGAATTTTAGAATACAATTAGAAACACTGTCCTGGCCTGCTTCTAAGTTCAGTGGCCTGACAAAAAAATTAAGAAATGTTGGACTTTTTATTTTTTAGGAAATCATCTCGCGGTCCTCCCGTGGCTGCTCGCGCCCCACTGGACTAAACAATGCACAGAATTATGTCAGTCTACAAGGTCCGGATTCTACATGGTCCGGCAATGTAGACCTTGTAGACTCCACTACAGACCAATTATCAGTGAATGTTCATGCATTTTTAAGAAGGGCTACTTCCACAAAAAAACAAAGAACTCACCAAAACATCTCAGTAGCACCTTATCTAAATGTTCTATTTCATATATGGAGATTCATATTTATTTATGTATTGCATGCATTTCTACATTTTATTTCCTATTTTGTTTATTCATCCCAGTATCTTTCTTTCTTATGTGTGGAATTCTACAAGGCATGTAGGTGTATATGTGTTTGAGGATGATATCCTTCAAACAGGCAATAGTGATGATATAATTTGGGCAGTGCTGAGCTGGGTTACTTTCCTCCAGTGTATTTGTCCCCCGGCCCCACCCAATGGCCCCATGCACACACACACATTGAAGTCTTTTTTTTTTTTTTTTTTTTTTTTTTTTACTTCGATTTTTTTTTTAATGTTCGAAGCTTGTGCCATCGAACGAAGCTTCGAAGCTTCGAAGTATTTAAGACAGCCCTAATGGCTTCGTCCACATTGCAGCCGGCTTGTGGGAGGCAAGAAACAGCGTTCGAGACAGGGGAGGGTTGAATTGGACGATACGAAATTGGGATGGGAGAAAAATAGAAAATGGGAGAAAAAGTGGATAAAAAAATGAATTGCCACTCTTCACAAGAGCTACCGTTTCTTGGCATATTAGGCACATTGGTTTGGTGCTGGGAGGATGAACGCATATTTTTCAGTCCATTCACCTTTGAATTGCAGCGATCTTCACTGTCGACTTTTCTTTAACTGGCCATCTTTAAACATGCCATATTTTTCTACTAGCGGCCTGCTGGCTAAACTAGGCTACTAGCTACAGTACCTGCATATTAAACTACCTGTAGATGCGCTGTCAACTCTCGCTCTGACTCGGACCGGTTGAAAGAGACGACACGCATTCTGTGAAGACCCGCCCTACTCTGCCTCTGATTCGCAGACTGTGGGTGGGGGGGGGAAACGCTGACGGGACGCTGAATGTGATTGGACCAAAGCAGAGTAGACAGACACAGACAGTGGAGCAGTGCAGCCGGACATGCAGAGCACTGCTTGCAGAGGAGATAGCGGAGAATTTTGCGGATGCCTGCCTGTCACGAGCCTGCGCTATGGTAGCCTACAAGTGATAAAATAAATAAAACGTCCAACTCGCGCAACGACTCGGCAAAAAGTTGCGCGTGGGCCACACTAACACTAAACTTTGATCAAGTAGGGGGCCACAAAATATCATCCAGCGGGCCGCAATTGGCCCGTGGGCCGCGAGTTTGAGACCCCTAACCTTAACCATACTCACTAGATGCCTAATCTGAACCGTATCGCTGACCTTAATCATAGACCTTAACCCTAAAATCACTTGGTTTGTTGTTCCTTATAAGAAGCAGCCAGATGTCCCCACAAGAAGAAGGTAGGTTGTCAAGAGACTGCCAGACAGACACCCTGGAAGTCTATGGTGGTCAACCCAGCGAGACCACTCCTAAAGACATGCGCGCGCGCGCACACACACACACACACACACACACACACACACACACACACACACACACACACACACACACACACACACACACACACACACACACACACACACACACACACACACACACACACACACACACACACACACACACACACACACACACACACACACACACACACACACACACACACACACACACACACACAAAACCATGGAATGAGACAGGAAGCCTTTACTTTTGAGAGTCAGCAGTCATGAATAGGGCTAGTATAGACCTAGCATGGCAATTTAAAAACTGCAGTATAAATACAAAGTGAAAGTACATGTTCACTTGTTCACACGTGCACCCTACAAACATGCACACGCTCACATCTGTTCAAATAGGACTCTCCTCCTTTCTCTTATTTCCCTCTCCTCTCCTCTCCCACCTTCTCCTCTCCTCCCCTCTACCCCCCCTCTCCTCCCCTCTACCCCCCTCCCCTCCCCTCCCCTCTCCTCTCCTCTCCTCCCCTCTACCCCCCTCCCCTCTACCCCCCCTCTCCTCCCCTCCCCTCTCATCCCCTCTCCCCTCCCCTCTCCTCCCCTCTCCTCCCCTCCCCTCTCCTATCCTCCCCTCCCCTCCCATCCCATCCCATCCCCTCTCCTCACATCTCAGTTACAAACTGAAGCAGGTAGCTTTGTAATCATGTTTTCAAATTGTCCATATGATAGTGGGGTATTCTTTATTTCCTCTCGTAAGATACAACAGGAAAGAACTGTATTATTCGACCACCGTTGGGAAATCATCTTGTATGTAGCTCGGCCAAGGGCAGAGGAGGAGTAAGAGAATGACTAACATAGTTTTATTTATGTGTTTGTTTGTTTTTGTGGTGCTCTGCCAAACCCCCTCTGGGTAGAATTGTCTTTTCACATACAGCATCCCACCAGAGAACAAGGTCAGCCATTCGAGGCATCCCTGGAGCAAGTAGGGGGGGTTTGAACCTGTAACCTTCCAGTTACCGGACAGTAATCAGTTCAGCCAGATGCTAGTCTGACTCACAGGATGTCGACGCCGTGTGTAACACAGCCTCTCATTGACGGACAATTTCAGTTACAATTCTCCTCTCCTTCCACTCTTCTTTTTCTTTCTTTTTTACCGTTTTCGAAAATCCCGGTCGATATGAACAACAATTATTCAAACTAGGGCTGAACAAATGTTGTGATTGGAGAATCAAGAAAAGAGGGTGGGGTTTGAGATAAGTCAATTAATGAAAATCTTATCGAAATCCCAATATGACCTATTGCAATATCCAAATCGCAGGAGGCGCAATATTTGTACTATATTAAGTGTTGTGGCGCTGCAGAAATCCTGGCCTACAAATAGTATCCTACAGACTTAAGAAAACATCTTTATTTGTCGTTACAGATCCCCCGCAAAAATCACACGTGATAATTTTATTGACAATGGAAACCATTAGATATTCCTACCTCCACTCTTGCAGGGCCAAGGCTAAGGGAACAGTCAAAGACTCTAGTCACCCAAACAACGGCCTCTTTGCACTGCTGCGGTCAGGCAAGCGCTACCAAAGTCTCTTTAATTGTTCTGTGCACTGATAATGTGCGTTGTGTGATGTTTCTACGGCAGCGGAACAGTGCTAAGACACAGTGTGGAGGAAGGTCTGGCAACGTGAGACTAGATCAAGGTTAGGTTAACGGCTATAAAACTGGCTACAAAAGGGCCATTCAAGTAATTTTGACAGGTGGGTTCCAAGTTATTCTCACCTTGATACAAAAATGAAGTAATCCTGTTTTTTTCCCATAATCTTTTACTATTACTGAAACATTTTATTCAATCACACATTCACACACCGAATGTGTGCAAGGTGCCAACCCAATCTGGGTGAGGAAGTGAATGAAAAACGCTCTCCCGTCCCTCGATACCAACCGCTGCCATTGAGCAAGGCACTTAAGTTACTTAACCCCCAACTGCTCCAGTGGAGCGCTGCTCATTGGCCTCATTGAACAGTGTCAGACTGCAGTTGCACTGGGCAGCTCCCAGGTGTGAATGTGTGGAACTGAGTGTGAAGCAGGGTGTTGCTGAAAAAGAGCATTCATGCTCAGCGAACCTACCCTGAGTAAATAATAGGAATGGGCACAAGTAATGTTTTCCCAGATTAAGTACTCGCATTAATTACTCTAGTGCTCGAGCAATTGTTTAGGGAAATATATTTTTAGAACGCATCTTAAAACGCATGGCAGCAGCAATAATTACACACTCCGCGGAGTCACGGACATAACAATGCACAGCAATATACCCGATGCTTAATGCCTATTGTCAGTCAAAACAGTCAGTTACCATTTGTAATAACTACATCCACAGTCTGCAGCAGGTCTCCGCTCATGGAACGGCATGTCCGTATCAATAATAGTCTATGAGTGCTATGCAAAGTGGGTGACATGTTGTTGGCACAATTTGGAAATGCACAAACAAACCGCTGTTTACACTCACAGCTTCCAGCAACAAACTCACACCTTGCAGGATTTAAGAGCGAGATTTCAAAGCGAGTTTTCTGATTCATTGGCACAAACAGGCACTTTTGGTGGTAAACAAAAAACTCATGCCCATCCCTAGTAAATAAAGGTTACAAACAGAATGTACCCTGGTTAATAAAGGTTAAAAACAGAACCTAACCTGGTTAATAAAAGGTTAAAACAGAACCTACCCTGGTTAATAAAGGTTGAAGAGAGAGAGAGAGAGAGAGAGAGAGAGAGAGAGAAAGAGAGAGAAGATTTCTAGTCCAACTGGACATCCCTCCTACTTGGTGTTCTACGGC
This sequence comes from Notolepis coatsorum, assembly GCF_963971535.1. NCBI lineage: Eukaryota > Metazoa > Chordata > Actinopteri > Aulopiformes > Paralepididae > Notolepis > Notolepis coatsorum. The sequence continues at coordinate 118,054,044 of NC_140172.1, forward strand.
AGCACAGGGATGTTTCCTTTCTTTCTTTCTTTCTTTCTTTCTTTCTTCTTTCTTTCTTTCTTTCTTTCTTTCTTTCTTTCTTTCTTTCTTTCTTTCTTTCTTTCTTTCTTTCTTTCTTTCTTTCTTTCTTTCTTTCTTTCTTTCTTTTCTGTCTATTTTTCTATTTTTCCTCTTTTAGAAATGTTGGATGTGGAGGAAATTACAAGGTCAGCAGAGAGAGAGAGAGAGAGAGAGAGAGAGAGAGAGAGAGAGAGAGAGAGATAGAGAGAGAGAGGTCAGCAACGCGAGAGAGAGAGAGAGAGAGGTCAGCAAAGAGAGAGAGAGAGAGAGAGGTCAGCAAAGAGAGAGAGAGAGAGAGAGAGAGAGAGAGAGGTCAGCAAAGCAAGAGAGAGAGAGGTCAGCAAAGCAAGAGAGAGAGAGAGAGAGAGAGAGGTCAGCGAAGAGAGAGAGGTCAGCAAAGAGAGAGAGAGGTCAGCAAAAAGAGAAAAGGAGAAGGGGAGACACATACTGTACAGAGAGAGAGAGAGAGAGAGAGAGAGAGAGAGAGAGAGAGAGAGAGAGAGAGAGAGAGAGAGAGAGAGAGAGAGAGAGAGAGAGAGAGAGAGAGAGAGAGAGAGAGAGAGAGAGAGAGACTGTGTTGCCCTAATCTCTAATAAGGTGGGAATAACCAGTTTCATCACGATACGATACGATATCGATTCTTTGGACAACGATACGATATTTTCCGATATCACAAAGTCTCTCACGATACGATACGATTAGATTCAGGTGCCTGCAATCGATATGAGATGATATCATATGCCCATTTAACACAATCAGTAACATTTAAATCAACTAAAAAAAGGTAACGAAAATATCATTTGACGTTTTTATTTTTGAGCTCTTCCAGACATTTAAATGAAAAACAATCTATTGTTTTTAATACAAATATACCTCTGTTCACTGTAAAGTGCCACGTCTTTATATATTGAGCTTTATACTTTAAGTAAAATGTTTTGGAACTCACAACACGCAACCTAAAACCCCTATCTGTCCATCCTCAGTAAATAATATCAATATAATAATACTCCTGACTTCATCTGGTCTTTTCAATGCACACACAGAATGCCCCTCCCCCAGTCCCCACACACAGAAAGGTAGAAGGCCCCCGCCCCCCCCCTCCTTCCCCAGTCCCCTCTCCTGTTCTCTCACGGTTAGCTGCTTAGCTTAGTTAGCTTAAGCAGCTAACGTAACGTTAATTTAGGTCTGCCCATGCGACGTGGGCATAAAGGAATGGCGACGATGCAAAGCATGTTAGATGCATTTGACCCATTGAGGGGGGAAAACTGCACAGACTTATATCGGGTCGCAAAATAGGCGCTCTGTAGCCCTGTTCTGCTGTACAGAGCTACACGGTGTTTCACACTACTGGGCGGATACGACTCGCCTGATTTTCAAAATAAGAGTATCGCAATATGAATAGATCTTTTTACATTGCATCGATCCTATTTGATTATTGATAATAGATCGATATATATTGGTGGTGTGGCAATTTTTATTTGTGAACATTTCCCTGTGAAACTTAGGCAGGATTTAATGATAAATGATATTGAAGCTATATGGCTACAAGTGCAACTCCCACACCTGAAACCTATACTTATTGGCAGCTGTTATAGGGCACCCAGTGCCAATATACAGTATTTAAGTAGCTTGTGTGACATGTTGGACAGGGCCACAGAGGAAAATAGAGAGTTGTACTGTCTTGGTGATTTTAATATCGATTGGCTTTCTGAAAACTGTCCTCTGAAGAACAGGCTCAAAACCATTAACTGACACCTGTGGATTATTGCAATACATTTTCCAACCAACGAGAATTGCCATGAATAATTTTGGGGTTAAAACTTTGTATTGATGTATTGATCACATTTACACTAATACTCCCGATCTGAGCTCTTCACCCGTTTCAGTCCCAGTTGGCTTCAGTGACCATCATTTAGTTGCTGTCTCCAGGAGAACTAAGCTACCTAGGGCCTGTCCCAAAATAATAATTTCTAGATCATATAAGAAATGTAATGAAGATGTTTTTCTTGAAGATCGTAAGAATATTGAATGGGCTGATGTATGCACCATTGATGATCCTGAGATCTCTTTGAATTTATTTATGGAGCATTTTATAAAAATTGTGAACATTCATGCACCATTAAGGAAATTCACGGCTAAAGCAAAATGTGCGCCATGGATAGATATAGTACTGAAGAACTTGATGGCTCAAAGGGACGAGGCCAAAAAGGTTGCTGCTCTTTCTGGATCTTCTGTTGACAGAAAACTTTATTGTACGTTAAGAAATCAGGTAACCAAAATGAATAAAATAAATACCTAAAAACCTACTATCAACAGAGAATTTCTGAAAGCGGTACAATTATGGAATGTAATGAAGGAAATCATGGGTAAAAAAAGATGACCTCCATTTCTTTTGTAGAATCAGATGGCGTCTACTTGACTAAGCCACTTCAGATTGCAAATTATTTTAATGATTATTTTGTCAACAAGGTCTCTAAACTTAGAGAGAATATGGACAGTACTGTCAATTCTAACTCTGATGTGCTTATAAAAAAGCACATCATGAATAATAAGATGTGCACTTTTGAATTCCACCAGGTTTATGCTGGAATGGTTGAAAGGTTGTTGAGCTCTCTACCTGTTGGCGGGCCTGTTGGTACTGACCTCCTTGACAGCAAGTTGTTAAGAATATCTGTGGCATATGTTTCTAAACCAATCTGTCATATTTTTTATAGATGTTTGATTAGTGGCATGTGTCCAAAATTGTGGAAGGAGGGAAAGATCATCCCACTACCTAAAGACACAAAAGCAACTTTCTGTGGTCCCAATAGCAGGCCTATCAGCATTCTGCCAGTACTTAGCAAACTGTTGGAAAAAATTGTGTATGTGCAAATACAAGTCTATTTCTCTGCTAATGGTTTACCGTTAGACCAAACTCAAGTTGTTCAGCCTCATTAAAACGTAGTACCATCATGCGGGGACCGCAACAAGGAGGTAGGCCTTTGACCTACATTTGGGTTATTCTGACTGAGCCGTAAGTTGAGACACATAGGCTAAGCAGAGAGGATTTCCGCGGGCCGCCTGGATAAGCCCCACGCCGCAGGATCGATGGTGCTCAGAGCCCGCAGATCAGCTGGAGTCTTTTAGCACGGAACTCACTACTCTCAGCCTCAGAGGCTGTACCCCCTGCTGAACCAGTTTTGTACATGTAGTTTGTTTTTAGACACAGGCACTCTTTGAAAAGCACTGCTTCAACGCACGCAAAAAGTACTACTGTCCCATAGGGGTGGGAATCACCAGTTTCATCACAATATGATACGATATCGATTCTTTGGACAACGATACGATATTTTCATTACATCTCTGACACACAAACAGGACCACAGCAGCTCAGAGTGACGATACAGTTTTTTTTTTGTTCTTTTTCCCCCTCCTTTTTCCTCCGATTTTCTCCCATCCCAATGTTAGTCGTTATGCCAATTCCCAATCCCCTTCCTGGTCGCTGCGCACTTACCCCCCACAGTCGGTCTGGGAGAGTGGAGGCTATCACGTGCTTCCTCCGACACGTCTAGCCAATCAACCGCTTCTTTTCACCTGGCAGCGCGGACTCTCACTGAGAGGGCGTAGCGTGTGGAAGGATCACACTATCCCACTTAGCCCCGACCGAACTGTAGGAGTCGCTGTTTACAATGACCCGGACCCACCCCGCCAGCTTCTCCCACCCTCTAATACTGCCAATTGTATTAGTGTGAACGGCCAGCCAAGCTGGTGACAACCCCGGAGCTGTGAGCTGGATTTGAACAGGCGAATCCAGCGTCTCCAGGGTTGGTGACGAACGCAATCTCCGTTACGCCACCTGACCGCCCTGTGACGATACAGTTCTAATAGTAAGTCCAGTATGGTCAGGTGGAATGGAAAAACTATTCTGTGTGTGTGTGTGTGTGTGTGTGTGTGTGTGTGTGTGTGTGTGTTTTTCATCTGGAAAAAACCTCAACCCTATTGTGTCTTTCAAATAGTTTAGTATCTGCCTATATTTTGGCTTCTGGCTGAGTCCCAATGGCGTCTTCTCCTTCCTTGCTTTCAGAATAGGGGGCACAGATCTGCTCTGCAGGCTTTGAAAGTGTCACTACTCTCCACCTTTCCATGGGAGGAAGAGAAGATATAGAGGAGCAGGGGAGTAAAGGACATAATAGCCACAGTCAGGGAGTCACCGTTGTCATACAAGACATCACTGCTCCCTAAATTGAACCACTCAGATGAATAACCCCTACGCATTTTTCACACAGGATTTGGCACAAATAAATCTGAATAGGATTTCCTCGTTCTACTGCCCTCATTTTATGCCCCTGAAATGTCACATCCATAGCAGCTATTAGCCTAGCTACATCCCATTCAGCTATTAGCTTATCTACATCCCATGCAGCTATTAGCCTAGCTACATCCCATTCAGCTATTAGCTTGTCTATGTTCCCCGGGTCAAGTCAAGTCAAGTCAAGTAAAGTCAAGTCAATGTCTATGTTCCCCGGGTTCTATGTTCCCCGCTTGCGATAAAAAGGGTCCTATGTTCCCCGGGTCCTATGTTCCCCACTCCCGCTACCCACTCCAGAAAAAGCGACGAGTTGTGTGAGGGCCGACCATATCAGCTTGCTTCATTTCTCTGTCATTACGGTAGTGTTCTCAAACGTACACGTCGCGACCACGTTCGCTACCCCCGAAAAAGCGACAGAGTTGTGTGAGGGTGTAGATATATGGTGCAACATGTGTAATTGTGTAATTGTGTATGTGTGTGTGTTCTGGATGTAACAGTACTGTATATCTACTCCAGTGCCGTCTGACAGATTCGGCCACCAGACGCTGCATGCTTGCGTGTAACAGAGATGTATGTTATTTAGTTAGGCCTACTGGACATTTTCGTTGACATAAGTAGATTTTTAGTTTTTGTTTATTTATTAAGTTAATATAAAGCGTGTTTCGAATATTTTTGAGGTTGTTAAATACACGCCTTTGATTTCTTTAAGTGGTGAGTGACGTCTTTTTCGTGCTTATTTGAGAAGGGTCCAGCTGCACAGCCGGAGAGCAACGCTCTCAGGGCCGCGCTGTGACGGCCACACTGTGAATATATGTGTATACTGGATATGAACAGCAGTATTATAGGCATACAGCAGTATTGTACAGCAGTATTGTACAGCCAGCAGTATTGTACATTATTATACATGACTATTCTATGCAAGTAGGCTATGTCTAAGCTATTTTACAGTATTATACATGAATGTGCAATATGCATAAGACTATAAGCTATATGTGGGCAGGCCCGGACTGGCCATCGGGAGCACCGGGAGTTTTCCCGGTGGCCTGGCCTGCACAGATAAAAAAATAAAAAATTATATAAAAAAAAAAAAATATTATATATTTTTTTTATTATAATTTCTTTTTTTCTTTTTTTGCCAGGCCATTGTTTCTAGTTGTGGCGGCGGCGCGGCGCGATCGTTTTTAGATAACCAGGTGGGTGGGGAACAACCAGGATTTCACTGTCTGCGACAGAGTTGGAGAACTATCTGACTCTCTCTCCCTCACGCGGACACACACACACACAATGGAGCCGTGCTGCCGCTTGTGATTGGTGGAGGCGGGACCAGGCGATACAACTGATTGACCGTGGAGGCGGCGAATGGAATGGCAGATGGCACACTCCCAAAAGGAGTTGTTAAATCTGACATTACAAAAAACAATATGTAGTGGTTATGATTGGGGCTGAAGTTGAATAAACAATTTATGAAAGAGAGAGTCAAAATAATTCCAAGATAATTCAAAGATTACACACCTTTGCCACATTGGCTACAAACATAATCACTGCAAAGTTATCAAAAAAATAAGAATCTGATCAGACACAAGGGTTAAGTTGTTGTTCCCTTTCTAATTTCCTCAAAAACATCTAGTCTAGTTAATGTGATCAATATTATTTGACAATTGATGCTTTTTGTTGGAAATTTCAGTCAGTGAGCTCATACTTTGAGCTCATTTTATAGTTAAAATGATTGAGACAACGCAATCTTCTGTCTTCGTTGTGCATGCATGCGTGTGCTCACCACACGTGATACATGTGTCACTATTCTGGCAGTGGCTACTGTTATTATAATATTGTAATGAAAGGTCTGTTATTTAATGTTTGTGTAAAGGGCTATTTTATAGGGGTGCACCGATATATCGGTCGGGTATCGGTATCGGCCGATAAGTGCCTTGTTGACTGCTATCGGCCTATCGGCCGATAAGCTCAAATGTGCCGATAGCAGTCGCCGATAAATACCCATCAATTTGTGTAGCATCAAAAGGCAAAAAAAAATAATTCACTCGCGACCTACCTGCACAACACCCGCCGTCCCCCACACACACACACAAGCTATTGCATCAAAGTAACTACTTATGATTAACAAGGCATTCGTTTTGTGGCATTAGCGTTATATAGTTAGTGTTACACGGACAATAACATCAGCATATTATTATTACCCATAGCAGCAAGGCATTACTCCGAGTCCGTTCATTAGCTACCGGGAGATGCAAGACTAACGTTACTGGTGAAAATGTGATTTGCGTTGGAATACTCCTTTGTCAACTTGCTGTACTTTGCTTGCAGGTCTGCAGCCATTATTGCTGCATTATGAATAGCCCCAACTTTAGCCAAGGTAACGTTATGGCTAAACCTTTAACAATAGTTAACGCTAGCTTTCGGTTAGCTGTTCAATGCTATTAATAACACAACTCCCCGTCAACACCCTCTCTCGGGAAGATGGCATTTAAGAAAGTATCTGCTGTTAAAATGAAGTGTTACACGTTCAATAACAAGCATATTATTTACCCGAAGATAGCAGTAAACAAGGCATTACTCCGTTAGTCCGTTCATAGCTCGGTTCCATTCCGTTGCTCATTCCGTACCCAACTACACATTCTGCAATCTGTTAATAAAGTTTTCAACCAGACAAATGTATAGAAAGGCTTTGTTTTATTATAACATTTGTTGCAGTAAAATCATTATGTCTCATTTGGTCATGCGTGGAGCGCCGGTCGGCGGGCCGGGCAGCTAACGTAGCTACGTTAAGTGTGTTCTGCTCTCGCAAACAGAACAATGGCGGCATGCCCGGAAGTAGAAAAATTAATAAACGCTTGCCGATTGGTGGTAAGGACAGCAGGAGGTGGGTGCTAGCGGTGTGGCGTAATTGGCCGAATCGACTGTCAATCAAAATGGTTCCATTGCATTGGTTGAAAGCTCTGGTTGAGAGAATAGTATCCCGCTGCAGGCCGCAAGAATGGTTCCATTGCATTGGTTGAAAGCTCTGGTTGAGAAAATAGTATCCCTCTGCAGGCCGCAAGACGATACTGGGAGAGAGATAGTGATACCATAAACATATTTCTTGATGTTTCCTTTTTTTAAGTAAGTAAAGAGGCCTACAAATACAAACATACAAATATACAGTAGTTTCATTAAAAAAAAAAAAAAAGAAAAAAAAAAAATTACAAATACTTATATACAAATATACAAATATCGGTATCGGTATCGGCCGATAGTGTTAGTTGAACAATCGGTATCGGTATCGGCGGCCAATTTTCATATCGGTGCATCCCTACTATTTTAACTGTTGATGGGTAGTGCATCAGTAAAGTGAATATGGTATTGTGCTCTTGCCTTGTTTGAATAGGTGGAGAGAGTGGTTAACTGTATTATAATAGTAAATAGAAAAATATGTTGTGCTCTTGCTTTTTTCTTTTTGAAGGTGGAGAGAGTAGCATTGCTAGTGCCACAACAGTTTTATTTGAGGTTCATAACAGTACATTGTACTAAGCAATTGTTGGCTCATTAGTTTGTGATTCACATGCACTAAAATTCACCAGAATGCAGGAAATTAAGTCTTTGTAACAAAAAAAATCCGGGTGGGGGACCCCCAGACCCCCCACTTAAAAAGTGGCCTGATTGGGGCTATATTTCGCGCTATATCTCCCGGTATGAATTATTTCCCCAGTCCGGCCCTGTATGTGGGTATGTCAGGTGGTCTTGTGGTCAAAGTTATGTATGTGCAATCATATAAGAACATTCAATTTGACCAATTAGGCCCTTTATTTTTCTAGATGCATATCACCATTAAAAATGGTAAATGTTGATGCATCACATGCTGCCAGCACTTTCTTTTTTTAAAACTTTATTTTTTAGCGTTTATCGCTTTTCTGGTCAAGCATGACCGACAGTTGCAGGGTGAAACGGGAGAGAGAGCAGGGGGAGACATTCGGCAAATGACGGCGAGTCCGGGAATCGAACTCGGAGTCAACCAGATCCGTGACGCAGCACGGAGTCCCGCGCGAGCGCGGTAACATGGTGTGCTACTGGAGCACCCCGCTGCCAGCACTTTCATTGCCCTTTCTGCATTGCATCCTTATTCAAACCAACAAGGTTGAGTAAGTTGAAGAACCACTTGGAGGTCCATTTTAAGCAGGCAGTGTCCTATGAAGGTAAAGTTGTCACAGCGCGGCCCTGAGAGCGTTGCTCTCCGGCTGTGCAGCTGGATACTATTGGCTTGTGGTGGACAGCGCCTTGGTGCTGAAGTGTCATTCAAACTATCCTTACTTAAATATGACTGTGACGGGCGACTACGGCACCACACATGTGAACAGTAACAATGCAATTAATTAATGTCTTGTTGTAATTAGTATATACCCATTGTCATGAGTCTTCTTGAAGCGGATTCAGCTTGTTTTGCTCCGATTTGACTTCAGTTTAAAACCCTTCTACTCCTATGGCATATTTAATTCCGCCTGGATCTTTTCTTTTTATTGTGCGCTTATTTGACGTTACTGTACGATATAAGTGTGTATTAAAAGACGGAGCTGTTAATGCATATGAAGGTTTGTGTCCCCGGGCAAGCTATATTCACATAACTCGCATATATCCTCAACTATCCTTTATCTTTCAATATCTTATTTGACGTTACTGTACGATATAATTGTGTATTAAAAGACGGAGCTGTTAATGCCCGGGCAAGCTATATTAACGTATTCATGTAACTCACATATATCCTCAACTATCCACAACATCACGTAACTTGCATGCGGGGAACATAGGACCCTTATTTCAGCGGGGAACATAGAACCCTTTTTTTGTTCGGGAGCGTTCGGGAGTGGGCGGGACCGGGGAACATAGAACCTTTATTTCAGGAGTGGGGAACATAGGACTTTTTTTTTTTTAAGCGGGGAACATAGAACCCGGGGAACATAGGACCCGGGGAACATAGGGATGACCCCCCATTCAGCTATTAGCCTAGCTACATCCCATTCAGCTATTAGCCTAGCTACATCCCATTCAGCTATTAGCCTAGCTACATCCCATTCAGCTATTCGCTACAAAAAAAGTCCGGACAAAAGAGGACGTTTGGTCACCCTAGCCTAACTACATCCCATTCAGCTATTAGCCTAGCTACATCCCATTAGCCTAGTCTAAACTAATGAGGAGTAGGTTGCAGTCAACCAGCACCCGCTAACACGTCTGACCATTTAACTGCCGCCTGTGGATCCTTGGTTCAAATCCACTCGGTTACACAAGCATCATCCCATTCAGCTATTGCAGCCTAGCTACATCCCATTCAGCTATTCCTATTAAATGGTAAATAAATGGTAAATGGTGCACATATATAGCACTTTTATCCAAAGCACAATTTCTTGTTTCTAACATTCACCCATTCACTCACACATTCATACACCGATGGCGGGAGCAACCATGCAAGGTGCAAACTTTCCGATTACCAGACGACCACTACCCTGAGCCCTATTAGCCTAGCTACATCACATTCAGCTATTAGCCTAGCTACATCACATTCAGCTATTAGCCTAGCTACATCACATTCAGCTATTAGCCTAGCTACATCACATTCAGCTATTAGCCTAGCTACATCACATTCAGCTATTAGCCTAGCTACATCACATTCAGCTATTAGCCTAGCTACATCACATTCAGCTATTAGCCTAGCTACATCACATTCAGCTATTAGCCTAGCTACATCACATTCAGCTATTAGCCTAGCTACATCACATTCAGCTATTAGCCTAGCTACATCACATTCAGCTATTAGCCTAGCTACATCACATTCAGCTATTAGCCTAGCTACATCACATTCAGCTATTAGCCTAGCTACATCACATTCAGCTATTAGCCTAGCTACATCACATTCAGCTATTAGCCTAGCTACATCACATTCAGCTATTAGCCTAGCTACATCACATTCAGCTATTGCTGCCTAGTTACATCACATTCAGCTATTAGCCTAGCTACATCACATTCAGCTATTAGCCTAGCTACATCCCGAATTTCCCCAAGGGGATCAATAAAGGAATATCTTATCTTATCCCATTCAGCTCTCAAAAGGCAGCTCAGCCTGTGATTTGTATCCCTCATTAGCCTCAGACAAGACAGTTGAAGGAGTCCTTTTAAGATTCCTGTCTTCACTCAAAGGTCATGTTAATAAAGTGTTGTTCCCACTTCAATAAGGCTTTGACTGACTGACTGGCTGGCTGGCTGGCTGGCTGGCTGGCTGGCTGGCTGGCTGGCTGACTGACTGACTGACTGACTGACTGGACTTCCTCAACTCAAACAGATGTGATTTGGGCTGAGCCAAAACTCTCCCCTCCCACATTCACTTGCAGGTCTGGTAAGATGGGTCAGAGGGAGAGAGAACAGTGAGGTGGACTAAAGGCAGAGCCAGTTTGCCACCACAAAAGAACCAATGTAAATAGCATCACACGTGCGGCCCACTCAGGCAGAGGATCTGCTTGGTAAGCAGGGAGGGGAAGATTATTGTGACCTAGTTTTTAGAGATGCATGGCTAAAAAAGAAAGCCCCACTAACAACCACATGATTAATGTTGCATCGCATGTATCTTGTATCTTGAGGTACAGTGTGTCACAATTTTACCAGCTCAGGAGTTTCCTAATTGGGAATAGAAACATTTATCAACTTGTATCTGGCGGAAGAAACACATCACCGCCGTTGTACTTGTATGATGTATGAAGTCTTTAGACTTTGACTAGACTTTGAAATCACAGTACTATATAGGCCGCACTAACAAGTTTACAGCTAAAACAGCCATGTTGCAACTTGCAGTGGTTGGAAAGGTGCACCAACTACTCAGTCGAACCAGAATAACATTGGGCTAATAGTAACACCAATAACTAAGAGTCGCAATGACTAATACACTTTATTTATTAATTTATAATATTTTTTAAATCAATCAAGCTTTGTTTTCATCAAAAGAAGGTACAGTATGGAAGTAAGACGGTCAGTGATAATACATATTGTACAGTAAAAATTACATTTTAAATATAGGCTACAAGAATAAAAGAGGACAGTTACAGTATGTTATATTAAGTAGTTCGTATTTTCAATTTCTATATTACCTTTTTGGTGTGGGGATGGCTGGGTCAAGCAGCCACACCTGCCCTGGGTCAGGGTGATTAGACCTGGCTGCGCACCTGTTAGGGGTGGGAATCACCAGAGGCCTCACGATACGATACTATCACGATACTTGAGTCACGATACGATAGTATTGCGATATTAATATTGCGATATATTGCGATTTATTACCTTTTTTCAACTGCAAAGTAAAACTTTGTCAACATGTTTTATCTAATAAAATAAAGTTCAGTCTGTTTATCTCGCTTCAATAATTCTTATTGCAGAACATGGTATTTTCTCAAGCAGACAGATGTAAACACTGACCACATTGACCACTGTGTTGCATGTACTGTACCTGACAAACTGAACAGTTTGTATTACAGTCATATTCCAACGTAACTGAATGCACATGTGTGGACTACTGTACTATTACAGGTATTGAAATTAACAATGCAACTTCCTTATACAAAAAAAAATACAATTTATTATTATATATAATTTTTTTATGAATAATTAAATATCGATACTTGGCGTCCCTGTATCGATACAGTATCGCCACGCAAAGTATCGCGATACTACTACATATTGATTTTTCCCCCACCACCTGTTGTGAATGAGGAAATCAATGCACGCAGGTTAAGGGCATGTCCACACGAAACACACATTTCCTTCTACGTTTGGGCCTGTCATCCACACGTAAACGGCATTTTCGGAAAAGAAAACGGAGATTTTCTGAAACACATTTTAAAGTGAAGATTTTTTTAAATATCCGTTTCAGTGGATCCGTGTAGCCACGTTAAACGCATAGTCTAGACTAGAGCAGGGCTCCGCAACCCGCGGTCTGGAGCCGTATGCGGCTCTTCAGCGACTCTGCAGTGGCTTACTGTATGTTTGAAAAATAATATGGAAATAAATGAAGGCTATTTTCTATTTTATTTTTATAAATTAAAAAGGGTTTAATATTTCATCAACTAAAATACGTCACCCCCCCCCCCCAGTAAGTTAACCATTGATAAATAAATAAAAAAGAAAAGTAGATGGTTTAATTCAGCATGGACACATTAATTTGCTTCCAGTACTAATGATGTGGGCTTGATATGTGGCGAGAAATAAGCCAACAACGAAAACATTTCCCTCGCCACTTTAAAAAATTAAAAGCATGTATTTAACAAGGTAAAAAAAATTCTAAACACGGTTTTATATTAATAAATAAACAAAAACGAAAAATCTACTCATGTCAACAAAAATGTCCAGTAGGCCTAACTAAATAACAGATACGCGCATAAACTCTGAAAACCAACTATTAAACGACACAGAGTGTCGACACAGAGTACTAACTGAGTATTTTAAAGGGGAACTATTTTACTATTTCTTTCACTATTTGGGCACTTTTACACAATTCCTGTGAGTCTATGGAACACCTCTGTAATATATATATTTTTTTATTCATTGTTTTGTATTTCTAATCAAGTCCTCAAAAACAGCATTTTTCTACCTCAAGATTTCGAGCTGTTTTGAGCCTGGGCTCCTAAACCACTGCGCCGGGCCTGCTGAGCGTCGTGTTCGCCTGAACATTAACATGCAGCAGTGACTATATGACATCACATATAGGCACATTTTCAAACGACTCAGTTCAGTGAGGGTGAATATTGTGAGAGGAGAATTGGAAGAATGCACCAATATGAGAATTTTGAGACATAGATCATATTAATATAAGTTCACATAGCTAGGAAACAATGCTAAACACTCAAAAAGGCCATTTATAAGATAGTTCCCCTTTAATGAGGCTATTATTATTATTATTATTATTATTTTACAACAAGATAGCCTACATAGAACATAAATAGCCTGTCAGCCGATTTGAATCTCCATTACACTACGCACAGGCAGCATCTGATGGACGAATCTGTTCGACGGCGCACTGGAGTAGATAGAAAAACTATATGAAATATAGAAATACTGTAGATGTGTTCATTAGAGAAAATGATTTCAATAGCATAGCGCTATTCTATGTGCACTGCCAGGCAGCTATGTGCGACGGAGATATACGCTTTCAATTTTGACAGAGAAGATAATCTCCCGATTCAGATACAATTTAACACAAACGGTTCCAAAGATATTTAATGTTTGTCGGCATATTTTCACACCGCCCGCCAACAAAGTACTGGGACCCAGTACTCTTATTCAGATTTTCTGTCACTACATTAGTTTACTTTTCAGTTTTTGCCGCCAATGAAAATCAGCTCACTACGCATGCTCAGACTGTTGTTCTATGGGTGTTTGAGATATCGCATATCGCCACCTACTACCCCGGCATGCTTATTGGAGCAATTTATATGCGTTTCTGCGTTTGCATGTGGATGGAGGTTTTTTGGAAAACCCTGCCGTGTGGACAAGGATTATTTTTTAATGGAGCCTGAAAATATCCGTTTTGCTAAATATCCATATATGTGTGGACATGACCTAAATCTTGGATCGTATACAGTGGAGAGACACTGGAGAGCGACGGATTCAAACACACGACATCACAAGCACGTGGTCGTGGTATGCTCCTTCAACCCCTGAGCCACATACACCCTTCAAAGTGTGTTCAGTCAAGTTATACCAATGGTTACATCTAGTGATGCACGATATATCGGCCGCCGATATAATATCGGCCGATATGGCCGTTTTTTTACACATCGGTATCGGTCCGATATCAAGATAGGGCCGATATTAAAAAAATAAATAAAAAAAAACGTTTTTTTTTTCTTTTTTTTCTTCTTTTTACATGTTTTGGCCTTAAATAGTTTCAAAATATCAGTCATTTCTGAAAATAAGTTACAAAAGTAAAAAAAATTATGCGTTTTGGAAAATAGCTCTTTATTTGATTATCATAAAAAAGTGTTTTCTATACAGAGATATCGACATCGGTAAATATCGGTATCGGCCAGAACAGCAATATTAATATCGGTTATCGGTATCGGCCACAATTTTCACATCGGTGCATCACTAGTTACATCGCTAAACTGAGGAGCGGGTCAGACGATCTCCGTTTCAAGGTGATTCCCAATCCTGACACGGCTTGGGTGGGAAAGGCTTCAGGACAGATGCTCTATTTAAGAAAAAAATCCTATCGACTGAATTTACACTTTGTTTGTCCGAGGGAAGCAACAGTTGTTTGATTGGAGAATCAAGAATAGAGGGCGGGGTTTGAGATTAGGCACGCTGCGCCGACGCCCCGAAGACAGAAAACTATGACACACAAACGCAGGTATACACTGATGTACTGTACAGCAGCCCAGGTGGGTCAAAGCTATAACCTGAGTCGCGCTTTGACACATGGAGAGAAGTGAGTGAGTGAGTGAGTGAGTGAGTGAGTGAGTGAGTGAGTGAGTGAGTGAGTGAGTGAGTGAGTGAGTGAGTGAGTGAGTGAGTGAGTGAGTGAGTGAGTGAGTGAGTGAGTGAGTGAGTGAGTGTGTGTGTGTGTGTGTGTGTGTGTGTGTGTGTGTGTGGCAATGCATACGTCAGCAGTTTTAAGATCGTTTCTCTGTCTTTTTCTGGCTCATAGCGCTTTTCTTTTCCTCGATTTTCTTATTTTTTTCTCTCTTCATATCTCAATCTAATTTATTTTATTTCCATCTTTCACCTCTCTCTCCCTCTCCCTCTCCCTCTCTCCCCCTCTCTCTCTAGCACACACACACAAATGAATGGACACACAAGCACACATTAGTCTCTTGTTTACATTTACTTCAATGTCAATTTACTCAAGGAAATTAAAATGAGTACAGTATATCCCGCCTAGTTACTTACATGCAGTCCCTCCATCCCTCCTTCTATCCATCCCCTTCCATGCTTTATCCATCCATCCATCCATCCATCCATCCATCCATCCATCCATCCATCCTTCCATCCTTCATCCCTCCTTCCATCCCTCCTTCCATCATTCATCCTTCTTTCTATCCTTCATCCATCCCTTCATCCATCCCTCATTCCATCCTTCATCCATCCCTCCTTCATCCATCCATCCATCCATAAAACTGAACCTTGTGGAAGCGAAGTTCACAAACTGTTGCCTGTTATCTAAGTAACTTTTGCCAGTCTAGCACTATTCCTCTCACCCCATATGAGTGAAGCTTTGACAATAGTATGGAATGGTCTATGGTATCAAAAGCTTTCTTGAGATCAATAAAACAGACGTGTATATCAGTGGTGGGAGTCAAACTCTGGAATTCTCTTTATAATGAGTTGAAGTACTGTACAAATATTTTCCAACTAAAAAATACTTTTAAAGACAGAACAATGAGAACATATGAACAGAAGGTATACATTTCTCTGTATTTGATTTGATTTGTTTTATTTTATTTTCTCTTTTCCATGCATCCGATACATATAATATCGATAATCTAGCGTTTATTTGAAAACGATCATAAATCAAGCGACAAATGGCACGATTTCTAACTAAATACATTGAAGCTCGATTTGCTGGAGTTTATTGAGATGAGACAGAACGCTCTAGAAATATATTCATATTCATCACGGTATAAAACGGAAATGTATGTATGAAAAAATTATCTGTTTCGTGCATGTTGACTGGAAGCAACTCACTGACGATCAACGTGTTATTTAGATCTATTTCTATTATATTTGATATATTTTAAGCACTCGCAAGTAAGTCCTATCCTACATTGGATAAAGCACTGGCGCTGAAGGGCCAACAGCAGAGGGCGCTGTTGGCCCCCAATGAGTTAATGGTCATATTATCATTATTATTCTTATTGTTATTATAATTATGGTAATGATTATTATTATTATTATTATTATTATTATTATTATTATTATTATTATTATTATTATTATTATTATTATTATTATTATTATTTGGTATGAAGCTGTAAGGTGCACTTGAGCTGACCATTAACTTAAAATGAATATGAAGTTTGGAAGGGGGCAGGAAACATTATGTTTTCTTCATCCTGCTCTTTTTCGGCCATGGGTGTATATCATGTAAAAAAAAAAAAAAAATTGGTGATATTGTGCAAAGATGAACTGTACCCCCATGTACGAAACAAAATAAAATTAATGAATGAAATGAATGAATGAATCCCTCCTTCCATCCTTCATCCATCCATCCATCATTTCTTCCACTCACCATCCCTCCCTCCTTCCATCCATCCCTCATTCCATCCTTCATCCATCCATCCTTCCATCCCTCATCCATCCATCCACCATTTCTTCCACTCACACTCCCTCCCTCCCTCCCTCCTTCCATCCATCCATCCATCCATCCATCCATCCATCCCTCCTTCCATCCATCACTCCCTCCTTCCATCCCTCCTCCATCCATCCCTCCTTCCATCCATCCATTCATTCTTCGCCGAAGCCTGTGATCATTTTACATTTACCCAGAGTGACTTAAAATAAAGTACAACGGCAGATTAATTTAATGAAATCACCCACAATGCAAGCAGCTGGATAAAAGAGACTAAATAAAATAAGATTTAAGGTTCTCTTTTCTGTAGTTGGCTTCTTAAAGCAACTTGTGATCCAGGTATCTGGTGGGAGAGCAAAGGGAGCAACACTGACAGTTTAATGGAACAGCTGTGTGTGTGTGTGTGTGTGTGTGTGTGTGTGTGTGTGTGTGTGTGTGTGTGTGTGTGTGTGTGTGTGTGTGTGTGTGTGTGTGTGTGTGTGTGTGTGTGTGTGTGTAGGTGTGTGTGTGTGTGTGTGTGTGTGTGTGTGCGTGCGTGTGTGTGTGTGTGTGTGTGTGTAGGTCTCTGTGTGTGTGTGTGTGTGTGGTGTGTGTGTGTGTGTGTGGTGTGTGTGTGTGTAGGTGTGTAGGTGTGTGTGTGTGTGTGTGTGTGTGTGTAGGTCTGTGTGTGTGTGTGTATGTGTGTAGGTGTGTGTGTGTGTGTGTGTGTGTGTAGGTCTCTGTGTGTGTGTAGGAGAGAGAGAGAGAGAGAGAGAGAGAGAGAGAGAGAGAGAGAGAGAGAGAGAGAGAGAGAGAGAGAGAGAGAGAGAGAGAGAGAGAGAGAGAGAGGAGTGACAGACAGAGGGTAGATAGAAACAAGGAGAGAGACATACGTTACAGATTGTGACATGGAGAGAGAGAGAGAGAGAGAGAAGAGAGAGAGAGAGAGAGAGAGAGAGAGAGAGAGAGAGAGAGAGAGAGAGAGAGAGAGAGAGAGAGAGAGAGACAGTGCTCGTTTCACACCCGCTGTGAGTCTGAGCCTCCCCCTCCTTCCCTCCACTTCCTTCCTCCCATGGTGCACTGGGAGTGGCCTGATCTCTTAATGTTGCTTGTTTATCAAACTCTATGGGGAAGTGTGAAACCACATTGTACAGTATGTTCTTGTAACACTAGCCTACAGAACCATGGTTTTCAACAAGGCGCTAGTCTCCAAACGTTGCCACACCAGGACCCAGCAGGAGGGCTGTGTTTCTGTTCAGGACCCAGCAGGAGACCTGTGTTTCTGTTCAGGACCCAGCAGGAGGGCTGTGTGTCTGTTCAGGACCCAGCAGGAGGGCTGTGTTTCTGTTCAGGACCCAGCAGGAGGGCTGTGTGTCTGTTCAGGACCCAGCAGGAGACCTGTGTTTCTGTTCAGGACCCAGCAGGAGGGCTGTGTGTCTGTTCAGGACCCAGCAGGAGGGCTGTGTGTCTGTTCAGGACCCAGCAGGAGGGCTGTGTTTCTGTTCAGGACCCAGCAGGAGGGCTGTGTGTCTGTTCAGGACCCAGCAGGAGACCTGTGTTTCTGTTCAGGACCCAGCAGGAGGCCTGTGTTTCTGTTCAGGACCCAGCAGGAGGCCTGTGTTTCTGTTCAGGACCCAGCAGGAGGCCCGTGTTTCTGTTCAGGACCCAGCAGGAGGGCTGTGTGTCTGTTCAGGACCCAGCAGGAGACCTGTGTTTCTGTTCAGGACCCAGCAGGAGGCCTGTGTTTCTGTTCAGGACCCAGCAGGAGGCCTGTGTTTCTGTTCAGGACCCAGCAGGAGGCCCGTGTTTCTGTTCAGGACCCAGCAGGAGGGCTGTGTGTCTGTTCAGGACCCAGCAGGAGGGCTGTGTTTCTGTTCAGGACCCAGCAGGAGGGCTGTGTGTCTGTTCAGGACCCAGCAGGAGGCCCGTGTTTCTGTTCAGGACCCAGCAGGAGGGCTGTGTGTCTGTTCAGGACCCAGCAGGAGGCCCGTGTTTCTGTTCAGGACCCAGCAGGAGGCCTGTGTGTCTGTTCAGGACCCAGCAGGAGGGCTGTGTTTCTGTTCAGGACCCAGCAGGAGGGCTGTGTTTCTGTTCAGGACCCAGCAGGGGGCCTGTGTTTCTGTTCAGGACCCAGCAATGAGTTTTATTTACACACAGGTCTTACAGTTCTGAATCAGGAAACACACCCATATCCCAGTAAAATCACCTTGGTTACTGTAATGGTGTTCTAGGAGTTGTTCCATTATTAAATGTCTATGGAGCAGCACTTTGGTTCTGGTTTGTTTTTATCCCATGTGACCCAGATAGCCAAATGCTGGTCCAACCCATAGTTTGAAACCCACAGTGCTCATCGATTCCGACCGGAGAAGTTGGGCATTCCTTTTATAGGGAGGCAAAAGTCAACTTTATCCCCATCCAGTCACCAAAGTCAACATCAATCGTCATCTCGCTCATCATCACAGACATGCCCATGATCACAGTAACAACTGTATTATTCAAGCATCTCAAAGTAGGAAGTGCTCATCTGAGACCAGTGCAGCTTTTTCCCTGCTTTAAAAAGTTTAGTAAAAAATCTAAATAAAAAAAGAAGTATAGGGGCGGGGCTTATGCATAGGGGGGCGGGGCAAACATAGACCAATGAAAAGGGATTTCTCTGCTGAGTTCAACGGCCCCTATTGCGAGTCTCTACAACAAACAATTCAAAAGATACAAAAAGGGGCGGAACTTAATCATAGGGGGCGGGGCAAACATAGACCAATGAAAGGGGATTTATCTGCCGAGTTCAACGGCCCCTATTGCGAGTCTCTACAACAAACGATTCAAAATATAAAAAAGGGGGCGGGACTTAATAACGAGGGACGGGGCAAACATAGACCAACTAGAGGCCATGCTGTTCCACCTGCCACAGACTGCACCCTCCCAGTTCATCCTCCATCGCTCCTCATCACAGGCCTGTCTTCCCAGCTCTGTCTGGCCCGTCCCTGTGCCCCCCTGTATTTCATGGGATGATGAATTGTATGCACAGAGCCTGGAAAACTCTGCTGTGTAAATATGAAAATATAATTATAATAATAAATATAAGACAGGGTGAAAATAAAGAAATAAATTAAATAAATGTGTTTATTGTTTATTGTTATTTTATTTTTTTAAATGTCTTCACAAAAGAAAAACACTAGCACAAAAAAGTGTGTTACCTCATATGATGCTTATAACAAAGGGCTGGAAGTTCCTGGAACAGGTGATTTCCAACATCACCGTTTGCTTTGTTCTGTTGCCTATAAGACACCTACAGTATTTAGCACGGCAAAGAAAACTTTATTAGGCTTTTTAAATGTAGGTAATAGGAATGAACTAACTAGCTTATTAATTTATGTATCTTACTTTACCTGAACCCCTTTTGTTTATTTTATTATTATAATATATATATTTTTTCTATCCTTATTTATGAATTCTTTCCTTCCATCTTCCTTTCAAAAGCATGCGTGCCACCTACAGTATTTAGTGGGCTAGTGGGCGGATAAGTGCACGGCAAAGAAAACTTTATTATGCTTTTTAAATGTAGGTAATACGAATGAAGAAAGCTCCCCTTTCAACTGCTTCCGACAGTCAGCAGCTATTGATACCGAGAACACAGACATTCAACGATTCACATCTAATACAACAAGGCTTTTGAGTGCAAACATTCCGCTGTCATTCCCCTGGTGCGTGCGTGGTACAACATGTCAATACTGCAAGCCTGAGAGAGAGAGAGAGAAAGAGAGAGAGTGTGTGTATGTGTGTGTCCTTGCCAATGTTGTTATCATATTTTGACAAGTGTCACACAATCCTCCAGAGAGAAAAGTGGACAAGCTTTTCTTGTCAGTGGAGCTGAGGCCAGCATGGGCAGAAAAGTGGCCATTTTAGTTTGAGTTTTTGAGGACTGCATACTTTTTTTGCAAACCAAAATACTATACTTTATACTTATAGCACATGTATGAGCCTGGTCTCTTTTGAAAGATGACATTCTGAAGTTTCTGATACAATAATAGAAAATTCACTTTTAGTGCTAATGAAATAGAGTAACATAGGTCTGGACTTGAGTTGTAGAAAAACTTGTTACTCAAGTTTTTCTGTAGTAGTTAGTAATCCAGAAGTAGTATTTCCAAAAATTGCTAGCCGCAATGCTAACGGTTATAATGGGAAATCCCAGTCACATTAGCACATACGTAACAAAATTTGCTATCTTTTTGTGAGACTAAACTCTTTGTTCTTGGTGGTAAATTGTGTTGCTGTTGGTTTTGTTTCATCAATAATTTTTTTTTTGTTTATTGCAATTTGTTCTCGCTGCAAACAAATAATGCTAATGCTAATGTTTAATAGTCGCGAGGCTATTTAAATATGGCAGATTTGAGATTTTGTGCAGGACCGTGTAGTGCAATGATGACGTAGTGATGATTCTCTCTTCTGACCAATCAGTGTTTCAGGTAACTTTTTCAAGTAATGGATTCCCCCGTTGTGGGTTAAAGTCCTTCACTGCGTTAGTTCACACTCTTTCTGAACGGTACTGTGAAGGACAAGGTGGAGCACAGTGCAGAAGGACAGTTATTGCTCACCATGTATTTACTTTGATTGTTTGAACACCGAATGAGAAGGAGGAAAATAAACTGGACGTAAGCTGACCTGGTTGTAGCAGTGTCTTTCATACACAAAAATACACAACGCAGAGTGAACCACGTTACACAATATCAGCTGCTTAAAGGAACACACCAACATTATGGGAAATGCACTTACCGTCTTCACCAGAGTCAGACAAGAAGATGGATACCCAATTTCCTATCTGTGCATTCAGTAGAAAGTTATTCAGCTGCAAGCTAGCCTAGCTTTGCAGAAATGAATGGAAGCGGACACGGACCACTAGCCTAGCTTAAAACTCTGGGGAAGGTGTGTTTGGCCAACTGGTTGGTAAGTGCATTTCCCATAATGTTGGCGTGTTCCTTTATATATCTGTGCCGTCGAACATACTGTAGCATGTCACATGTTGTTCCTGTCCCAGGCAGTGCTGTCCAACATACTGTAGCTTATCACATGTTGTTTTTACAAAGATGCCATGCAAATAACGGAGACAAGTTTAGAGCTGCGAGCCCCCCCCACCCCACCCACCACAGACACACTCACGCACACACACATTCCACAAGATTATTTGAATATGTTGCCTGCGTGCATGTAATAATACACTCCCGTTTGTCAATTAAAAACAATATCTCTAAAACATCCATGAATCTTGATAAAACAATTATACAGAGAAAGAAAAATAAAGCAACTGTATCCTCCCTTTCTTTATACTATAAGTAAAGCCTTCTGAATCACTTCTAAGAATACAATAAAAACTGGAATGGAAGGGTAGCGGAGGCTCAAACGGAGACGGCTCGCTGTAGAAAAGAGCTGACTGTCATTACGAGTGAAAGGAGGTAACCATCCATCCACCACATGTCCCTCAATGTCTTACTTTCCACTGTTCATGTCTGTGTGTCCTTGTCCACTAGCACTGGGAGCTATGCTGAATATAATAATAATAATAATAATAATAATAATAATAATAATAATAATAATAATAATAATAATAATAATAATAATAATAATAATAATAATAATAATAATAATAATACCTTGGATTTATATAGGGCCTTTCATGAAACCCAAGCATGCTTTACAAAGCAATAAAATGACAAATAAAACATGAGCAGAAAAAATTACAATAACAATGATGCACAAGGAGACGACTAGAGGACATAGGCCTTTGTGAACAGGTGGGTTTTCAGGGCTGCCTTTAAGGAGTCCAAAAATGTGGATCTCAGCTGGAGAGTTAAGTGGGTGGGGGTCGCCACGCTAAAGGCTCTGTCCCCAAAGGCTAATCATAGGCGGATGTGGAGGATGGAGAGCAGATCCGTGTCTGAGGATCGCAGCCTCTGGGAGGGGGTGTAGGGGTGGAGGAGGGCAGATAGGTACTGGGGGGCAAAGGGCATGGAGGGATTTGTACAGTAGGTAAGGATGAGGATCTTATGATATACAGGACTTGACCAGGAGCCAGTGGAGGTGGATGAGGGTGATGTGCTGCCAGGGCTTGGTGTGGGTGAGAACCCTGGCTGAGTTCTGCACATACTGGAGCCTGTCCAGGCTGTTGCTGGCTGGGTACACCAGACAGGATTTCATTACAGTAGTCAAGAGGTGATGATGGCATGTATGAGGGTCTCCGCCACAGTCAGTGAGTGAAGGGTGGGGTCTGGAGATGTTTTTGAGGTGAAAGAATGTGTTGTTTTGTTACAGACTTCATGTGAGACCGTGAAGGTGTGGGTATGAAGGTATAGCATCATGGATCCATAATGTGCAGACACCGAATGAGGTCAACTAGTTCACATGCGCAGGCAGACAGACACCAAACCACGCTTTGAGAGCAGATAAGAATCTCAGACACAATCTACCGGGTCACACAGATTCATCTCAGCACATCAATTTGCAAGTCATTTCACAGAAAAATATTATCATTTCTCATCTAAAACAGACAGCGTCTGAGGCAAAAGGTTTTACTCGTCCCTAAAGAGTGGAGAAGCACCAATGTGGAGCCCTGTGACATCATCAGAATGAAGAGAACGGGGCTGGTGACTCAGTTGAAAATTGTGGGTTCAAATCTGTATCTCTCCCTCTCAAAATTGTGAGTGAGTGAGTGAGTGAGTGAGTGAGTGAGTGAGTGAGTGAGTGAGTGAGTGAGTGAGTGAGTGAGTGAGTGAGTGAGTGAGTGAGTGAGTGAGTGAGTGAGTGAGTGAGTGAGTGAGTGAGTGAGTGAGTGAGTGAGTGAGTGAGTGAGTGAGAGAGAGAGAGAGAGAGAGACATTGCCAGTCTATGGCCTCTAGAAAGGGATCCCGACACCAGGCCAGCTGAGCAGCAGCAGCAGGTCTCTGGGTCAGAGACCCAGGCAACAACACAAGGCTAGTAATTAGAGCCTGTAGTTTAAGTACAGTAGATGGAGCTTGGTGGTGGGAGGAGGAGGAGGAGGAGGAGGAGGAGGAGGAGGAGGAGGAGGAACAAAAGGCACGACTGATGCTTTTCTCACTAGGAGGGGCACACATATTTCATCCACACCCCCACTTTAAAAGGGCTTGTTCATTCGTATAGAATATTTCATACAGAGGCAATTAAAAGTGCTTTATGAAGAGCATAAGAAATTAAAAAGTATAAAAAGTTTTAAAAAAGAGGAATAAAAGGTTTCTGCGTGGAGTTTGCATGTTCTCCCCATGTTTGTGCGGGGGTTTCGTCCGGGTGCTCAGGTTTCCTCCCACATCAAAATAAAGATAAGCATGCTAGGGAACTCCTGCCATTGCCAATTCGGTCCCCGGTCTGTCTGTCTGTCTGTGGCTGGCCGCTGCTCCTGAGTGCTTAGGCATAACAAAAAATATTGTTTGTTTCCTGTTGGTTGTCAGTTAAGGCCATGGGTAGGTAGGGAATGGAATTTATTTAATTTAATTTTTTATTTTATTCTTTCCCATGGCGACTATGGATAGGGAATTTCTTTATTTAATTAAAATGTTCACAACAACATGGATGCATGTACTCTGCCAGCATGTTTAATATCCATAATACTAAAGGTTTGACTAAGATTTCTCTGAAACTGTATTAAAAAATAAATAATTTTTTTTTTTTTATAATTCTTTTTAAAAACTCATAAAATATATTGGGTCTCACCTAAATCGGCAGGGTCGGTCGGTAACCGGAAACAAACCATTATTTTTTTTAGGCCTTACGACGGGTCAAATGCAGAGGGATAACTTCCCCAACGGGGACAACTTAACTTAACTTACTCTTAGCTGGGATTTGAAGCCACTTCAGCGACTTAAGATAAGATAAGATAAGATATTCCTTTATTGATCCCCTTGGGGAAATTCAGGTATCATAGCAGCATGGGGGAGGGGGGAGGGGAGGTACAGATAGTAGAAGACATACAGGTCACAGAATTATAGTACAGTGGAGAAGTAAAAAAAAAATAATTGGAATAAAAAGGCAGTGTAAACAATATACAATTTAACTCAGACATGCGCATATGGGCAACAAGGTGTTAGATGAGGGTATGTATGCCCTCTCAGTTATTTTGCCCTACAATAAATAAGGTTACAATATATAATCTAAATCTAATCTAATATATAATCTAAAGAAACAAAATGCTAAAATGCTAAATGCTAAATATATGCAATATATAATCTAGTAATCCAATAGTCTAAATCTAATCTAATATATAATCTAAAAATGCTAAATGCTAAAATGCTAAATATATGCAATATATAATCCAATAGTCTAAATCTAATCTAATATATAATCTAAGAATGCTCAATGCTAAGACTTGGCTGAGTGGTGAGGCAGGCATGTGTGACTGCCTGGCAAGCAGCCACCACCACGCCGCATTTCCACAAGCTGGCACACGTTGCACCGTCTCTCCCCGCTGTTCTCTCCACTGTGACTGGTCAGTCAAGATCCCGCAGGGGCCATCCATCAACTAGCATGATCCTATGGCGCGTCAAACCTGGTGCTTTAGCAAACACCCGTCAACCATGCCATCTTCACTGCGTCGGTTTACTTAGCCGTGGTAAAAGAAAAGACACAACAAAGCTCATTTTGGATTTGATACCAGTGTCTTCATTCATCCTAGTGACTGATTCACAGCTGAGGGGCGGCACGGTGGCACAAGGGTTAGCACTGGGGCCTCACAGCACGAAGGTACTGGGTTCGAACCCCGGCGGGAGGCCTTTCTGTGTGGAGTTTGCATGTTCTCCCTGTGTTTGTTTCCTCCCACACCATAAAGACATGCATGTTAGGCAGCCATGGACTACAGATGAAAACTAGCTCATTAGCTTATTTAGATCGATGTGGAAACTGAAAGTGTTGATTGATGTGCATTGTCCCTGGGTAATAAATAAATGAACTTAAACACTGGTTTGATCGCAGTTCATATTGGTAAATGAGTACTGAGACCGGATCAGTGGTCAACTCATGACAATAAAGCCTGGTAACTCTATTGCGATTGATTCATTGATTGATTCGTTTGTGATGAATAGGTTAGAAAGCCATTTAAAACACTTTATATATTTTATTTATATAAAATAAGTATGGCTATAAATAAAAAATGAAGCCTGTTTATTTAGCTCTTGAAGAATCCTTTCGCTTTTTGTTTTGCTTTTAAGACATACAGTTTTTTATCCAACAACATCTACTGTATATAGTATACTTCAAGTACAGGCTGAGAGTTGCAGAATATATCAGATCAAGATTCACATAGCATCCAGTATTACCAAGAAGAAGGTCAGGAGCAGGCTGAGTTGCCCAAAGCTCAAACTCTTTAGCCTGCTGCAAGAATACAAGGGTTATTTTTTCCCTCTCATACGTTTAAGCTTTAACGGCTACAAATCTCACACCCACACTGTAAATCACACAATCACCTAAATAACGAGAGCCATAGATCGACGAAGAGTGTTCCTATCGCTGTTTTCAGTGGTATGGTAGCCATACTGCTAACTGTGGCCCAAACACATTGAAAGGCCCCAGCAAACAGCATGTCCAGTTAATTTTATTTCAAACCTTTATTTATACAGGTAAAAATCACATTGAGACACAGTCTCATTTACAAGAGCGACCTGATCCACCAAACAAACACAACAAAAACATGAAACAAGTTCCAGACAAATACAAGACAAGTAACTCAACAAAAAATATAAGAGAGGCTCAAATCTAGATCAATTAAATTAAGAGCAAGAACAAGAACAGGCCCCCATGGATGCCCTCTCAATATTGCATATAAATAAGAAGTTTAAAATCAACCAATGGGAATTAGGTTCGGGAGCCTCAGTTCCTTTTGCAATAAGTTCCACATAGATGGGGCAGAATGGGAAAAGGCTGTTTTTCCAAGTTCTGTGCGGGAAAATGGTACAGAGTGAGTTAAAAGATCCTGTGGCCGCAGGCCAAAGCGACTCTGTTTCTGCACCATGAGGGATGATAGATCAGAGGGGAACAGACCGAGGAGAGATTTATAGATGAAGCAGTACCAGTGGAAAGTCCTACGCAAGTGTAGAGATGTCCAACCTACAAGTGAGTAGAGGGTACAATGATGTGTAAGGGGGCTTACAACCAGTAATGAATCTCAACGTCCCAGTGTTTCCCATATAGGCCGTGCAGCCCACCACAACATCAGACAGACCCGCCACAAATACATCTTCCAAACTGACACAGTGAAAAGAATCACCATCTAAAAAAAGAACTAAGAACCTCTACTCTTATTCGTCAAAGGTCCAGCTGGACCAAGATTCCTGGTCTTGTTTAAACTGTCACAGTATTAAGTGGCACTAAAGGAACGACAGACAGAAGATGACAGTTATAAGTAAACCCATTTCTTTGTGTACTGATCCTTGGTTTAAAACCATTAGCTCCTCCCAGTTGCTTCAGCCACTCACCTCCGATGGTTTCTTGTGCTGGTGTCGAACCCACGGGCTGCTGGTGCTGCCTGGGTTCTTAGACGACTTGGAACACGACGCCACCTGACCTGCGAGAAACAAACACACACACAGGGAGGTCGATAAAATGTTCAGGTTCTAGACAATTAGAACAAAACAGACTGGTTTCCATGACGATGACGCGGACGCTCGGCAAAGCAAGCCACCTACACACTGGTCCGATGTCAGTCTAAGTGCCACTGAAGTGATCTCTAAGCTTTTTCCTATGCAAAACCATGTCACGGGGGTATGTCCCAGATTGACCCGAATGCTGAACAATGGGCTCACCTAATTTTATTCTTAATTACATTCTGATGGAAAATAGTGATTTTTGTATCATTGCAGGCAGAACTTCATTGATAAGCAGGCTGTCGGCAGGTATCTCTACTCACCTCAACTGACCTCGACACTAAACCCGCCTATTTCTTTTCACAGTGAAACGACCCTGTCCCGCTGCATTCTCCTCGTAATGTCATGAGCTTGTCTGATCTCCTGTCAGTCGTCAGTGATCTGTTAACACGTAGATCTATGTAGATAAAGGCTATGTTATAGCATGCCGACTGTAGACCCCTACACTCACTGTCAACCTAGGCGTTGCAGATCAAATATGAATTACGATCCAGCAATTGCATATCCTATTTCTCTTTTCAGAAACATACTTTAGTGAACTGTTTAGGTGGAAAATGAGAAGGTTTACGAGCACAAGCCACCCTAGGCTATACAACATCGCAGTTGGTGTGCTTGGCAAACTAAATTCAGATCAAACTGTCCAACTAGTTGTTGGGGCGCTCGTTGATGGGGCGCCCCGGTGGCACATGCTCGAATGCGAATCCGGCCCAGGACATGTGTTGCATGTCCTCCCCCATCTCTTCACCCGATTTCTCTCTCTGACTGTCCTATCAATAAAGCACAAAATGCCCTAAAGGATATATTTGAAAAAATTAAAAATATATACAGTATATATGAATTACGATCCAGCAATTGCGTATCCTATTTCCTCACCTAAAATCTTGTCAGAAACATATTTTTGTGAACCGTTTAGGTGGAACAAGAGAACGTTTATGAGCACAATACGGCATAACAGTTGGCGTGCTTGGCTTACTAAATTCAGATCAAACTGCCAAACTGTTTAGGTGGAAAAGGACAAAATTTACGAGCAAACCATCATGTTTTTCCTGCTACCCACACCCCACTTCACAGAGTGCAGAGGGACTGGGAGTCCCATGTTACTGACCAAACACTCTAAATCAGTGATGGCTGTCGGAATGTAGAGTTAATTAACACTCGTTTATTTTAACCAAAAAATAGCACTTACAGCTCATTTAAGTTACTTCGACAAATCATGACTTTTGTAATACTGGCACCCGCACAAGAAATGGTCAGCATTAAACATTATTTAATCCATATTTATGGATTACTGTATAATCTGTGTTGTCGTAATGTGTTTTTCTTTCATCATCAATTGTGGTGGTAAATTTTGTTGTCCAAGTCTGATTTTCCACAAAATGAGTCATGAAATATTTGAGAATGCCATGCTGTACAATATAATTAACATGGATGGGTGATCCAGCGTGATGGGTGATGATGTCACATACCGTGCAGTACAATATAATTAACATGGATGGATGATCCAGAGTGATGATGTCACATACCGTGCAGTACAATATAATTAACATGGATGGGTGATCCAGCGTGACGTCACATACCTAAGCACACATGATGATGATACAGTAAGTATATCGATAAGAAACAAAAGTCCTTCTGAATAGTAGGGATGGTGGCAAAAATCCCATACAGCGATATATGGTGATATTTTGCGTGCCGATATTATATCAATAATAGCCAAGTATTGATATTAAAATGATGAATTATCAATTTTTTCAATTATGCAATGATAATGATTGGAGTGAGGTGAACAGACTGAAAACGTTATCTTATTAGATAAAACAAGATGATGCACATATATTTGTATGGCAGATGTTTGTATCGCAGTATCGTGATAACATCATATCGTGGGGCCTCTACTGAATATCATGATATTTGTTCTGGTATCACCCGCCCTGACTCTGTACACCTGAAAAGACACCACCGACCACAACACTACCCATGGTAATTATCTTAAGTAAGCAAGTCGACCGTCCACCAACCCTCCTTCTCTGGCGCCAGCGGCTGTGTGGGGAGAGGTTCTTTAATGGAGTCGGCCTGATGATGATCTATTAAGAGCTTTAATAAGTAATGGCAGTATAAATAGCATCTTGTTAAGCAGTTAGTCCACTGTGGTCCTTTACAACCTCATTACTACAGCAACTAAATGGTAATTAACCAGGCACCGCAGCCAATAAGCTACCCACCGCTTCAATCACCACCCCAGACCATGTGTGTGTGTATGTGTACAGTATGTATGTACCCATTCCACACCATGTAGCTATTGTATGTGTAGGTGTGTGTATTGTGTACTTTCCAATTCCATACCATGTTTGTGTATGTGTGTGCGTGCATGCCCGCCCCTTCTATTCCATGCAGCTACTGTGTGTGCAAGTGTATCTGCACCTGTGTGTGTGTGTGTTTCCAGGAGTATGTGTGGCTTATTTATTATACGGTTTGTATCTACAGTATCTGGGACAGACAGCGTAAAATAATTAGTTAATATAATTCCCATCGGGGCGGTCAGGTGGCGTAGCGGAGATTGCGTTCGTCACCAACGCCGGAGATGCTGGATTCGCGTGTTCGAATACAGCTCCCGGCGTTGTCACCAGCTTGGCTGGCCGTTCACACTAATACAATTGGCAGTATTAGAGGGTGGGAAAGCTGGCGGGTGGGAATCTGGCGTTGTGGACAGCGACGCCTACAGGTCAGGTATCGGCGCTTGCTCAGCTGGGGCAGGACTTGGTGGAGATAGCGTGCCCTCCCACGCGCTACGCTTCACCAATGAGAGCCCTCGCTGCCAAGTGAAAAGATGTCACTGGCTGTCGCCGCGCGCCTCGGGGGAAGCGTGCGATCGACTCGGGACGCCTTTGTACCGACTCGTAGGAGAACATGCATACAGCGCCAGGTAAGGGAGGGGGGGGGGGGGAATTGGCACAACGACTAATTGGGATGGGGAGAAAATCAGAGAAAAATCAGAAACAGAAAAAAAATATATATATATATATATATAATTCCCATCACCTAGGGAATTAAATTATATGACACTGGCATATTGAAAAACAGTATGTGCATGTCCCTGTGTGTGTGCGTGTGTGCATGTGTGAGTGTGCTCTTGTGTGAATTGATAGTCAAGAGTGGTTTCATTCATAAAACCATTTAGATGAATCCTACGCTCAACTTTTCACAGTAGTTATTTGTTTGTGTGAGTGAAGAGAAAGAGAGAGAGTGTGTGTGTGTGTGTGTGTGTGTGTGTGTGTGTGTGTGTGTGTGTGTGTGTGTGTGTGTGTGTGTGTGTGTGTGTGTGTGCGCAACCCATTCTCATGCACCCTGCGTCGCATTGTCACGCTGGTCCCACAACCTCTGCGTGTATTCTTCATGCTCTGATACACTTAGGTGTGTGTTCTTCATGCACTGTGTTTGACCCTCGGTGCTATCCATAGTGTTGTACCAAGTGTGTACTAGGGCTGAGCCCAAACGTTCTAACCTTCGTTCGTTACGTTGGCATTCGAATTCTAAATCAACATTTGAATTTTTAATTTTTAATATTTTTTTTTATATTTTTGTAATATATAATTTGTATGTGTCTATTCATTCTGTTTAAACCAATGGGGTTTTTCTTCACAGTTGCAGATAAAGATTAGGCTACACTAGGTGGCTGGGTAGTGCATCGGACTAAGCGCCTGCCTACCACCGCATAGACACTGGTATCGAATCCAGCTGTCAGCGGTACCTCCGGCTTGGTCGGTCGTCTATACTAACCAATTGGCAGTGTTAGCGGTGGAAAGCCGGCGGGGGGGTGTATCCTGGTCGTTGTAAACAGCGACTCCTACAGGTCGGTCAGGGCGCCTGCTCAGCGAGGGAGGGAACTCGGGGAAGTAGTGTGAGCCTCCCACACGTTACGCTCCCCCAGTGAGAGTCCTCGCTGTCAGGTGAAAAGAAGCAGCTGGCTGACTCCGCATGTATCGGAGGGGACATGTGATAGTATCTATCAACCCTCCCTAGACCGGCAAGTGGGGGGCAAATGCGCGCAATGACCAGGAAGGGGAGGGGGGAATTGGTATAACGACTAAAATTGGGATGGGAGAAAAATACAAACAAAATTAGGAGAAAAAGTAGATAAAAAAATATTAGGCTACACTAATATTATAGTATTAAAAAAAAAGTTAAAGAAAGTTGATTTAAAAAAGAAAATTATTTAATCAGATTAATCACTTTATTCAAATTGAGGATTTAGTTTGAGGATATTTATTTAAAGGGGAACTACAGTATCTTACTATTCCTTTCACTATTTGGGCAATTTTAACCTGTGCCCCCAAAAGTGGCCTTTTTAGTTTTCATTTTTGAGGACTGCATACTTTTTTTTGCAAACCAAAACAACACTTTATACTTATAGCACATGCATGAGCCTGGTCTCTTTTGAAATATGACATTCTGAAGTTTCTGATTCCAAAAAGAAAATTCTATTTTAGTGCTAATGTAATAGAGTAACATAGGTCTGAACTTGAGTTGTAGAAAAACTTGTTACCCAAGTTGTTCTGTAGTAGTTAGTAGTCCAGAGGTAGTATTTCCTCAGAAGGTGGTATAGCTTACAAATCCATACGGACCTATAGCCTTATGTAGTACATGTCCAAATTTCATAAAGATCCATTCAGAAATGAGTGATTAGGAGTGATTTTGGTCAACTGTGTACAAAAGAAAAACTGAGTTTTCTCATAGACTTCAATTCATTCGGCTGTTTTTCTCTTCCTGTTTTCGGTTGTTCGTTTTGTTTTGTTTTTTAGATTCATACATCCCCACGTGGAGTATCATTGGCAATCCACACTCATTGGCTACAACCCTCAGCAATTATTTTTTGAGATCGGATCTAGATTGAAGGAACTAGAGACCCAAGAGTCGGGAGTGGTATTTTGCGCAATACCGTGTACTTTGCACAAGCCTCAAATACCGACATGGAACTCGAGAACCACTGAACGGATTTTGTCGGATTTTGTCGCTATCGACAGGCAACAAATAAGCCTTCAATTCGATATATATATTGTATTACAAAATATACACATCCGAGCCACTAGAGGTCGCCAAAGTTCCGGTGGGCAAATCGTCCTAAAAACATCCACTATGCGGGACGTCGCATGCTTGAAGAGGCTAATCAAGTACTCTAAAGCAGCATTTTTTCACTTCAAGATTTCAAGCTGTTTTTGGCTGGGCTCCGCCCATAATCGATTTGAGTGATAGTCACCCACAGTCTGCACTGGCAGACAGAGAGAGATATAGAGAGATTGAGGGGGATGCTAATTAATTTCGCCGCGGGGGGCATAATCCCACGGGACAATGCATTGGTAACTTGTTTCAAATGACAATATATACCCCTGTGAATATTATTGCACGGATCGGAATACGGGCACGCGCGTGGGAGCGTGCTATGTGAGTGGAGACAGTGATATGCGAGTGGAGAAGCTCCTGCCCCACGCGCGGTCGGGAGGTTGTGTGTAAATGCGTGTGTGTTTCCCCGAGAGAGAGAAGCTCCTGCCCCGCGTGCGGTCGGCAGGTTGTGTGTAAATGCGTGTGTTTCCCCGAGAGAGAGAAGCTCTCGCACGTCAACCCGTTTGAGGAAGTGTCTGTATTTCCACTCGCTCTGTTGTTGAGCGAATGGTTGCGGTACAACCATAAAGGGGCCGTTATTATGCAGATGAGAATTGTTGGACGTCCAAGATACGCTAAGTTTCAGATGACTCCGGGAGAATATTGTGAGATGTGAATTGGAAGAATGCGCCAAAATGAGAATTAGAGACATAGACCCCATTAATATAAACCCACATAGCTAGAAAACAATGCTAAACACTGGAAAAGGCCATTTATAAGATAGTTCCCCTTTAAAAAATAAATATATATATATATATATTTAAACAAAGGTTCGAACGTCTGTTCGGAAAAACCCTGACGAAGTTCGAATCCCAAAAACAGGCTTTGGGGACAGCCCTAGTGTGTACACCTCAACACTACCGTCGGAGACACACTTTTATGACAGCCTCCCCCAAACCCTCACCCTAACCATAACTACAGTACACGGTTACATAAAACAAAAACAAACAATTTAAACTAACCTGAACCCTAAACATAACCGTTAATCTAACCCTTATTACAATAAAAATGTATACTCTGAAGTTAAACATCGCCGCTAATCTAACCTTAAAACTAACCTCAACCTTAAACATACACAAACCATTAATCGAACCTTCAAACTAACCTTAACCCTGGACATAACTGTAACAGGGTAACATGGATGGTAGTGTAGTGGTTAATGGATAAAAGCTATTAAATTCTGTCCATTCCATTCGCCTCCAACTGTAGAGACTGTTGGTTCAACTTCAAGCCCTGGTTTGATTTGGGGTTAATGCTCCCTGCTGGTGCTGCACCTTAACCGTATCCTTTTCACGTATCATAACTGTTTATCCTGACACTGACACGCTATGCTGAAGTGGACCAGCATGTATATTTCATGCATAAGCATGATATTGGTTTGGTGTGTGTGTGTGCGTGTGCGTGCGTGTGTGTGTGTGTGTGTGTGAGAGAGAGAGAGGAAAGAGACCATGTGTGAGTCTGTGAGAAAGAGAAAGATTTATTGTCTCTCTTAACAAACACTAAATTGAAGGTCGTTGAGCATCTGTCGTCAGAGAGCAAATTTGACCTAGAAAGCTGGAACCCCCATCCGCCCTTCAGTCTGAAAGGAGCTGAACAGTTTCAATAATAATACAGATAAACATAAAACACAAACTAAGTGTCAACAGGCTTTTCTGCAAATGGCTTCAACAACGGAGGTGCAGCATAACACTGATTATATAAATAGTTGCCAACTATTCTTATAATCGATTAGTTGTTGCAGCCCTAAACGGCATATAATGGCGCTTTCCCACTGCATGGTACCTACTCGACTCGCTTTTGGTACCTGGTACTTCGTTTGTTTTCCACTGCAGGTAGTACCCCCCGTCAGCGTAGCTGGTCGTCAAATCGAGGGCGCTGTGACACCAACGCGACACACACAGACAAGAGAGTATTTCGAAGCTAGCTATGCAGTTATGAAACCAGTGCCTTATTAGCTAATGTATGCTAGCCGCAATGCTAACAGTTATAATGGGAAATCCTAGTCACATTAGCACATAAGCTAACAAAATTTGCTATCATTTTGTGAGACTAAACTCTTTCTTCTTGGTGGTAAATTGTGTTGCTGTTGGTTTTTGTTGCATCAATAAATGAGGCAGAATACACTGTAAATGTATATATTTTTAATTTTTTTGTTTATTGGACTTTGTTCTCGCTGCAGACAAATAATGCTAATGTTTAGTAGTCGCGAGGCTATTTAAAGATGGCGGGTTTGAGTTTCTGTGCAGAAGACCCCCCGTGTAGCGCAATGATGGTGTAGTGATGATTCTCTCTTCTGACCAATCAGTGTTTCAGGTCACTTTTTAGTCCCTGTTCTACCTGCTTGGAACCTCGACAGAGCAGGTACTGAAGAAAGTACCCGGGCCGGTACCATACCAGACACCATCCGCAAATTTCGGCAATGGAAAACCGAAAAGGCAGAGTAGAGTAGAGTCGAGTCGAGGCAAGTAGGTACCATGCAGTGGGAAAGCGCCATTAGAGTAGAATGGTGCTTATGATTACATGAAGTCAAATGATGCACAGTAGGCTCTCACATTAGAAAATCTAACCTGCAGCTTGTACTTTACCCACATGTGTAGCTGATAGTATTATTAGCCCTATTAAAACTAAAGAATATTAAACTGACCTTATTACTTACTACGGATGCTTGCTTCTAATACAGCGCTATGGTACATCATAGGACTAGTAGTGCTGTTGTGTGTGTGTGTGTGTCTGTGTCTGTGTGTGTGTTCAAGCATGTGTGTGTGTGTGTCTCTGTGTGTGTGTGTCTCTGTGTGTGTGTGTGTGTGTCTCTGTGTGTGTGTACACGTGTGTGACAGCATCATAGCTGCAACATGTCTCAAGTTTACTCCTAACGTGTTCTCTCGCATCGTCTCGTCTGTATTTAAAAAAATATATATTGATACTTGGCATCATCAGTGTATGGAGATATAATATCATCAGCGTATGGAGATATAATAACCTGATATACAGTATATTGCTGCATCTGTTTTTACCCCCCTAGAGAATAGTAATGAGGAAGTAGCCTCTGCATCTGTTCATCAGAGGGTCTGCCGTTCGGCTCAGTTACTCTGGGCGAGAACACACAAAACGAGGGTGAGAAAGGGTCGGGAGAGGGTGAGAAAGGGTCGGGAGAGGGTGAGAAAGAGAGAGATATTAGGGAGAGAGAGCGAGAGAAAAGGAGAGTCAAAGAGAGATAAGAAGGGGGAAAAGGAGAGATAGAAGGGGAGAGAGAGTGAGGGAAAGAGAGAAGGGGAAAGGGGAGGAGAAAGAGGGATAGATAGAAAGAGAGATGATCATAAAAAAGAGAGAAGTGGGCTAGTGGATGGATGGATGGGTGGATGGAAGGAGGGAGGGAGGTGTTGGCTGTCATCATCAAGTCATTTCACTGTGATTCCCCACTGTGTGTGTGTGGGGGGGGGGGGTGACTTTGACTGTGTGTGTGTGTGTGTGTGTGTGTATTTGTCTATGTCTGTGTGTATTTGTCTATGTCTGTGTGTGAGGGCTTGTACATGAGTGTGTGTGTGTGTGTGCGTGTGTGTGTGTGTGTGTGTGTGTGTGTGTGTGTGTGTGTGTGTGTGTGTGTGTGTGTGTGTGTGTGTGTGTGTGTGTGTGTGTGTGTCTTTAAAAGCAGACAAGCCCAGAGGGACAGTAATCTGTCCAACAACTCACATCCATATAAACACACTGGCACGCTGCTAGCACAAATCTATCACAAACGTGTGTCACTTTGGACCTCATTTCATAAACAGTTGCCTGTGTGTGTGTGTGTGTGTGTGTGTGTGTGTGTGTGTGTGTGTGTGTGTGTGCGCATGGATGCATGCATGCTGTACGTTCAAGCATGTGTATTTTTGCATACATGCTTATTTATGTGTGTTGTGTATGCTGGGTGTTCAAGCATGTGTGTTTGTTAGCATACATGTTGTGTGTGTGTGTCCATGTGTGTGTGCATGCTGTGTTCAAGCATGTGTGTTGTGTTGTTAGGATACATGTTGTGTGTGTGTGTGTGTGTCTGTGTGTGTGTCCATGTATGTGTGCATGCTGTGTGTTCAAGCATGTGTGTCTGTTAGCATACATGTTGTGTATGTGTGTGTGCATGCTGTGTGTGTATGTGTGTGTGTGTGTGTGTGTGTGTGTGTGTGTGTGTGTGTGCGTGTGTGTGTGTGTGTCCATGAGCGAGCGCACGGCGTGTGTTCAAGCACGTGTGTCCATCAGCTCTCGTGTTTGTGCGTTTTGTCGTACGACAGCGAGCGCATGCTGCAGCGTGGACATTCCCGTGTCTCCGTCGGTCCGCACGCACGTCAGCGCTCGTAACCGTGAACTCAAGGGCATGCACACGTGTGCGTGTGTGTGTGTGTCTCTTGTGTATACACACACACACGTGTAGTACCGTCCACGCACACACGCGCCTAGCCACATGACACAGCTGTGGTCCCCGGTCATCGGGAGCCAGCGAGCAGAACGAGGCCGCGCCGCAGTCGGTAGGCTGCCATCGTGGTGTTAATTAGAAGCCCGGCCCGGCGCAAACAGCCAAAATTATCATGGCTATCCTTCAATTAGGAACCCGATAACCTTCACTGAGCAGATGCAGCCAAGTAGCAGAGGTGGAAAGAGAACTGGAATACATTAGTGCTGTTCAGTACGAAATACATGACTCGAGTACAAGTACTGTTCAGTAGGAAATACATGACTAGAGTACAAGTCAAGTCAAGTCAGTTTTATTTGTATAGCACATTTCCAGGCAGCGGCAGCTGACACCAAAGTGCTTCACAAGCAGGTTGATAAAAACAAATTAGTGTGAGGCAAGGTATAAGATTAATAAAAAAAAAAAAAAAAAAAAAAAAAAAAAAAAAAAACATAGCAAAGCAATGAAAGCAACAAAACAAACAATATGGTGCAAGATATAAGATTAAAAACATAATAAAGCAATGAAAGTAATAAAAACTGGTAGGACACAGTAAAACAAAGAGGATAGAAGGGTCAGGGGTCTAGTGGTAGTTAAGTAGGGGGGAAGGCCAAGGACAAGTACAAGTACTGTTCAGTAGGAAATACATGACTAGAGTACACGTACTATTCAGTAGGAAATACATGACTAGAGTACAAGTACTGTTCAGTAGTAAATATATGACTCAGGTACAAGTACTGTTCAGTAAGAAATACAGGACTCAAGTACAAGTACTGTTCAATACATGATGAGTGCAGTGAAAACCGCCCAACGCATCACTGCCAGTACATCACTCCCTGCTATTGAGTCTATCCATCACAAACGGTCTGAGGAAGGCACGCAGCATTGTCAAGGACACCTCTCATCCCAATCATGGACCGTCTGCCCTCCTCCCCTCCGGGATACGTTACAGGAACCTCTGCTTCAAGTCAAGCAGACTCAGGAACAGCTTCTTTCCCTCGGCTGTCATCTCTCTGAACTCTGTGCCACGATGATATACTGCATATCCATATCCGTCTGAATAACCTGCATATAAATCCTTCTATATACCTATATGTATACACCTGCATATAACCCATATAACTCTGTATGATAGCATGTACAATAATGCTGTATATACCATATATATATATATTTCTTACTGTGTATATATACCTATCCACATCTGTCTGTACATACCTGCATATAATCCGTTTACAGATCTGTAGATACTATATATATATATCTGTACATATCCCTTATCCACACTTACTAGTTACACTGCTGGCCACTATGACTACTACTATTGTCTTTATATCACTGTACATATTAATATTACAACTCTGTACATACATCTGATTAGCAATACACTCAGTAGTACTAATTTGTATATTTTATACCCAGTTTAATCACCTGTACATTGTATATTACTATTACTACTTTACTGTTACATTTGCACTAATCGAATCTACATCAAGTACTGTTCAGTGAGAGAAAGAGTACTTTAAAATCCCTCAAGTAAAAGTAAATGAGTAGTACTCAGTTACTCAGTACTCCTTTTTGCGTTGTCTTTCCAAGTACTTTGATCAGCTACGACAAGTCCAACGTTTGAGGATTTTGGTCTTTCTGCAGTCATACCAACAAAGCTTGTGTCAGTTGTAGTAGGGCTGGGCGATAAAGTTAGTCTAATAGCCCGCCGGGCATAAGAAGTTAATTCAACTTGACAGAAATAATTATTTCATGTATATCGATAATTATCGATATCGAGTGATATGAAAATTATTTTATTATTTTATCGTGATAACGTTTTTGGCCATATCGCCCAGCCCTAAGTTATAGTATGTCCAGCTTTACTATATATTATTTGTTTACTGTAAATTATACATCTCATTGTACTCCCATACCACTCATAATCTTCATGACCAGAAATAACACTTAAAGTAAAAGTAGAATTAAATATTTAAATAGAAATGTTTAATACTCTAAAGTATTTTTGCCAATAAAGAAAAAACTACTCACTTACAGTTAACTACAGTAAATGTAATTAGTTACCCTCCACCTCTGCCAAACAGTGGTGGCAATGGTGGGGTGTGGGGTTCTAGTATATCCACATCTCTGGAAATGTGGTCTGTGGCTGGTAAGACTGTCTACTCTACAAGACACTTTGGCAGGGATAAAACCAGACTTTTTTGGGGGTTCATTTCAAAATTATATCTAGCTGATAGGATAATGAAAGTGTCTTGTGAATTTATGAATCTAGCAGACACTGTGACCAACCGACGGATGAAAAAGTTGTCCCGACTGAATTACTTTCCTGGAGCAACTGCTTCTATAGGGATAGTTTTCGATTTTTGGAACCCTTGCTTTCCAACAATGCTGTTGATGGGTAGAGTAGTCCTTCCTCTGCACAGTCCGTGCTGTTCGTCACTCTCGCTCCGGACAGTTGAGCCACAGACTAGAGATGGGACCATCACATATCAATGCACATATCCATATTGGCCTGAACTCACCGATCCACGTACCCAATCCAGATTCCATAGCACAGCTCCGGATTGTGACCATTGAGTTGCATTTTGCTAAAAAATTTCAAGATAGTGCTACTAAAATTAAGCTAGCTAACAAAAAATTATAACTAGTAACATTAGTTACTATATACCCCTGTTTCTTTATCACGCCGTATATATCACATTCACTTCTTCTTGTTCGGGAGGGACAACAAGGGTTTTAGTGTGTGTGTGTGTGTGCAGTGTGTGTGTGTGTGTGTGTGTGTGTGTGTGTGTGTGTGTGTGTGTGTGTAGGTGTGTGTGTGTGTGTGTGTGTGTGTGTGTGTGTGTGTGTGTTCTTGTTGAAATGCAGAGAAAGCCAGCTCTCTGTCTCTCTCCGTCTCGGTCTCTTCCCAGTGCGTGCTCTCGCTTTTAGTGGCTTTTTCCAAAGAAAATAAATATGAGATCCCTTCTGTGCCACAGACGTTAGTCTCAAGATTACGACGATGGGGACGATTGAGACTAATTAGTAGGTAATCTCAAGAAAAAGGCAAACTTCTCAGAATGGCCCGTGGCTCAGCTGGGGAGCGTCAAACCGCAGTCATTGGATATTTTCAAAATAAAGGTCCTCAAATCATAGTTTATTGTGAACAAAAAAGAATAAAAGTGCAAATGCTGAGAATAATATAGTATAGAGAGGTTTTAGCTTTTTTAGATAAGACCTTTTATACTAATCCAGCCTTACTCAGCACAATAGGGAGGTGTAGTGGTTGCCGTTTTTCGTGTTCCACCCTCTGTCCAACGCAATGTATTTCCCCATTGCCCATTTCTGAATCGTCTTGTTTAAAACAAATAAAGCATTAACATTTGCATGGTGTACCTTTCTGTGCGTATTCATCCACAATCTATAGCTCAACATGAAAATATTCGAAATTAATCATTAAAAAAATCGTCAAATTTTATTTCAACCAAAAATGCTTAAACAATAATGTTAGTGATAGAGGGGAACTCATTTTGTGCAAAAATGGAAAGCTTTTAAATGTCCATGCGGCAGAATTATTACAATAGCCGATAATCCATTTTCAATGATAAATCCCTATAGAATAGAATAGAATCTTTATTGTCATTGTTGGTACAACGAAATTGAGTTTAGAGCATCACCACTGGCATACAAACATACTGAATATAGCATATACATAATAATAATAATAATAATAATAATAATAATAATAATAATAATAATAATAATAATAATAATAATAATAATAATAATATCAATAATATCAATGTACACTGGCTTCCTGTAACATTTAGAATCGACTTTAAGGTCCTTCTCCTTACATACAAAGCTCTAAATGGACAGGGACCTAGCTACATCGCCAACACTCTAATAAATTACACACCAGCAAGAACACTGCGATCATTAGCTGCTGGACTACTAGAGGCTCCCAGAAGCAGTCAAAAGAGGATCGGTAATGCAGCCTTTATCAACTATGCCCCAAAACTATGGAACAAACTACCCCAAAACATCAGGGAAGCCAACTCGCTAGACATCTTTAAAAGACAGCTTAAAACCTATCTCTTTGCTCAGGCATTTCACTGATAGATATCTGCTACCACCTAGTGGCAAGAGGAAACATCAGGGATATCCTGACACAACTTGTATTTATTCTTACCCTGCCTACTCTTTTACACTGCCTATCAAATTCATGTATCGGTTATTGCACTTTTTACTTCTTACTGATGACTATTTTTAAACTGAATCATTTTAAACTATTCTTATTATTTGCTATGCTCGCTCATGCCTGTATTTTTTATGTCCGTCGGTTATTGCACTTTTTAATTACTGAATAGAGAGCCTATTAGGATGCTAGATCCTAATGTGAAACACTATGCTTATGGCAGATCAATCAGCATGGATTGTCTGTAAACTTTAATACATGGCAGTTTGGTTTGTTAGAACAGACTGTAATCTTATGCTTATGGCAGATCAATCAGCATGGATTGTCTGTAAACTTTAATACATGGCAGTTTGGTTTGTTAGAACAGACTGTAATCTTCACTTGCTTATGGCAGATCAATCAGCATGGATTGTCTGTAAACTTTCACTTGCTTATGGCAGATCAATCAGCATGGATTGTCTGTAAACTTTATGCATTGTTGTCACTTGCCATATCTTGCTATGCTCGCTCATGCCTGTATTTTTTATGTCCGTTCTATTTTATAATTTTTATTTTATTTTATTTTTATTTTACTATTTTTAAACTGAATCATTTTCAACTATTTTTACTATTTGTGTTACTGAAAACTGTAAGCGGAGAGCCTATTGGGATGCTAGATCCTAATGTGAAACACTGTGATTCTACCTGTCTATCTTTTTATGCTCGCTTATGCCTGTATTTTTTACTGTTGTGAAGCACTTTGAACTGCAACCTCTGTATGAAAAGTGCTATACAAATAAAGTTATTATTATTATTATTAATGTCCCAAGTGCAGTAGTGCTAGTGCAATAAATAGTCCAGTTGAGTTAATGGATGGAGGGGGGCGTTGACTTGCAATGGATGATATAGTGTATAGTGCAGCAAATGCAAGTCCGGTTCACAGTTATTGTTGTAATGTAGAAGTGGGAGTTATGTCACCGGGGGTTGGGGATGGGGGGTGCGAGCAAATTGATTGTTAACACAATGGACGCCAGAGGTCGCTATGGGCGCTAGGCCGTTTAAGCCAGCGCTTTGTTCAATGGAGAGAATGCCGTGTTTTTTTAGAGACTAAAGTACAGAAAAAATTAAATGTTTGGGTACCGGTATCAATTCACAGGTACCGGTACCGGTACCGTATTGGTTCAAATGTGAACGGTACCCATCCCTACTTATCACGCTGCCATTTTTCGCCTGATTATCGAATCATCCTGAAATCAACGCTAGATTATCGTTATTATGTTTCCTCATGCACGCATGAAAGGGGGCTTGGAGCGGGGCGCCCCTCCGTGCTGTGATGTGACCAACGGGACACAGCACACACACATTCCACACAGACAGCTTCGATCGCGGGGGGAAAAAATCGGATCAACGCAAGATTGGATATATACTGTCCTTACCTTGTCTGTGATAATGCAAAAAGAATAATCCAATTATCTGATCGCCATTCCAAATAATGGTCGCTGTAGTCTGTCCCACGTTATCCAGCATTGCACATGAACGGGCAGGCGGATGAACTCGTCGAGGCATCCGTGGTGACCGCTTGTCTTGCCGGAGTATTTAGACCCCGCCCGCACGCTGCAGCCCGGCAGAAAAAACAAACTACATAATTTCAAATTAGTGATGCACCGATGTGAAAATTGTGGCCGATACAGATATTAATATTGCTGTTCTGGCCGATACCGATATTTACCGATGTCGATATCTCTGTATAGAAAACACTTTTTTATGATAATCAAATAAAGAGCTATTTTCCAAAACGCATTTTTTTTTACCTTTGTAACTTATTTTCAGAAATTACTGATATTTTGAAATTATTTAAGGTCAAAACATGTAAAAAGAAAAAAAATTATAATTTATTTTTATTTTTATATATATATCGGCCCTATCTTGATATCGGACCGATACCGATGTGTAAAAAAAATAAAAAATTAAAAACTGCCATATCGGCCGATATTATATCGGCGGCCAATATATCGTGCATCACTAATGAAACAGATGTTTTTTCATTGGTACATTTCCGTTTTATACCGTTTTGAATAAGAGTATAGTTTTGGAGAGTTCTAGTAATTCCAGAGAAATTCCACGATAATAGCTCTTTAGTGGAATACACAAAACACATTGTAATTTTTCGGCTGATTTATGAATCGTTTTCAAATAAACGCTAGATTATCGATAGTATATGTGTACTTATGCACGCTAGAGAAGCGGGCTGAAAAATCTATTATCCATGACCTGGTCAGCGCTAACGTCATACACACACACACACACACACATGGCGATGGCTGAGAAAAAAACATCTGATTAACCCAATACTGGTAAAATAGAGTCCTTACCTCACATCAGATGTTCTGCAAAAAGATTAATCCAATTCCTGATCGCCATTCCAAATATTGATCGCGTTTATTGATCGCATTTATTGATCCAACGTT
This sequence comes from Notolepis coatsorum, assembly GCF_963971535.1. Classification (NCBI taxonomy): domain Eukaryota; kingdom Metazoa; phylum Chordata; class Actinopteri; order Aulopiformes; family Paralepididae; genus Notolepis; species Notolepis coatsorum. The sequence goes on from NC_140172.1 coordinate 118,097,528, forward strand.
AGTCTGAAACACATAATCGACACTGCTCTGAGGGTCCTCAATCAATTTGGTAACACGATACTGCTTGCCCGAGATGGGAAAACCCCGGACCGGACTTTTTTTCTGATGCACAACCTAGGGCTGCACGATTAATCGATTTAAAATCGAAATCGCGATTTGGAATGATGCAATTATCAAAAATAAATAAATAAAATCGCAATTAATAAAAAAAAAATTTTTACATTTTCTTTTTTTTTACCCGGAAGTCCCATTGAGATACAAGATCGGTTTGGGAGAGGGAGGTAAGGGGTTTTAGATTGTGTGTTGTGGGGCTGCTTAAAAGAAAATATTATAATCGCAAATTTAATCGCAATCGCAATATCTGTCAGAAAAATCGCAATTAGATTATTTCCCAAAATCGTGCAGCCCTAACACAACCACAGCCAATCCAATCCAATGATGTGCATTACCATCCGGGAGATGATAGGCAGCGGTATTTGCCCTTTTCGAGCTCAGACCCATTCCCAATGATAACGTCAGGCTGCATGGATGAAAAATTTATGGATATCGCTAATAAAAGAAATAACGATTAAAAGACGAGAAAACTCGTCATTGGCACTCAACGCATGGCAAGTTAGCACGACTAATCTCATCGTTGGCACTCACTGTGTTAATAAAAAAATATATATATATCATTATTATTATTATTCAAGAAAAAAGAGCTCTCTAGTATCGGTATCGGAAATGAGCCGTGCATCTCTACCACAAATAATTACAAAGGTCAACGGGGATGTTTTTAACAAACAGGGTTTTTGTAGTGATAAAGAAATACGCAAACATTTTTATCTCACCAAGTCCACATGGCTTTTTTACAAACAGTTACAGCTATGTCTGAAGTCTCACGGTGTTCCATTAGACAGACCAATTGAACACCACAGATACCACAAATTCTTCTACGAAAGAGAGACATCGAGAGGTTTTGTTTCAGAAGTTTATCATCAATTACTAACATCCTTGTATGAAACCCTCCAACTAGACTCTGTCTGGAGGAGGGATATACCAGACCTGGAAAATGACTTTGATTGGCAAGGAGCATGGGCAAATGTCCGACTTACATCAAGGAACCCGGATCATCAACAAATCAATCTTAACTATATTCACAGGACATACTTGACTCCTATAAGACTGTGCCGAATGGGGCTTAAACAAGACTCCAAATGCTCCCAATGTACAAATGGGGACGAAGGGACATTTGTGCACATGTATTGGGACTGCTCACCAGTTAAGGCATTCTGGAAAGATGTGACCCAACAAATATCAAAACTCGTATCTTGGAATATACCTGTACACCCCTCGGTATTACTATTGAATGATGTTTTTGAGTTTGCAGTGAATCCACAGCTAAAGAGATTGGTTTTATCGGGTATCACAGTAGCTAAAAAGCTGATCGCATCACGCTGGTTTCAACCGGAAAAAATGTGCCGTAAAGTTTGGTTTCTTACATATCTCGATGTAATTTACCAAGAAATATCTACAGCAAGAATTCTGGGTCTCAATGAATCCAAAATGTCAATGTGGTTAGAAGTGGTGGAGAGAAGGGGCGGTTAGGTGGTCGAGCGGAGATTGCGTTCGTCACCAGCCCCGGAGCTGTGAGCTTGATTCGCCTGTTCGAATCCAGCTCACAGCTCCGGGGTTGTCACCAGCTTGGCTGGCCGTCTGCACTGATACAATTGGCTGTATCAGAGGGTGGGAGAAGCTGGCGGGGTGGGTCCGGGTCGTTGTAAACAGCGACTCCTACAGTTCGGTCGGGGCGCCTGCTAAGCGCGGATTGGACGTGAGGGGGATAGTGTGGTCCTCCCACACGCTACGCCCTCTCAATGAGAATCCGCGCTGCCAGGTGAAAAGAAGCGGTGATTGGCTGGACGTGTGTCGGAGGAAGCACGTGGTAGCCTCCACTCTCCCAAATGATCTGACTGTGGGGGGTAAAGCGCAGCGACCAGGAAGGGACTGGGAATTGGCATACGACTAACATTGGGATGGGAGAAAATCGGAGGAAAATGGAGGGGGAAAAAGACAAAAAAAAAAAAAAAAAAAAGAAGTGGCGGAGAGAATAAAAGCTAGCTTATAATGGTAGTGTCTGGTTAGGTGCGAGGGATAGTGGAGGTACTTCTCAAGGTGGGGTCCGGGAGGGGGGGGTTCGAGCTGGAGCATATGTGTGTAGGTTTTTTAGATAACAGGTATTAGGGGTATATCTTATATAAGACAACTAACTAAAATGTGATCTCATTGGATGTGCCCTGACAATTAATGCTTGTATATCTTATCGTGTGTTGTCATGTTTGTTTATATGTTTGTTTAAAAAATAATAAAAAAATTAAATACAAAAAAAAGGTCAACGGGGTCGAGCTCCTGTTTGTACAAGCTGACTGAGGCTCACTGAAATCTACTTTGTGTGCACTGTGTAGGAAATTTCAGTGAGCCTCAGTCAGCTTGTACAGACAAGAGCGTGGCCCCATTGACCAACATGGATTGCACTGAAAAAGGACTCTGGAAACCATTGGTTTAAACAAGGCTATGGTTCCAAAAATCTGAACTATCCCTTTAAAGTTAGATTTAGAAGAGCTCAATCAGTACGGCATCAATTGTACTATTTCACTATGTAATTTCAGTTTTAAATACATGTGTGGGGGGGGGGGGGGGGGGCGTTTGGCTCATCAAAATGAAAGGGGTCATTTCTTAGCTACTATAATGCCTGCTTTGTGAATTAAAAGATGAGGCTTGATGTTTATCAATTGATTTTAATTTAAACTCACTACAGCTGAGAAGAAGAAACGGTTCTATTGTTTGGCTGTTTGGCAGCCCTTGCTTTCGACGGGATCGTGTGGCGTTCACTCCCCTCGCTCACGCGACAGCAGTATGCATTCTTGTTTACATAGCAACACCATAATGAAACAGGGTAATTCTACCTCCCAGGGTTTTCCCTGCCTGGTCAAAGTCTTACAACAGCTCACCCAATCGCTTTCTCCTGACCGGCTAAAAGGAAAAGTTTGAACCACGAAAATGTCAAACTAATTATTTTTCTAATTGCAGTTCTTCAATTCTACCTTTCCACCCAAGATAATGACAACCGCCAGGGAACAGATGCAAGCCATGCCAAGGCCCCTGGGGGGGGGGGGGTACACTGTACTCACATCTATCTATCCATCTATCCATCTATCCATCTATCCATCCATCCATCCATCCATCCATCCATCCATCCATCCATCCATCCATCCATCCATCCATCCATCCATCCATCCATCCATCCATCTATCTATCTATCTATCTATCTATATACCTCTGTCTGTCTGTCTGTCTGTCTGTCAACAAAGCTATGATTTCCTGTACAGTAACTGTGTTTAAAGGGGGAATTCTCTGGGGGAACACCGACTTTAAGAATTCCTATATATTCAGGGTTTTTCCCGAGAGCATGTTATCGGAGGTGCACACCCTCCACTGAAATCTACACTTAAGGTTGGACCACCAACGCTCTTACTGGAACTGGTACAATGTTTACACCGTAAATACACCAAGGATCATCGTCACATCATTGTACAGTTATCGGCAAGAGCCGTTTTGAAGCTGAACACCAGGTCACCTGTAGACACGCACCGTGCCACCACTCCACTTCCTGGGGGAAACCCTGATATTGTTCCCATGGCCGAAGACAACACAATCAATATGTGAACATGAGCAACCCTCTCCCAAAGCCAGAAACCTGAAAGCTAAGACCAGGGTTTCCGTTAGCCAGTATTTACCAGCCATTGGCCGACTAGAATTAAAATTAGCCAGTAAATATAAATCTTGGTAAAAAAAATGTAAAGTATCTCACTTGACCAATTCCGTGTCTCGGTTCTTGAGTTACATGAAGATATGTCAGGCGAGCATCTTTTTACGTGCTGCGTGTCAGATGACCACGCAGAACTGAACAATCATGGCGAAAATGATTGGTCAGCGACTCAGCTTTGTAGCCAACGGGTGTCCACTTCCAACGATACCAAACGTGGGGGGGGTGCAAATATAGGAACTAGGTGAAAGTTAATGAGCGAACATGAGAAGTGACTCAGACTTCAGAACGCACAGGATGAGGAAATGGATTTTGGAATGCTTTTTTTTTTGGCGTCGGTTTTACTAAAACCTCTCTCAAAGACTCAATTTCTGAACGGATTTTTATAAAATTTGGACCTGTACTACATAAGAATTTTTTTTTATCTACTTTTTCTCCCCATTTAAAATTTGTTCTCCCATCCCAATTTCGTATTATCCAATTCTTCCCTCCCCTGTCTCGAACGTTGTTAGACCATACCTCCCACTGGTCGGCTGCAACGTGGACGAAGCCTTGCATCACGTGTCCCCTCCGGTACACGAGGAGGCAGCCTGTCGCATCTTTTCACCTGTACAGCGCAATCTCTCAGTGGCGAGGAGTAACGCGTGGGAGGCTCACGCTGCCCCGATACTTCCTGATTCTGCTGCACAGGCGCACCAACCAACCTGTAGGAGTCGCTGTCCACAACATCCGATCCCCACCCACCGGCTTTCCCACCCCCTAAAATACTGCCAATTGTATTATTATGAACGACCAGCCAAGCCGGAAGCAACGCAGAGAGCTGGGCTCGAACCCAGCATCTCCTGCGTTAGTGGTGAGCGGCGCGCCTTGCCCACTGCGCCACTTAGCCGCCCTTGTACTACATAAGACTTCAGGTTATGGAACCGCTATGTTTTCCAGCTCATACCTCTATGCTGGAATATGGAATCTTGCAACCACTAAAGAAAAATGTGAGTACACAAGTTCAAGTTCAACTCAAGTTCAAACCTCTGTTACTCTATTTCATTAGCATTAAAAGTGATTTCCCTTTTTTGCATTAGTAACTTCAAAATGTAGTGATGCACGATATATCGGCCGCCGATATAATATCGGCCGATATGGCAGTTTTTTTACACATCGGTATCGGCCCGATATCAAGATAGGGCCGATATTTATATTAAAAAAAATAAAAATTACAAATAAATCTTTTTTTTCTTTTTTTTTTCTTTTTACATGTTTTGGCCATAAATCATTTAAAAATATCAGTCATTTCTGAAAATAAGTTACAAAAAAATTCTAAATAATAATGAACAGCACCTAGGGAAGGACAGATTCCCTGAACACGACATGGACATCCTCAACTGCTTTGACGTCTTGTTAAATCCTACAGGATGACTACCCTCAGAAGTAAGGGTGAGTGTAATGCTGCTTTTCCACTGCATGGTACCTACTCGACTCGACTCTACTCGCTTTTGGTACCTGCTACTTCGTTCGTTTTCCACTGCAGGTACCCCCCCCCATCAGTGTAGCTAGTCGTCATAGCGAGGGCCGTGACGTCATCTTCAACGCGACACACACAGACAATATAGGATTTCTTTTTTTATCCACTTTTTCTCCTCCTATTTTTCTGTATTTTCCTCCCATCCCAATTTTTTTTCGTTATGCCAATTCCCCCCTCCCCCTCCTGGTCGTTGCACACATGTGCCCCCCACTGGTCGGTCTAGGGAGCCTTGAAGTCTATCACATGCTTCCTCCGATACATAGGAGACAGCCAGCAGCCTCTTTCACCTGGCAGCGAGGACTCTCATTGGCGAAGTGTAACGTGTGGGAGGTCACACTACCTTCACCATTTCCCTCCCTCGCTGTGCAGGCGCCCTGACCGACCTGTAGGAGTCGCTGTTTATAGCGACCAGATTACCACCCACCGGCTTCCCTCCTGCTGACACTGCAAGCCGGAGGCACCGCTGACAGCCAGATTCGATACCAGTGTCTCTTGCGGTGGTGACAAGCGCTTAGTCAGCTGCGCCACCCAGCCGCATGACAATATAGGATTTCAAAGCTAGCTATGCAGCTATGAAAACCAGTGCCCCTCAGCATCGACGGGGCACCGGTCAAGAGAGTGATCCTCAAGAACTTCTACTTGTGCACAATAGAGAGCATCCTGACTGGTAACATCACCTCCTGGTTTGGGAATAGCACTGCACAAGACCGTAGCAGACTACAGAGAGTGGCCTGTTCAGCCGAGCGCACAATTGGAGGTGGGCTTCCCACTCTCCAGGACGTTTATAACAAATGTTGCAGGGCCAAGGCTAAGAGAATAATCAAAGACTCTAGTCACCCAAACAACTGCCTCGTTGAACTGCTGCGGTCAGGCAAGCGCTAGCGGAGTCTCATGGCCAGTACAGAGACTCAGAAGGAGCTTCTATTATCCCCAGGCCATCAGGATGCTCAATGACAAATGACACTATGTAACAACCCATCATCTACACACACTGCACACACATCCACATGTATACACTCACTTTAAACAAACACTCACCTTACCACTCACTTTATTCACTTTAGACACTTTATATTTATCTATTATTAAAGATTTGCACCATATTCATACCTCACTTGCACCCTACCAAGTTTTGTACCTCTGCATTCTACCTCACTGTTACTCATTTTACTCTGTATTGTATTATGTATATTATAATGTATTCTGTATTTTGTTCTGACAAATAATAAACAAACTTGAACTTGAAACTTGCCTTATTAGCTAATGTACGCTAGCCGCAATGCTAACGGTTATAATGGGGAAGTTAACAGAATTAGCGATATTTTTGTGAGACTAAACTCTTTGTTCCTGGTGGTAAATTGTGTTGCTGATGGTTTTATTTAATCAGCAGAATACACTGTGAATGTATCTTTTTTAGTTTATTGCACTTTGTCCTGGCTGCAAACAAATAATGCTAATGCTAGTGTTTAGCGCTATTTTTTCCGGTAGCCGCATTTCTGGCAAGACGCTCTCTGATTGGCCGACGCCTGTTTCTACACTGGTTAAGCTTAGGCACTCTTTCGAAGTTGGTTAAGGTTAGAGTTTGTCTTAGAGCATGGCGATAGAACGCCAGGTAGTTTGCAGGCTGTTCGACGTGGAAATGGGCAAAGACACAGCTCGTCACGCGATTGGCCAAACATGTCAGTGGCCAATCAGAGAGCGTCAGTCAGTGGCCAATCAAAGAGTGTCTGCCAGAAATGCGGCTATGGGAAAAAAAATTGCGGACGCCCCCCGTGTAGCCCAATGATGACGTAGTGATGATTCTCTCTTCTGACCAATCAGTGTTTCAGGTAACTTTTTAGTCCCTGCTCTACCCGCTTGGAACCACGACAGAGCAGGTACTAAAAAAAGTACCCGGTACGGTACCAGGTACCATCTGCAAATTTCGGCAATGGAAAACCGAAAAGGCAGAGTAGAGTCGAGTCGAGTCGATACCATGCAGTAGAAAAGCGCCATACTGTATGTAACCTAAACCTGTATTTTTGCACATACGCACATATCTGCATTATGCACGCCGTGTATTTCAGATTCAGATTCAGATTCCTTTATTGAGCCATTTGTGTAAAACACATTGGTAATTGTTGCAGCAATACAGTGTATGCATTTTCTTTTCTTTTATGTTATATTTTACATTTGGCTAAATCTTATCACCCACGTTGGCCGGCCAAAAAAGTTGTCTAGTGGAAACCCTGGCTAAGACTGTCATCAGGTATAAAGTCTGGAGCTGCTCCATGGACAGTTTGGGAAAGATAGTGAATGTGAAAGGGACAACATCCAGGGGGGGTTGTAGTTATGTTCATTATATATAGAACTGTTCCAGACTTTAAACCTGATGACATTACAAGTCTGAGTATTTTGCTGGTTTCTGGCTTTGCGAGCGAGAGTTGTTCATGTTCACATTGATTAGACTCTCTGGACCACAGGAATAACTTTTTTTCACTTAATGAGGAGAGAGTTACTGTAGCAGACTGTGAGAGAGGCAGACTTTGGGTGTCTCTTTACATAGAATGGACAGGAGTTGACTGAAACGAAGCACCAACCGATGCTAACAGGAACACAGGAAATCACTTTTTTGATGAGTCTCTCACAAACTAAAGATGGCACCGATTCACATAAGGATATTGGCCTGACCTTTGAGTCACAAGCCCTCTCTCTTTCCCTCTCTCACCCTCCCACGCTCACAACTTGTCCTCTCTCTCTCTGCAAAGCAAATGCATTGCTTTGGTACTGTATACAGTGGTTCATCCACGTTTACCTCAGTGCCGATGAATAAAAAAAAAGAAAAGAAAATCAGTTTTTAATACACCAGCACAACAAATACCACATTCTGTCAACATGGTTATAATGGCTGTCTGTCAACATGTGATTGGTTGTTGTACATTCAGTTGAATTAAAAAGGGGCACAAAATGAACCAGCCTCTGCACCGGAGGAATGCGTTTCCCCAACATATCCATATGGGCAAAATGAGGTTGGTAGGAGATTCATAATGTCGGTGTTGGTGTGTTTATTTAAAGGGGACATATTATGGAAAATGTGTGTTGCCTAGTTCTGTATGTATCTGGCAGTCTGAAATGTTATTTAGGTGCTGGGGGGAAATGACATATGTTCTCCTTGCCGTTTGGCCAGGGTCTTCAGATCAACAAGCCTAAACCAGCTGTTCTTAATTGCTTGTCCCTCGATGATGTCACAATGGGATGAATTTGCTTTGATTAATCAATTAACTGTGCTTTTTGGAGCCAGGAACACTGCTTATCTAATGTACTGCCCAGTTTGTAAATGTGTTTTTACTCTTGGGTGTGGGGCAGGGAAGGGAATAATTCATCAAAAATTTGGTGCGTTGCTATACCCACCAGAAACTCAAACAGTTCAATACAGGGGGAAGAAGGCGCTTGAAAATAAGTAATTAAAAAACTAGTTTCTTTGCAAAGAAAACATTAACAAACGTGTTCCACAGATTCAAGGAAGTCATATAAAATTGTTGAACAGATACATACAGTAATATGTCCCCTTTATGTTTGTATCATATCATAAGATACCATAGTATGGGATAATACACAAAGAGGTGCTCGATGACACATGGGCTAATTACCCCACCAGGCAAAGCCGAGTGTATTCTTTTTAGAATACCCTTCACCTCGGAGTGTAATATCCCGCTTATACCATGGCCACTTTCCAAGATGAAAAATTATTAGTGTTTTCTACATTAACTCAATCAGCGCCAGGGCCCGAGTAAAGTCGGGTTAACTCGCCAACCGTTCAGCGCCAGACCCGAGTAGTCAGGTTTTCATCGTTATTTCTTTTATTCGATATTTCCATTCATTACAGGCACACGGACTCGGGGTTAACATGGGGAATCATCCTGAAAATGCCAAAGTGCAATACAGGCCGCATCCACCAAGGTGGCAGTATCGAGCACCCTGTGAAAGATTAAATCTGGGCCTGTGCGTCGATCAAAAGTCTCCGGTCGGATTTTTCTTTGTTGGGCAAGGGGAGCGGTTGTCCCGATCGGATTGAGAAGCATGAAATGCTCCCGGTGCATGATGTGTGGCGGATTATGTTGGCGACACGATCGACACCAATACTGGGACTCGCGATCAGATAATTGGAATATTCTTTTTGGGGTACATCCTAGTGAAGGTAAGGCTTATGGTATCAATCATGCTGTGATCCAACCATGACTTTACTTTGATCACAAGATATGGGTGTAACGTTACTCCACAACGTGTGCCGTTGGTGACAATCAAAGCATCAAAAAACGACCCCCCCCCCCTTTCATGCATTCATGATGAAACATAATACCGATAATATAGATTTGATTTTGAAATAGTAGTGTGTACAGGCGAGAAACAGCAACGTTTTTAGTGAAATGCACATATTGCTGCATAGCGTTGTTTTCTGGGATTAGACAGGATTACTCTAAAACTATACTCATATTCACAACGGTATAAAACGGGAATGTATTGATGAAAAAATTATTTCTTTAACACATATTGAACGATAGATAGTCAATGTCAAATGGGACATAGTATTCTATCCATAGCTATAATATAGAATATAGTTATAGCCCTGCAAACACCGCCACTTATTCCTATCTTTTAGAGTGTTTGGTAAATACAAACAATGTTCAACTGCGTGGCGTCCAAAGAGTTAAAAATATAAAGAAATGTGTTTTATTTATGCTTTGGTCACTGCTGACCTTCATTATAGTCTCTCTGTGCCACCTTAGCAACAGCTTGACAACCACCTGTCACTTATGATATGTATGACTGTATCAATGACCCAGAAAGCTAAGTTTATGTAACTTTGCCTATGATTGACAAACAGTGAATATGATCTGACGGTATGTATGACAAAAAGGCTGGCTTGTTAGGCAGACATTTCATTGTCACCAAATCAATAACTTATTTTTCATGATGCCAAAATATGTGCGGTAGCTATGTATACATATGTACATGTGCGGTAGCTATGTATACATATATATACTGTATAATAGTATAAATGATGTACAGTATACATAGCTATCACACATATTTGACATGAAAAAGTATATATTACAGTAAAGTATAAAGTATATATATATATATATATATATATATATATATATATATATATATATATATATATATATATATATATATTAGGGGTGTAACGGTACACGTATTCGTACTGAACCGTTTCTGTACAAGACCTTCAATTCAGTAAGAGCTGTGTACCGAACTAATTTTAACCACTAACGGAACACCTTTTTTTTTTGCATGTGGAACTAAATTCAAAACTCCAAGTTCACAAAAAACAAGCCAGAGCTGACAGCCCTACTTAACAGTAACTGCACACTACATTACCCCTGAGTGGAACATGGAAAGCCAAACTTTCCCAAATGTACCGAAAACCCGTAACGAACCGTGACTTCAAAACCGAGGTACGTACCAAACTGTGTTTTTTGTGTACCGTTATACCTAGGGGTGCACCAATATATCGGTCGGGTATCGGTATCGGCCGATAAGTGCCTTGTTGACTGCCATCGGCCTGTCGGCCGATAAGCTAAGATTTGCCGATGGCAGTGGCCGATAAATATCCGTCAATTTGTGTCGCGTCAATCTGGTCCACACGTTCAAACTTTGAAAAAAGTTTCAGTCAAGCGACCTGCACAACCCCGCCCCCACACACACACGCTACTGCATCAAAGTTACTTATGATTAACAAAGGCATTAGTTTTGTGGCATTAACGTTATATAGTTACACGTTCAATAACATCAGCATATTATTTACCCGGCCATAGCAAGCATTACTCATTCATATCTCTCACTTCCTTCCTTTGCTCAGAGAGCCCGTACTGAATTGTACCCATTCTGCAATCTGTTAAAGTTTTCAATCAGACAAATGTATAGAAAAACTTTTATTATAACATTCGTTGCAGTAAAATCATTATGCCTCGTTTAGTACTCCTGCAGAGCGCTGGTAGCCTACTCGTGGGCCGCGGGGAGCTAACGTTATTAGCTACGGTAAGTTTGTTGTGGTTCTCTCGTGCAGATCAATGGCGGACTTCCCGGAAGTAAAAAACTAATAATCGCTTGAACAGCAGGAGGTGGGTGCAAGCGGTGTGACGTAATTGGCAGAATCGACTGTCAATCAAAATTGTTCTGTTGTACATGACACGACACATGCATTGCAAACTCAGATTATGGAGATATTACTGGAGAACATGGAGCTTTGTTTGAGAGAGATACAGTGAGTGCCGTCTCTTAAACTCTTAAAACTCATAAACCTTTTAGTCTTTTTAGTCAAGTTAGTCTGTTAGGTTATGAAAGCCAGTGGGTATTGTATGACTCAGACTTCAGCAATAATCATGAGCATTATAAAATATATAAAAAACACACATGGCATGATGGAATACCATAAACATATTTATTGATGTTTCCTTTTTTAAGTAAGTAAAGAGGCCTATGTTCATATCGGTGAGCACAATTTGTAACACAAAAAGAGAGACGTGTAGCCTATTTATTTATTTAATATTTTATTTATTCATTTTATTATTATTATTTTATTTGTTGCCATGCCTAAAATAATAGTCAAGCATAGGGCTAAAACATTTTCATAAACAATATAATTTTTTGTTATGGTTATAATAAAAGCTTTTCTATACATTTGTCTGATTGATTGATTGAAAACTTTATTAACAGATTGCAGAATGGGTACAATACAGTACAGCTCAATACAACAACAAGACTGGAGGATGAAGACCAGAAAAAGTTTTTCGGCTTTTTTACATAAGGGTCCTCCATTTTCAATTCATCAAAACATTTAGAGACATACAAATATACAGTAGTTTCATAAAAAAAAAGAAAAAAAGTATATATATATATAAATTGCTGATTGTGTTAGTTGAACAATCGGTATCGGCTGCAATTTTTCATATCGGTGCATCCCTAGTTATACCCCTATATATATTAGAGCTGGGACTTTATCACGTTAATTTCGATTAATTAACTACAGAGAAAATTAAACGTAAAAAAGAATGACACATTTTATCGCACGTTGCGGCACTTTTCTCTCGTCTGTCGGCTTCGGGCTGCGTTTTCGACAATCAACCAATGCATTGTTGGAAAGGTGAATTTGCCGCCTTTCGATCATCACCACACTCAACCTATTGCGTGATTCCATTCTCGAGTTACAAGACGAAACATCCGGCGAGCGTAATTTTACAAGCCGTTCGGACGAGTGACCACGTCCGGTAGGGGTGGGGAGGGAAATTGATACGTAGTAGTATCGCGATACTTTGCGTGGCGATACTGTATCGATACAGGGACGCCAAGTATCGATATTTAATTATTCATATTATTATTTTTTTTTGTATAAGGAAGTTGCATTGTTCAAATACCTGTAATAGTACAGTAGTCCACACACACACGCATGTGCATTCAGTTAAGTTGGAATATGACTGTAATACAAACAGTTCAGTTTGTCAGGTACATGCAACACAGATTACAGTGTTTGTGTTGTCAAAAATATTGAAGTATCGATACATATCGATACTGAATATTTAAAATGGTTTCGATACTCATTTCCCGAAATACCGATACTTTCTGCAGTATCGGTACCAGCTGGCGAGTGTTCTACCTCAAGTTGTTGACGCGCTGTTCAGAGCACTTGCCCCTCCGCCTGCTCCGAGTCCAGCCCTCCCCCTCAGAGCCGTCTTCAGTTTGTAAATAAACATTTTAGCCGAGTGAAGATGGCAAATGCAGAGCCTCCGCAACTTGTGTTTGTGGATAAAGAAAACAGCAGAAGTGCTGTTTGGAGGTACTTCGGGTTTGAGTAAACAACGAAGGACAAGCTAAAGCTGCCCCAATGCTATTTGCAAGCGGTGTTAGAGCAGTGCCAACGAGGATCTCCATAAAGAAATGAAAGAGGTTTGTGACAGCTGCTCTTTCAACGTCACTGTGACTGAAGCATTAAACCATTAACTCTAGTTTAATACATGATACGTTGTCTACTGATGGCGCATAATATCAACAGCTGATTCCTTGTAACGTTAGAGCTAGCTACTGCTAGCCGTTAGCTCCGTTAGCTTAGCTGGCCACTTTTACAATTACTGCATGGAAACGGAGTAACGTTAACGTTTAAACGTTATGTCGAGGTCATACAATACTACAGTCGGCATAAGGTTAACGTTACCCCGTTTCCATGAAGTGTTTAAATAGCAGTATTACTAACTGTAATACAAACAGTTCAGTTTGTCAGGTACATGCAACACAGATTATAGTGTTTACATCCGTCTGCTTGGGAAAATACCATGTTCTGCATCTGCAATTAAAATGATTGAAGTGAGATGAACAGTTATTTTTAAATGTGTGATCTAAAGATAAACAAAGGGTTTTAAAAGTGTTATATTTATCTTCTCTTATAGTACCAGAGAGAAGCTGAGGAGAATCAACCAGCAACAAAAGCAATTTTTTTTTTTTTATATCGAAATGGTATCGAAGTATCGATACTTTTCAAGGTATCGTATCGAAGTCGAAATTCCAGTATCGTGACAACACTACAGTGTTTACATCTGTCTGCTTGAGAAAATACCATGTTCTGCAATAAAAATGATTGAAGTGAGATGAACAGACTGAACTTTATTTTATTAGATAAAACATGTTGACAAAGTTTTACTTTGCAGTTGAAAAAAGGTAATAAATTAAATTTGATCAAAAAATAATAATATGTCCGCCAGCATATCGCGATATATTTAGTATCGCGATACTATCGTATTGTGACGCAAGTATCGCGATCGTATCGTGCGGTCTCTGGCGATTCCCACCCCTAACGTCCGGTTGTGAACAGTCCTGAACTGACCAGTGACCAGCCACCACTGATGGCAAAGATTGTTGACCACCGTTGTAGCCAAGGAGCGTCTGCTCCGAAAGCGATCCCAGACCGGCGCTCAGCGATGTGAAAAGAAGCGGCTGGCGATGTATCGGAGGAGGCATGTGGTAGTTCTACACCCTCCCCAGGCCGACAGTGGGGCAATGCGCGCAACGACCAGGAAGGGAATTGGCATAATGACTAAATTAGGATGGGTGAAAAATACAGAAAGCCCAAAAATAAATAGAATAAAAAAAAGTATTTTTTTATAAAAACAAATAAATAAATTGCATTGATCCGACTGTTGGTCTGTGTAGTAGCTAATAAACAAGATTTTGCTGCTTAAACGTATATATAATGTATATTCATTGATTCACTCGTATACCAAAATCCATTTGAATTAAAAAAATTTGCTTTTCGCATCAATACATTTGATACAAAATTTGTATCGAGTCCCACCACTAATATATTATATATACTCTCAGTCGTAGCCTCAAGTACAGTCATTGTTGAATTGCAAGGACGAGATGTGCCATGATAAATGAAGGGCTTATTCAAATCCAGGAATAAATTGCCTCTCCGCATACCAATCTGCTTTGCTAGCTCTTATCTTTTAAAAAGAATGTAATCGCCCACACCAGTGCAAAACAAGTCATGGTGTTTGATGTAAGCACACTGATGCCAGAGTGCGCTGAATGTAGCAAGATGCAGCACGTCCTACCTGGTCAGCAACATTGTTACAAACCTTGCCGGCAGAGACACTATACCAGAGGTAGTGTAATATACTATTGTCAACAGTGGTACATTGTAACACTGGGACAGTGGAACAAGTGCATTATTTAGCTAGCTGTGCAGTATATGGAAAATGAATCAATCCCCCCCCGGCCAATCAGAATCGAGTATTCACACAGGCCATAACATAAGATATTCCTCTGTCCAACTTACTGTCTTTGGTGTCTGAATCATTACTGCTGGTGGAGTATTTCCTCCTCTTCTTCTCACTCTCCATCTGTTGGGGAAGAACAAAAAAAAGAATGGTGCTCAGAGATGGTGTTGTGTTTGAGAACCCTGTCACACGTACTGTACCCCTAGGATCAAATCCTGCCAGAACCTGCTCTCATGTGTCTCCCCCACTCCCTTTCAACCTTCCTACAGTCTCAATAAAGAACATTCTCACCTGTGTCTCCCCTACTCCCTTTCAACCTTCCTAGTATCTCAATAAAGAACCTTCTCTCCTGTGTCTCCCCTACTCCCTTTCAACCTTCCTACTGTCTCAATAAAGAACCTTCTCTCCTGTGTCTCCCCTACTCCGTCTCCCTTTCAACCACCCTAGTCTCTCAATAAAGAACCTTCTCTCCTGTATCTCCCCTACTCCCTTTCAACCTTCCTAGTATCTCAATAAAGAACCTTCTCTCCTGTATCTCCCCTACTCCCTTTCAACCTTCCTCGTGTCTCTATAAAGAACCTTCTCTCCTGTATCTCCCCTACTCCCTCTCAGCCTCCCTACTGTCTCATTAAAGAACCTTCTCTCCTGTGTCTCCCCTACTCCGTCTCCCTTTCAACCACCCTAGTCTCTCAATAAAGAACCTTCTCTCCTGTGTCTCCCCTACTCTGTCTCCCTCTCAGCCTCCCTACTGTCTCAATAAAGAACCTTCTCTCCTGTGTCTCCCCTACTCTGTCTTCCTCTCAGCCTCCCTACTGTCTCAATAAAGAACATTCTCTCCTGTGTCTCCCCTACTCTGTTTCCCTCTCAGCCTCCCTACTGTCTCAATAAAGAACCTTCTCTCCTGTGTCTCCCCTACTCTGTCTCCCGCTCAGCCTCCCTACTGTCTCAATAAAGAACCTTCTCTCCTGTGTCTCCCCTACTCTGTCTTCCTCTCAGCCTCCCTACTGTCTCAATAAAGAACCTTCTCTCCTGTGTCTCCCCTACTCTGTCTCCCTCTCAGCCTCCCTACTGTCTCAATAAAAAACCTTCTCTCCTGTGTCTCCCCTACTCTGTCTCCTTCTCAGCCTTCCTAGTATCTCAATAAAGAACCTTCTCTCCTGTGTCTCCCCTACTCTGTCTCCCTCTCAGCCTTCCTAGTATCTCAATAAAGAACCTTCTCTCCTGTGTCTCCCCTACTCTGTCTCCCTCTCAGCCTTCCTAGTATCTCAATAAAGAACCTTCTCTCCTGTGTCTCCCCTACTCTGTCTCCCTCTCAGCCTTCCTAGTATCTCAATAAAGAACCTTCTCTCCTGTGTCTCCCCTACTCTGTCTCCCTCTCAGCCTTCCTAGTATCTCAATAAAGAACCTTCTCTCCTGTGTCTCCCCTACTCTGTCTCCCTCTCAGCCTTCATATTGTCTCGATAAAGAACCATCTCTCCTGACAACAGAACAGACAACTCATTCCACCAGCTGGCACTGAATAAGAGAGCAGATACACACAGGTACTGTTGGTGTCTAAAAATACACAGATAGAGCACAGTGTTGGTATTGGACATCAGGCCAATTACTGAAGCAGGTTAACCACAGTATCAGAGAGCTTCCCCAATACTAAAATCACCAAAAGCCACATGAATGTCAGAACTCCGGCTGAACACGTGGTATTGGCCAAAAAAAGTGAAAGGTTTAGTACTAGGTTTGCCGCAGTGATGTGGAATTTCCCACGACTAATAAACTCATGACAACACCGGTGTTACCGGTAAACACTGGACATTTTACATAATGACACTCAATATCTGTAGAGTGCTTACTTTGATCTTTAACATTACGGGGCTACATTGCTTCGCTGTGACTGTCCATCTCTACATCTGTTTTTAAATTAAATCGCATATTTTTTTTACTTTGTACTACCTTAAACAGATATTTTTCAAGTTTGAATACTCTTATCAACATGATAGTAGACAAATGCTTGCTTTATGCAAAATGTTTATTTATTGCCACAATGAGAAATACTGTCCAGAATCTTCAAGTAACTAAGATGTGCAAACTGCATTGTAAAACAAAATGCTTTTTTTTATAAAAGCCCAACAAAAAAATAACAGATTTACTACATAGTAATGATTGCTAACACAGTAGTGTGTTGAACTTTACACTTGAACTATTCCTAACCCATTTTTTTGTTTAAGCAGTCATTTAACACAAAAGGATGACCCTCACACATTGCAAATTTGCATCAAATTCAAAACAAACAGAGTGATGCACAAAATAACTTAAAAGAAAATAATAATTTAAAACAATGAATAAAGTGTGCATGAAATAATAGGGGAAAGAAAAAGGTAGGAACTTGTTACATTCACCCAGACAAGGACTGAGGACTCACACACCCCCCCTCTCTCTCTCTCACACACACTCCCAGCTCTCTCTCTCTCTCTCTCTCTCTCTCTCTCTCTCTCTCCCTCTCTCTCTAAGTCAGAAACAAACATAGTATCAATGAGAGTATCGAACCTACCAAAAAAAATGTGTGCCGTTAAAATAATGAACACATTCCCGGCCATTAGATTAGACGGGCCCCACTCTAGCATGCCAGCTTTTCATTACAACTTTTCACTGTGCGTCACGTTGTTCGTAGAGCTAAATCTATATTTTATATTATAGCTATGTATCCATTGTCATTGACCTTCCGTTCAATATGCCATAAAGAAATATTTTTTTCATCAATACATTCCCGTTTTATACCGTAATGAATATGAGCGTTATATGGGAATGGTCTGGGATAATTCCTGCAAAGCTAGTTATAAGGCGCTAAGCTAATAACGTTAAATCGATTGGCGTTTCGGCCCTACACAAGCTAGAGTTAAAAATCAAAATGCATATGATCGGTATCATGTTCCACCATGAATGCATGAAAGGGGTGGGGCGGGGGAAGTCGTTTCTGATTATTGATTACCAATAACGGCATTCGTTATTACAACAACATACGCTGATCAGGGGGATGGCTATGAAATCCTTGCACGATCAAGCTGAAATTGACGTCAAATTGCTCTTACCTGTGGCCGTTTGGATTCCAAAAAGAATTTCCCAGTTATTTGATCGCCATCTGCTAGATCATATAGTCCATTGGCTGATGCCATATTCCTTTACAGCATAATGAATTCGGCGTCGCAAAAAGTATTCCAGGTGATCGGGTGAAGCCCTCGCTTCAGAATAACAGAAAAAGTCCACCCGGAGCGAAAAAAAGGTGACACCAAGTGTGCAACAGGGGAAACTGCATTCTCGAGACAGCGCCAATACCAGGATCTGGCCGGTACTGCACTTTCCGAGTCCCAATATGCCTTTTCCAGCCAAAATACAGCTCAGTGAAAATGAATAGGATATTAAAATCGAATAAAAGAAAAAACGAGTTAAACGCGTATACGCGATTGGCCGTCAAGCGCTGGCTCCCAATCACGTATATATATACATTGTGTTAATAACGCGATAACTTTGATAGCCTTAGTTTTTATACAATACATTTTCAATTATTAGTATCCATTTGTTGGACAAACAGAGTTCACTCAGCAAATTAAGGTATTAGGGGAAAAAATATTGTTTTGGTATCAGTATCAAATCCCAAATATCGGTATTGGCACCGGTATCAAAAATTTGCTAGCAACTGGTGGGTGGCAGGTAACACATCTACTGTCTCCACCATCTCTTCCAGTAAGCAAGACTCTGAACCCCAAACAGGGCAGTACAGTGCGACATATATATCGCACATGCTACAGCAACAGCGGTCTGTGCGATGGATGGATTTACTTCAATAGCACTGGTGCGATAGGGATTCGGTTCATATAGATACTCTTATTTTGAAAATCCTGTAGCGGGTCTCATTTCTGCCCACGCGCAGCTCCAGCTAGGCTCCGAAAGCTAGCAACGTTCAGGTGCATATGATACTCTTATTTTGAAAAAACTCTTGTGACAACTTGACGAGTCATATCCGCCCTATCCGTGCTTCTGCAAGGAGCAGCGCGTTGGTCGGTTGGTGCGCACTGCTGCGTTAACACAGCAGTGCGCCTACACCCTACACGTCCCGAAATAAGTCTGTGGTGGGTTTTTTTCTCTCGCAACGGGTCAAATGCATCTACATGCTTTGCACCGTCGCCATTCCTTTATGCGCACATCGCCCGAAATTAACGTTTATGTACCATTACAATCACTACAACGTTAGCAAGCTAACAAGCTAATCCTGATCAGAGGCAGAGGTGCAGAGCCAGCAGACACAGTGTGGACTGGGGAAAGGGAAATGGGGGGGGGCACTCTCTCCCCTTCCCTGTGTGTGTGTGTGCGTGCGTGCGTTTGGAAAGACGATGAAGTCACTAGTCAGGACTCAGGACAGGAGTATATTATAGTAAACTGAGGATGGACAGATAATGTTGATATTCAAATATAAACAAGTTTCGAGAGGAGTGGAAGTTTGAAGACAGACTAGACTACAATATGATGCGGGGGTGGTGAGTTGAAACAGTGTGTGTGAATGAATGAATGAAAACTTTATTTAACAGATTGCAGAATGGGTACAGTACAGTACGGCTCAATACACACAATTGTTAAGGGGATGCAGACCAGAGAAAGACGTTTGTCTTGTTTACATCAGGGTCCCCCATTGTGTGTGTGTGTGTCCCAACCGACCCCACTTCTATGTTTCAATAAATTATTTGCATTTAAAACTATTAACGCTGACTCATTCCTTCAGTCCACTCAAAATTATGCTAATATTCCTTATGTTGTTTATGATATTAATTGAAAATAGCATATGAGAGTATCATAGTAATAATAACACATGGCGATATACTAAATGACAGCCAAACATGGCACTGCAACTAAATAACACAAATACAATAGGCACATTTGTGACTGTTACAAATATAACACGTTTTATACTTGTGCTACAAGATTTTGGCCTGTGCTACAAAACTATCAACCTCTGTAGCACCACTGCTATGTGCAAAAAAAGTTAACGTACAGCCCTGCCAAAGCTGCTTTAGGAGCGCTGTGATACAGGCCACCCTGCACTCTGAAGAAAAGTCTAGAGTGGGGGACTGTGTGCATATCCCTCTGTGTGTATCTAGGAGGGATATGCAGAAAGACCATTTTCAACTGCCTTGAGTAAATTGACAATAAAGTAGATTTTCTATCGTCTTCAGTCCTCTGCTAACTTCTGATGACAAAAGGTCCTCAACAATTACAGCTGAGGTTCTCTTGAGCAAGTCACATAAGAGAGATGAAGAGTGTTGGTTAAAGGTAATTTCAGTAAGATCAAAGTGGGTCTAAAGTTTAAACAGAAGTCGGTACACTAGGTGGCTGGGTGGCGCAGCAGACATTGCACTCGTCACCAACGCAAGAGACACCGGGTTCGACTCCGGCTGTCGGCGTTGCCTCCGGCTTGGGCCAGTCGTCATACTAACTCAATTGCCAGAGTTAGCGGGTGGAAGTCGATGGGTGGCAATCTGGACGTTGTGGACGGTGGCAATCTGGACGTTGTGGACAGCGACTCCTACAGGTCGGTTGGGGACGCCTGCACAGCAGAGACAGGAAATGGCGGGGGTAGTGTGAGCCTCCCACACGTTACACCTCGCCAATGAGAGTCCGCGGTGGCAGGTGAAAAGATGTGACAGGCTGCCTCCTCGTGTATCGGAGGGGACACGTGATGCAAGGCTTCTATCCTCCCTACAACCGGCCAGTGGGGGGTATATGCAAGCAACGTTCAAGACAGGGGAGGGGAGAATTGGCACAGCGGGTAATTGGAATGGGAGAAACATTTTAAAAGAAGAGAAAAAGTGGATACAAACAAATATATTAAGTCGGTACACTCTGCTGCCATCTTGATGACTGGGACGAACAAGATGTGACCTAGGGGTGGGCGATATATTGAGTATACTCAATGTATTGCGGTTTGTTCTACATGAGATGTAGTAAATTACTATATCGTGAACATGGAGTATATCTTGTCACGTCAGTTTCTAAGCCGCCGCGGCTGAGATGAGATTTGCTTTAGCGCAGTGCTTTCCGCTCTCCCTCTCAGACACGCCCAACTTACGCACGCACACACACGCACGCACATAGACCCAGAGACAGAGAGGCGGTGCCAAGGCAGCGCACATGTTTCTTATTGTTTGGAGGAAACAGGGAAAGAGGATAAGAGAGCGTGAGAGAAGTGAAAAGAGTTTAGCTAGTTTAAACGTTAGCCCTATGTGTTTTATTCAGAAACGGCAATGGAATATGGAGGCGCAGTGGCGGACAAACTGGTTCCAAAAATGTTTTGCCTCGCGACTACTAAACATTAGCATTAGCATTATTTGTTTGCAGCGAGAACAAAGTCCAATAAACAAAAAAAGATACATTCACAGTGTATTCTGCCACATTTATTGATGAAACAAAACAGCAACACAATTTACCACCAAGAACAAAGAGTTTAGTCTCACAAAAAGATAGCTAATTTTGTTAGCTAATGTGACTGGGATTTCCCATTATAACCGTTAGCATTGCAGCTAGCGTAAATGATCTAATAAGGCACTGGTCTCATAGCTAGCTTCGAAATCCTTGTGTGTCGCGTTGAAGATGACGTCACGGCGCCCTCGCTATGAGGACCAGCTACACTGACTGGGGGGGGGGGGGGGGGGGGTACTACCTGCAGTGGAAAACAAACGAAGTAGCAGGTACTAAATCGAGTCGAGTAGGTACCATGCAGACAGTGGGAAAAACGACATAAGAGAATACTCATAATGTTTCATGCAATTACAAAGTAAATATATATATATTTAATACACATGATGCACACACACACCTTTACAGTGTTTTGTTTGTTTACCAGTAGTGTGTGTGTGTGTGTGTGTGTGTGTGTGTGTGTGTGTGTGTGTGTGTGTGTGTGTGTGTGTGTGTGTGCGTGTGTGTAGGACTGTAGGTGTAGGTGTAGGTGTAGGTGTATGCGTGTGTGTGTGTGTGTGTGTGTGTGTGTGTGTGTGTGTGTGTGTGTGTGTGTGTGTGTGTGTGTGTGTGTGTATTTTTGGCTAAAGTGGATAGAAAACACAGTACAAAAGTCTTAGGCACCCAAGAGTTTTTATATAAATTGTCTTAGATGTTAATAAAAAAAATCCTGTATTAGTGTGTCAGTAGACTACTCTTTTTTGAAACTTTTAATAAAATAATTTTTTAAAGCATCTTCATGGTTTAAATATGTTGTGGGGACTATTATAATCATCATGTTGGCGTGACTGTATGCATCAAAGGGTTAAATCAAGCATTTTTAAGTGCTTTAGAGGAAATGTCAAAATATTGCGATATATATTGTGTATAGTGATATAGCCTAAATATATTGCAATATCATTTAGAGGCCATATCGCCCAGCCCTAATGTGACCTTGATCTCTTTGAATGGGGTGTCATCCATATCTAAGAATAATGTCATACACAGTCGTTTTTCTTTCATATTTGAAGTCATTGGTAAAGTACTGACGACACAGAATGGTTAATTTAGTAAAAAAAGATTTTTTTTATATTTTTTTAAATGCCTCTGCATGTTCATGTGTCAGCTTCTATGCATGTGCCATCCAGTGTAGAGTCCTTAGTTACCATGGCATGATTCCCAGCCTTTTAGCAGAGATTGGTGTTATTAAACTCACATTTCACCTCAAAATACAATAAATTATCATTTTACTCAACATAAAATTGGATCACATTGAATTATTTTCTCTAAATATGTTTTGTTTTGTAGCAAGTAG
This sequence comes from Notolepis coatsorum, assembly GCF_963971535.1. Lineage (NCBI taxonomy): Eukaryota > Metazoa > Chordata > Actinopteri > Aulopiformes > Paralepididae > Notolepis > Notolepis coatsorum. The sequence goes on from NC_140172.1 coordinate 118,120,417, forward strand.
TCGCTGTTGCCGCCATCTTTAGTGCTGCAGATTTCCCCATTCAAAACTACCATAGTGTACCATCCCCTCATTATAGCCCGTATGACCAGGGCTTCTCAAACTCCGGGACCAAGGTCCGGATCTGGACCGAACTACAAATCAATATGGACCGGACCCTGTCACATATTAGATGTAAATTAATGTAGGAATATATCTTCTTGTGTCTGATACGTTGTGTGATTGCACGTGCGTGCATATACATTTACTTGCGTGTGCGTGCGAGAGGCCCGCATTGCAAACCGCAAGTTAACCATCCCTGACTTTGACTTTCACAGAGCCTCTTGTCGGCGTGTGTGTATGTGTGTGTGTGTGCCGCGTGCACGCCATCAGTTTCTGTGGTTACGCGCACTGTGGCCTGACGTCAAACGTGTGCCCAATGTGTTCTCCGCTTTCCATGCACTGGTGTGATCAACTGAGCAGTGATTGTGATGAGCTGTCATTGTGTGAGTCAGTCATCATCCGAGATATTCAATCAAAACGAAAAATATGTCACAACGTAAATAGAAAGACTAATATCTTGCAAATGAGGATTGCAGTTTGACGAATGAACACTTTTCATTCCGCCTGGCAATCACACCTATTGAGCTGAGGTTCAAGGCATGGCTAGTTGAACCTAGTTCGAGTCTACATGGTTCCCATTCCAAACAATCACACATCTCAATGATGTGACATTTAAGAGTCAGAGAGAGAAAGTGAGAAGAGGAAGAGACGAGAGAAATTGGAGAGAGAAAATGTAAGAAGAAAATGTGACAAAAAGAATGTCAGAGAGAGAGACAGAGAGAGAGAGAGAGAGAGAGAGAGAGAGAGAGAGAGAGAGAGAGAAAGAGAGAAAGAGAGAGAGAGAGAGAGAGAGAGACCATCTTTAAAGGGTAGTATTATCGTAGTTGATCCGTACCCCCCCCCCCCCCCCGTGTGCGCGCGGTACGGCACAATAAAGACCCTGGGAATAACGCTATGAAGCATGTTTTGTGGGCTGTTTTGGACAAATGAACAAAATGGTATACACGCTTTTTATTGCCATTCTCCGAGTAGTGTTGATGATTAATAAGGACGGTTGACGACGAGCATATCACTGTAAGCCCCACAGCTACTGCTAGTGGCCGTTTGTGCTGTGTGGTGAAATGAGTTTGGTCAATTATAAGTCCCATCGTTGTGGGCATAATAGTGTTTACTTGGCTACCCTGGATTTAGCTAATGAAGACGGAGACTGTACTGTGGACATGCGTTTCAGTCAGTTTTACAAGTGGTGCTGCTAATAATTAGTAAATCACAGTTACCATGCAGGCACGCTGTATTTCTGGAACGTTATGAACTACCAAGCATTGTTGTGTGATGATCAGAACTTAAAGGTCCCATGCATTGCTATTCCTTGCACTATTTGGGCAACTTTACACAATTCCTGTGAGTCTATGGAACACATCTTTAAAGTTTTTTTCAAAAATATTCATTGTTTTATATTTTTAATCAAGTACTCAAAAGCAACGTTTTTCGACCTCAGGATTTCAGGCTGTTATTGGATGGGCTCCGCCCATAAGCGCTTTGAGTGATAGTCACCCACACAGTCTGCGACTGGCAGACAGAGAGAGATAGAGAGATTGATGGGGATACTAATTAATTTCGCCGCGGGGGGGGGGGCATAATCCCACGGGACAATGCATTGGTAACTTGTTTCAAATTACAATATATAGGGCGGCTAGGTGGCACAGTGGGCAAGGCGCTCGCCACCAACGCAGGAGATGCTGGGTTCGAGCCCAGCTCTCGGCGTTGCTACCAGCTAGGGATGGGTACCTTTCACATTTGAACAGATACCGGTACCTGTGAATCGATACCGGTACCCAACGGTACCTTTTTTCGGTACTTTAGTCTCAAGAAATTTTATTTACCTACCTCAGTCAAAAAAAAAATAATCCAAACTTCAAATAACTACAATTTCGACAGTTTTCGGCTTGTCATTGCTCCGACTGCTTTGTTGTTAAATCAAGTCAAATCCTAGGTAAGCATATATTGTGCGTGTGAACGTTGACATGAAAAGAAAAAAGTAAAAAAAAAAAAGATTAATAAAAAAGATTAATAAAAAATATTTTTTTTAATAAAAAAAAAAAAAATAATCGGTTTCTCACTTGATTCAATACTCGGTAGTACCGACGTGTTTCGGTTCGGTACCTCAAAAGTACCGAATTCGGTACCCATCCCTACTACCAGCTTGGCTGGTCGTTCATACTAATACAATTGGCAGTGTTAGGGGTGGGAATCTGGTGGGTGGGGATCGGACGTTGTGGACAGCGACTCCTACAGGTCGGTTGGTGCGCCTGCGCAGTAGAATCAGGAAGCGACAAGGGCGGCGTGTCCCTCCCACGCAGACCCTCGCCGCTGAGAGATCGCGCTGTGCAGGTGAAAAAGATGCGACGGCTGCCTCCTCGAGTACCGGAGGGGACACGTGATGCAAGGCTTCGTCCACATTGCAGCCGGCTTGTGGGAGGCATGGCCTAACAACGTTCGAGACAGGGGAGGGTAGAATTGGACAATGCGAAATTGGGGACGGGAGAAAAATAGAAAAATGGGGATAAAAAGTAGATCCAAAAAAAAATATTACAATATATACCTCTGTGAATATTATTGCACGGATCGGAATATGGGCGTGCGTGTGGGAGCGTGCGCAAAGATATTTTGACAGTGATATGGAGTGCTCCCGAGGTCCCTCTCTCTCTCTCTACCAGGGAGAAGCCCTGCGCGTCAGGTTGTGTGTAAAATGCGTGTGTTTGTATTTCACACACTCCTGCACCGCGGTCTCTCTCTCTCTCTCTCTCTCTCTCTCTCTCTCTCACTCTCTCACTCTCTCTCTCTCTCTCTCTCTCACTCTCTCTCTACCAGGGAGAAGCCCCGCACGTCAGGTTGTGTGTAAAATGCGTGTGTGTTTGTATTTCACACAGTCCTGCGCCGCAGTCCCTCTCTCTCTCTCTCTCTCTACCAGGGAGAAGCCCTGCGCGTCAGGTTGTGTGTAAAATGCGTGTGTTTGTTTCCCCGACAGAAGCTCCTCTCTCTCTCCCTCTCTATCTCTCTCTCTCCCTCTCTATCTCTCTCTCTCCCTCTCTCTCGCTCGCTTGTTCTCTGCCTCGCTTCACTTTGAGGAAGTGAAGGTATTTCCACTCGCTCTGCTGTTGAGGGGGCGGAGATATGCAAATCAGTACCTTATTCACGTCAGCAATACTGTCAAATCAGAATGGCTTAGTTGAGTGAGGGAAGATCTCGTGAACTCGAGACTAGACTGATCAGTCAATATGATAATTAACGACACAGACCACATTGATATAATCCCCCATTGCTAGGAAACAATGCTAAACACTGGAAAAGTCCATTTATAATGCATGGGACCTTTAATGTATGTCTGTCTGCCTGTTAGCATGCCTACATGTTGCTGATGTTACATTGTCCCTGCCTTGCCTGTTCTGTCTCAGCATTTTTTCCTGTATATTGTATCACTATTCTGCATCCTATTCTGTATTTTCCCCACTTTGCCAATAGCAAACAATGTATATAATAGCCTTAACACAATCTGGGCCAAAAACTAGTTAACTCGTTATTGCCCGCCATGCGTTCAGCGCCAGAAACTAGTTAACTCGTTTTTGGGATCGTTATTTCGTTTATTCGCTATATCTATTCATAATTCATAGCTGCAGCCTCTGTATACCCTTCAGAGCCTGTCTCCGCTGGCAGACGGTCAACACCGCCCTCTACTGCCTTGCGGAGCTATTGCATCCCATTGCAGATGGGCTGGTGTGTTTTAGGAGCCGATCTGAGCCGGGCGGGCAGGGTTTAAATATTCAGGCGAGCCAGGCCTTTACAACGACGGCATCGAATATTAACCCCGCCCGCCCGTCCGTGTGTAACACTCGGTAATGTCGGGGACATGATCGCTGTGGATAACTGGAATGGCGATTAGATAATTGGATTATTTTTTTTGCATTACATCAGAGACAAGGTAAGGACTCTATATATAAAACCTTGCGTTGATCTGATATTTTTTCTACCGCGATCAAAGCTAGGTCTATGTGCTTATTACCGTTGACTGCGGTGGGGGGGGGGCGAGAGCCCTGCTACGAGGGCAATTTCATGTATGCACGATGAGATATAATAATGATAATCTAGCGTTGATTTCAGGATGATTAGATGATCAGCCGAAAGATTACAACGTGATGATGACTGGATTACACTAAAATGCCTTTTTCTAGTTTTTTTCCTGGAATTACTCAAAAGCACCCAAACCATACTCTATTCAAAACGGTATAAAACGGAAATGTACGGATGAAAAAACAATCTGTTTTGGGCATGTTGACTGGAAGCAACTCACTGACAGTCGACAGCGTTATTAGACCCATAGATATAATATAAGATATATTTTAAGCACTCGCAAATGTCGCAGTCTAAAACTATATCCATTGAATAAAGACCTGGCGATGAAGGGGGATCAGCGCCCCCTGCTGCTGGCGGTCAATGTGTTAAGCAACTATGCTGTTATTCAAATACTGTTATAATTATGCTCTTAAAATGTCTAAAATGTCTCTAATCTATTCTGTTGTTACCTGGCATTTAACATCTTAGGGACTGCAGTTGAAAACTACCCAGCTAACACTGGCATATTTACAGTGGTGGTACTTTGTCTCGTTACTGTTGAATAATATGCACTGTCGCTATTCAAATAAACG